>NC_136919.1:89068635-89668635 GCF_949752795.1 Hyperoodon ampullatus
CCTTGATTTTCAATAGAGACCGAAGGTGAGAGGTAGAGATTTTATATTATATTTTTCAGTTTTATGTTTGGAAAATCAAAGTTCAAACAGATGAGAAAATCACAAAGTCAGCTGTGAAGCCAAGACTCAAATCTAGGAAACCATATTTGCATCTCAACTTCTCCCCACTTAACTTCAATGCCACCTCCAAATAATTCTCCTTATGACTGTCAATTTGACTTTCTCAGGCTTTCTCTCACCTGTCCTAAAATCTGATACCTTTTGGGGCTTCCCTGGTGGCGCAGTGGTTGAGAGTCTGCCTGACGATGCAGGGGACACAGGTTCGTGCCCCGGTCTGGGCAGATCCCACATGCCACGGAGCGGCTGGGCCCGTGAGCCATGGCCTCTGAGCTTGCACGTCTGGAGCCTGTACTCTGCAACGGGAGAGGCCACAACAGTGAGAGGCCTGCGTACCGCAAAAAAAAAAAAAAAAATCTGATACCTTTTCCATCTCCAAATGCTGTGACTTCCTGACTAGATTATAATAAAAGATTTGGGGGGTTATGCAAGTTATCTATCCACTTACCTGAACTGTAAAGTAAAGCAAAAAAAAAGAAAAAGAAAAAGTGAAACAGCCCTTCAGAGTATTGATTAATTCAATGGTTTCTCATCTGCCTGCATATTTGAATTACCCGAGAAACTTTAAAAATAACTAATGATGTCTGAATCCAACCTCCAGAGAGTCTGGTTTAATTGCTCTGGAGTCAGTGCCCAGACATGGGATATTTTTTAAAACTCCCCAGGTGATTCTAATATGCATCAAGTGTTGAAAACCACTGGGGAAATTCCTTCTCTTCACCCCCTTTTGGACCCGTCCCCTTATTTTTTCCCCACCAAATTTTCAGAAACACCATGTTTCCTCAAAATCAGAATTCTGCATGTTGGACAACATTAATGTTGATACTCCAAAATCTAGAGTTTAAATGAATGTGTGTCTGTGTATGTGTGTTTACTTTGACTAGTCTAGGAGAAGAATAGTCATGGAGGAGGCTGTTGTGGAAATTGATTATGGGCTAGAGACATTTTGTGGCATAAATTTATAGCCACTAGAACGTCAACCCCCTCAGGGCAGTGTTTTGTTTTGGGGTTTTTTTTGCGGTACACGGGCCTCTCGCTGTTGTGGCCTCTCCCATTGCGGAGCACAGGCTCCGGACGCGTAGCCTTAGCGGCCATGGCTCACGGGCCTAGCCGCTCTGCGGCATGTGGTATCTTCCCAGACCAGGGCACGAACCCGTGTCCCCTGCATCAGCAGGCGGACTCTCAACCACTGCGCCACCAGGGAAGACCTCAGGGCAGTGTTTTGGTCTATCTTGGTTACTGCTTTTTTCCTAGCATGTTGAACAGTGCTTGGCACATAGCAAACGCTCAATAACTATTACTAATGAATATTCCCCCAACATTTCCCTCACTCATCCTGAATAAGAACTTAATGGAACCCCTTGCAGTTTCCCTATGTTAGGGGAATCCCAGTTTTGGTGGCTCTTCTGATATTGTTTCTCCACTAAGAAGACTTACGTCCCGGACCGCCTCTTCCTCAAGTCTAAATCCTATCATTTTTTAAGGCTTAACTTTAATGAACTTCCTTCCACAAGCCTTTCTGATTCTTCTTTGAGCTGTTATAGGCAATTATCTATGTTTCACTCATCACTACTACTTACCACTACCTATCTTATATATATTGCAGTTATTTATATGTCTTCACGGTTCGTCTAGTCATGACCAATTTTATATTTGCATCCCTCTCAGTACACATAGAAAGCTCTCAATAAATATTTGCTTGGATGAATCACCGTTGCTTCTGGTATGTTAGATTCCTATGTTACACAGTGACGAGAGGTTAAATAGCATTTTGTAATGTTTGATTTGGTTTTATGCTTTGTGTTTTCAAAAACATTTCCACATACAATATCTTATTTGCTCCTCAACACAACTCTGAGGGATGATACAAATGGATATTATAAATTTAAATGAAAAGAAACTGAGGCATGCCTACTTTAAATGATACTTCAAGGTCACACTCATCAAAGGCATAGTGTGGATGGAGTGGCTAAGTTTCCAACTCCTAGTCCACAGAGCTTCACTACAGAACAATGTGTTTTCCTCCAAATTGTCTGTGCTAACTGGCATATTTTGCTTTTGTTAACTTCCGTAAGTCCACACCTCCAGCTCAGTTATAAAACCTAGGTTCACATCCCAAGTTAGAAGTGGAGAGTGTTTGTATTATTTGTGATAGAAATCTCTATGTTTTTAGGCAGAATACAATTCAAAATGGCAGTTCTTTTTGTCCTTGTTGATATCTTGTGCATCACGTTGTTCTTGTCCCAGTGTGTCATGGCTTGTTTATTCACTTTTCATGTAAACTTCACTTTGTTCATTAGATCAAAATCATACTAGAAAGGGGAATGCATGTTTGTAACATTCTCAGTAGGTGAATAGCTAGGCTGTGAGAAGTACCATATTGAAAAGAACCAGTAGAAAAACAATGAGAACCCAATAGTATGTGGCTTCCCAGTTGGTTTTCTGTGTGTATTTTTTTTTAACCACTTAAACTCTTGCCTTTACTTATTCAGCAGTTTCTAAACACCAAGCAACAGCATGAGCATAGGGTGCAGGGCTTCCCTTTATTCATATATTTTAGTTCAAAGGAATGATTAAGAATCCATATTAAATGACCGAGGTTTTATTTTTTCATAAGTATATAACACATGCATCAATGAAAACATCAATCTAATCATGTGAGCAAGACCCTCCATTGATTTATCCAAGATGGAACTAAGCAGTAGTTTTTGACAGCACAAGGGGGGTAAATAGCTCTTCTTCATATGATTTAAATTTGATCATTACATGTTCTTAATGATAATTCGTGAGCATTTTGTTCAGTTGTGTAAGTGCGTTTATTTTCCAATGGTGGAAATAAAACATTGTCAGATACTCTGGAATGAAATAAAATTGTATTTTGGTTTGTGTAAGATGTAGTTACACTGAGAGTTGTGCTTGACTATAAGGGATAAAGTAGCCTTATGATACTTTTTTTCCCCATTTACATAAATACAGTTCAGGGAATATTACTAATGAAGTGGATATGGGGTCACCTAGCCAACTTAAGAAAAGGTTACTACTTTATTTTGAGTAGCCCATCAATCATTGTGAATTAATGTCATATTCTAGGTGAAAGCACTAATCATAATAAATTCATTTTGTATTCATGAGGGTGTCAAATGTACACCCATAGGAGTCCCATGTCATTTGTCAGTATGGAAAGAAAAATTTAAATATGACCTATTTGCAATCTCTTTGCTATGGCTTATACCCAGATGCATGTTATAGTGCTGATGGACATGTGATGCACGTGGGGTAAAGCTGGAAACTTCACTAAGATGATTGGAAATAGAATGAAATCTGTGTCAGGAATAATGACCTCAGGCTGCTGGCTGACATTTCCATGTCCTCCAAGGAATGCCAAAGGGTCAAGAGGGTGCCTGAGGGCAGGCCTGTAAATGGGAATTCATGAGCCCACAACAGAGCTGCCTTGTTTAATTCACTGCTTCCAAATTCTATGCCCATCTCTCATTTGAGACCATAACTTGGTGTCATTATTACCATCACTTTACCCATTACACCAGAAACACAAGAATCTTTTCTGAGTGGTTCTAGACACTGATAATTCAACAGGGCATTGGGCATGGTGCAGGAAAGGCTTTTTCTCTTTCTACCTTTCCCCCCTGTTGGAAGTATTGCAGAGAAACCCTCCTTTTCCCTTCTCATTGAATCCATCTCCATGGGAAAAGGAGTAATATAAGTGGCAGATGGGTAGAAGAGTGAGTGTCTAACATACATTTAGAAATGTGTCTCCACTGGGTAGAATTAATGTGTCAAATGGCTTGCTGATATTATCTTTTTATCATTGTTATTATTATTGCTGATATTATTACCTCCATTTTAAAGAAGAAAATTAAGCATAGATTGACTAAGTAACTTATGGTTATATAGCCCAAAGTGGTGGAGTTACCATTTGAACTGCTATTCTACCTCTCTGTAATTATACTACCTACTACGTGTGATTGTTCTGAAAGTTAAGTGAGGCTAGGGATCTAAATTTCTCAGGAGAGTATTTAATTAATATTAACTAATATGAGTAATTGTATGGTTTGGAGTAATCCACCCACCTCCCAGCCTCCCAGCCCCCCAGCCCTACCTCACTGGGCCTGAGTTTTTCCTCTGGAAAGAAGGAAAGACATTGGATTTGTGGCTCCCTTTTTAGTTTGCTCTGATTGGCTCTGGTACCAAGATAGCAATTTGTCATATGCAGGGATCCACCTCTCCTCAAGAGGTTCTTACTGCCACCATTGCTCAGATATTTCTGAGTCCTCTGATGTTCAAGTCCTGTCTTGTCTCTAGAACTAAATAGTTCTCTGCACTTTCTGTAACTCCTTAGAGGTGGCAAATGGAGGCTGCTGGTGCTGCTTTGAGGCCTCTGAACCCCAGAGGACTTCACTTCTCACAAAGTTTCTCCATTTTTGGTACCAGGAAAGAATCCTCTTGTGCAGTGTTTTTACCTTCAGGCCCAAAATGGCTGATTTGGGCACTGTGGAACTCATTTCTCTCATCTCATCACACATTCTCTTCCTTTCTGCCAACAACTCTCTTTGATGAAATAGAGACAGACTTGTATCAGAAGACTAAGACTCAAAAACAATGGCGCTTAAGAACTTCACACTGCCAATCCTAGAAACCCTTTTATGCTCACTCCCCTTCCAAAGATTTAATAGCAAAGAACTAACCTGAGGCAGTCTATGTGTAAGAGTTCATTTTTCTAGCAAAAATGTCCTATGAAGTATTAGTTCAAATGAGAGGAAGTATGGCTCAAAGGACTTGTCGAATCGCTAGATATATGATTATTAGTTCTTTTTAAACTCTAGCTTTGCCATGGAAATTTCTAAGTGGCTTTGGTTAAGATATATATTCATGCTGTTTCCCAACAAGGTAGAAATTACTCCCACTCACATTAACGGGTATTAAAATCCCATTTCATACTCAGCTGACCTTCCCTGGACTCTTGTCTTGGTTTAGCCAATACCTAATAATTTAAATCTTAATCATATTATGATTTTTCAAGGTTATTATTGTCTAGTATCGTAGATTGCAAGTTCATATAAAATATGGCATGTCTTAATTAATTTATTAATTAATTTTTAATTTTTTTAAACATCTTTATTGGAGTATACTTGCTTTAAAATGGTTAGATTCTGCTGTATAACAAAGTGAATCAGCTATACATATACATATATCCCCATATCTCCTCCCTCTTGCATGTCCCTCCCACCCTCCTTATCCCACCCTTCAAGGTGGACACAAAGCACTGAGCTGATCTCCCTGTGCTATCTGGCTACTTCTCACTAGCTATCTGTTTCATATTTGGTAGTGTATATATGTCCATGCCACTCTCTCACTTCGTCACAGCTTACCCTTACCCCTCCCCATATCCTCAAGTCCATTCTCTACGTCTGCGACTTTATTCCTGTCCTGCCCCTAGGTTCCTCAGAACCACTGGTTTTTGTTTAGATTCCATATATATGTGTTAGCATATGGTATTTGGTTTTCTCTTTCTGACTTACTTCATTCTGTATGACAGTCTCTAGATCCATCCACCTCACTACAAATAACTCAGTTTTGTTTATTCTTATGGCTGAGTAATATTGCATTGTATATACGTGCCATATCTTCTTTATCCATTCATCTGTTGATGGACACTTAGATTGCTTCCATGTCCTCCTTATTGTAAATAGAGCTGCAATGAACATTGTGGTACATGACTCTTTTTGAATTATGGTTTTCTCAGTGTATATGCCCAGTAGTGGGATTGCTGGGTCATATGGTAGTTCTATTTGTAGTTTTTTAAGGAATCTCCATACTCTTCTCCATAGTGGCTGTAGCAATTTACACTCCCACCAACAGTGCAAGAGGGTTCCCTTTGCTCCACACCCTCTCCAGAATTTATTGTTTCTAGATTTTTTGATGATGGCCATTCTGACAGGTGTGACATGATACCTCATTGTAGTTTTGATTTGCATTTCTCTAATGATGAGTGATGTTGAGCATCCTTTCATGTATTTGTTGGCAATCTATATATCTTCTTTGGAGAAATGTCTATTTAGGTCTTCTGCCCATTTTTGGATTGGGTTGTTTGTTTTTCTAATATTGAGCTGCATGAGCTGCTTGTATATTTTGGAGATTAATCCTTTGTCAGTTGCTTCGTTTGCAAATATTTTCTCCCATTCTGAGGATTGTCTTCTTGTCTAGTTTATGGTTTCCTTTGCTGTGAAAAAGCTTTTAAGTTTCATTAGGTCCCATTTGTTTATTTTTGTTTTTATTTCACTTTCTGTAAGAGGTGGGGCAAAAAGGATCTTGCTGTGATTTATGTCATAGAGTGTTCTGCCTATGTTTTCCTCTAAAAGTTTGATAATGTCTGGTGTTACATTTAGGTCTTTAATCCAATTTGAGTTTATTTTTGTGTATGGTGTTAGGGAGTGTTCTAATTTCATACTTTTACATGTAGCTGTCCAGTTTTCCCAGAACCACTTATAGAAGAGGCTGTCTTTTCTCCACTGCATATTCTTGCCCCCTTTATCAAAGATAAGGTGAGCATATGTGTGTGGGTTTATCTCTGGGCTTTCTATCCTGTTCCATTGATCTATATTTCTGTTTTTGTGCCAGTACCATACTGTCTTGATTACTGTAGCTTTCTAGTATAGTCTGAAGTCAGGGAGCTTTATTCCTCCAGCTCTGTTTTTCTTTCTCAAGATTGCTTTGGCGATTCGGGGTCTTTTCTGTTTCCCTACAAATTGTGAAATCTTTTGTTCTACTTCTGTGAAAAATGCCATTGGTAGTTTGATAGGGATTGCATTGAATCTGCAGATTGCATTGGATAGTATAGTCATTTTCACAGTGTTGATTCTTCCAATCCAAGAACATGGTATATCTCTGCATGTGTTTGTATCATCTTTAATTACTTTCATCAGTGTCTTATAGTTATCTGCATATAGGTCTTTTGTCTCCTTAGGGAGGTTTATTCCTAGGTATTTTATTCTTTTTGTTGCAATGGTAAAGGGGAGTGTTTCCTTAATTTCTCATTCAGAGTTTCCATCATTAGTGTGTAGGAATGCAAGAGATTTCTGTGCATTATTTTATATCCTGCTACTTTACCAAATTCATTGATTAGCTCTAGTAGTTGTCTGGTAGCATCTTTCAGATTCTCTGTATAGTGTCATGTCATCTGCAAACAGTGACAGTAACCTTCTTTTCAGATTTGTATTCCTTTTATTTCTTTTTCTTCTCTGATTGTCATGGCTAAAATTTCCAAAACTATGTTGAAAAATAGTGGTGAGAGTGAGCAATCTTGTCTTCTTCCTGATCTTAGTGGAAATGTTTTCAGTTTTTCTCCATTGAGAATGATGCTGTCTGTGGATTTGTCATATATGGCCTTTATTATGTTGAGGTAAGTTCCCTCTATGCCTACTTTCTGGAGATTTTTAATCATAAATGACTGTTGAATTTTGTCAGAAACTTTTTTTGCATCTATTGAGATTATCATGTGGTTTTTCTTCTTTAATTTGTTAATATGGTTTATCACATTGACTGATTTGCGTATATTGAAGAATCCTTGCATTCCTGTGATAAACCCCACTTGATCATGGTGTATGATCCTTTTAATATGCTGTTGGATTCTGTTTGCTAGAATTTTTTGAGGATTTTTGCATATATGTTGATCAGTGATATTGGTCTGTAGTTTTCTTTCTTTGTGACATCTTCATCTGGTTTTGGTATCAGGGTGATGGTGGCCTCATAGAATGAGTTTGGGAGTGATCCTCCCTCTGCTATATTTTTGAAGAGTTTGAGAAGGATAGGTGTTAGCTCTTCTCTAAATGTTTGATAGAATTCGCCTGTGAAGCCACCTGGTCCTGGGCTTTTGTTTGTTGGAAGATTTTTTATCACAGTTTCAATTTCAGTGCTTGTGATTGGTCTGTTCATATTTTCTATTTCTTCCTGATTCAGTCTTGGCAGGTTGGGCATTTCTAAGAATTTGTCCATTTCTTCCAGGTTGTCCTTTTATTGGCATAGAGTTGCTTGTAGTAATCTCTCATGATCTTTTGTATTTCTGCAGTGTCAGTTGTTACTTCTCCTTTTTCATTTCTAATTCTGTTGATTTGAGTCTTCTCCCTTTTTGTCTTGATGAGTCTGGCTAATGGTTTATCAATTTTGTTTATCTTCTCAAAGAACCAGCTTTTAGTTTTATTGACCTTAGCTCTTGTTTCCTTCATTTCTTTTTCATTTATTTCTGATCTGATCTGTATGATTTCTTTCCTTCTGATAACTTTGGGTTTTTTTCCTTCTTTCTCTAATTGCTTTAAGTGTACGGTTAGGTTGTTTATTTGAGATATTTCCTGTTTCTTGAGGTAGGATTGTATTGCTATAAACTTCCCTCTTAAAACTGCTTCTGCTGCATCTCATCGGTTCCAGTCATCATGTTTCATTGTCATTTGTTTCTAGGTATTTTTTGATTTCCTCTTTGATTTCTTCAGTGATCTCTTGGTTGTTTAGTAGTGTATTGTTTAGCCTACATGTGTTTGTATTTTTTACAGATTTTTTCCTGTAATTGATAACTAGTCTCATAGGGTTGTGGTCGGAAAAGATACTTGATACAATTTCTGTTTTCTTAAATTTACCAAGGCTTGATTTGTGACCCAAGATATGATCTATCCTGGAGAATGTTCCATGAGCACTTGGGAGGATAGTGTATTTTTTTTTTTGATGGAATGTCCTGTAAATATCAGTTAAGTCCATCTGGTTTAATGTATCATTTAAAGCTTGTGTTTCCTTATTTATTTTCCTTTTGGATGATCTGTCCATTGGTGAAAGTGGGGTGTTACAGTCCCCTACTATGCTTGTGTTACTGTTGATTTCACCTTTATGGCTGTTAGCATTTGCCTTATGTACTGAGGTGCTCCTGTGTTGGGTGCATACATATTTACAGTTGTTATATCTTCTTGGATTGATCCCTTGATCATTATGTAGTGTCCTTCTTTGTCTGTTGTAATAGTCTTTATTTTAAAGTCTATTTTTTCTGATGTGAGAATTGCTACTCCAGCTTTCTTTTGATTTCCATTTGCATGGACTGTGTTTTTCCATCCTGTCACTTTGAGTGTGTATGTGTCCCTAGGTCTGAAGTGGCTCTCTTGTAGACAGCATATATACAGATCTTTTTTTGTATCCATTCAGCCAGTCTATGTCTTTTGGTTGGAGCATTTAATCCATTTACCTTTCAGGTAGTTATCGATATGTGTGTTCCTATTACCATTTCCTTAATTGTTTTGTGTTTGTTATTGTAGGCCTTCTCTTTCTCTGTTTCCTGCCTAGAGAATTTCGTTTAGCATTTGTAAAGCTGGTTTGGTGGTGCTGAATTCTCTTAGCTTTTGCTTGTCTGTAACGTTTTTAATTTCTCCCTTGAACCTAAATGAGATCCTTCCTGGGTAGAGTAATCTTGGTTGTAGGGTTTTTTTTCATCACTTTAAATATGTCCTGCCACTCCCTTCTGGCTTGCAGAGTTTCTGCTGAAAGATCAGCTGTTAACCTTATGGGGATTCCCTTGTATGTTATTTGTTGCTTTTCCCTTGCTGCTTTTTTTTTTGGCAGTACACGGGCCTCTCACTGTTGTGGCCTCTCCCGTTGCGGAGCACAGGCTCTGGACTCACAGGCTCAGTGGCCATGGCTCACGGGCCCAGCCGCTCCGTGGCATGTTGGATCTTCCCGGACCGGGGCACGAACCTGTGTCCCCTGCATCAGCAGGTGGGCTCTCAACCACTGTTCCACCAGGGAAGCCCTCCCTTGCTGCTTTTAATATTTTTTCTTTGTATTTAATTTTTTGTAGTTTGATTAATATGTGTCTTGGCATGTTACTCCTTGGATTTATCCTGTATGGGACTCTCTGTGCTTCCTGGACTTAATTGAATATTTCCTTTCCCATGTTAGGGAAGTTTTCAACTAAAGTCTCTTCAAATGTTTTCTTAGTCCCTTTCTTTTTCTCCTCTTTCAGGGACCCCTATAATTCGAATGTTGTTGCGTTTTATGTTGTCCCAGAGGTCTCTGAGACTGTCTCAATTCTTTACATTCTTTTTTCTTTATTCTGCTCTGAAGTAGTTATTTCCACTATTTTACCTTCCAGGTCACTTATCTGTTCTTCTGCCTCAGTTATTCTGCTATTGATTCCTTCTGGAGAATTTTTCATTTCCTTTATTGTGTTGTTCATCCTTGTTTGTTTGCTCTTTAGTTCATCCTTGTTTGTTTGCTCTTTAGTTCTTCTAGGTCCTTGTTAAACGTTTCTTGTATTTTCTCCACTGTATTTCCAATAGTTTGGATCATCTTTACTGTCATTACTCTGAATTGTTTTTCAGGTAGACTGCCTATTTCCTCTTCATTTGGTCTGGTAGATTTTTACCTTGCTCCTTCATCTGCTGTGTATTTCTCTGTCTTCTCTTTTTGCTTAACTTACTGTGTTTGGGGTCTCCTTTTCTCAGGCTGCAGGTTCGTACTTCCCGTTGTTTTTGGTGTCTGTCCCCAGTGACTAAGGTTGGTTCAGTGGGTTGTGTAGTTTTCCTGGTGGAGGGGACTGGTGCCTGTGTTCTGGTGGATGAGGCTGGGCCTTGTCTTTCTGGTGGGCAGGACTGCGTCCGGTGGTGTGTTTTGGGATGTCTGTGAGCTTATTACGATTTTAGGCAGCCTCTCTGCTAATGGGTGGGATTTTGTTCCTGTCTTGCTAATTGATTGGCATAGGGTGTCCAGCACTGTAATTTGCTCGTTGTTGAGTGGAGCTGGGTCTTAGCATTGAGATGAAGATCTCTGAGAGAGCTTTTGCCATTTTATATTACGTGGGTCTGGGATGTCTCTGGTAGACCAGTGTCCTGAACTCAGCTGTCCTACCTCAGAGGCTCAGGCCTCACTCCCTGCCAGAGCACCAGGATCCTGTCAGCCAAACGGCTCAGAAGAAAAGGGAGAAAAAAAAAAAAGAAAGAAAAAACAAATAAATAAAATAAAGTTATTAAGATAAAAAATTTAAAAAGTTATTAAAAATAAAAAAGTAATAAAAAAAAGAAAGGAAGAAGAGAGCAACCAAACCAAAGAACAAATCCACAAATGAAAACAATCACTAAGAACTGTAGTTAAAAAAAAAAAAAAGAAGAGAGCAAGGAAATCAACAAACAAATCTACCCATGATAATAAGCTCTAAATACTAAACTAAGATAAACATAAAACTAGAAAGAAATTAGGTGCAGAAAGCATACCCCAAGTCTACAGTTGCTTCCAAAGTCCACTGCCTCGATTTTGGATGATTCATTGGCTATTTAGGTATTTCACAGATGCAGGATACATCACTTTGATTGTGGAGATTTAATCCGCTGCTCCTGAGGCTGCCTGGAGAGATTTCCCTTTCTCTTCTTTGTTCGCACACCTCCTGGGGTTCAGCTTTGGATCTGATCCCGCCTTTGCTTGTAGGTCACATGAGGGCATGTGTTCCCCACCCAGACAGGATGGGGTTAAAGTAGCAGCTGATTAGGGGGCTCTGGCTCACTCAGGCCAGGAAGAGGCAGGGGTACAGAATGCACACGAGCCTGCAGCAGCAGAGGCCAACATGATATTGCAGCAGCCTGAGTCATGATGTGTGTTCTCCCAGGGAAGTTGTCCCTGGATCACAGGACCCTGGCAGTGGCGGGCTTCACAGGCTCCCAGGAGAGGAGTTGTGGATAGTGACCTGTGCTTGCTCACACATTTCTTGGTGGCTGCAGCAGCAGCCTTAGCATCTCATGCCCATCTCTGTTGTCCGTGCTGATAGCCACAGCTCGCACCCGTCTTTGGAGCTCATTTAGGCGTTGCTCTGAATCCCCTCTCCTCATGAAACAATGGTCTCTTGCCTCTTAGGCAGTTCCAGACTTTTTCACCGGATTCCCCCCTGGCTAGCTGTGGCACACTAGCCCACTTCAGTCTGTGTTCACACAGCCAACCTGATTCCTCTCCGTGGGATCTGACCTCCAAAGCCTGAGCCTCAGCTCCCAGCCCCTACCCACCACGGTGGGTGAGCAGACAAGCCTCTCAGGCTGGTGAATGCTAGTCAGCACTGGTCCTCTGTGCTGGAATATTTCCGCTTTGCCCTCTGCACCCCTGTTTCTGTGCTCTCCTCCGTGGCTCCAAAGCTTCCCCACACACACACACCCTGTCTCCACCAGTGAAGGGGCTTCCTAGTGTGTGGAAACTTTCCTACTTCTCAGCTCCCTCCCGGAGGTTCAGTTCCTATCCCTATTCTTTTGTCTCTGTTTTTTCTTTTTTATTTTGCCCTACCCAGGTATGTGAGGAGTTTCTTGCCCTTTGGGAAGTCTGAGGTCTTCTGCCAACGTTCAGTAGGTGTTCTGTAGGAGCTGTTCCACATGTGGGTGTATTTTTGATATATTTGTGGGGAGGAAGTTGATCTCCACATCTTATTCCTCCATCATCTTGAAGCTTCTCCCACACGTCTTAATTTAAAAAGTAGTCTGGTGTGATGGAGAGGGCACTGAAATTTCTCTCAAGGGTACTGTAAAAGTTTTCAAATGAACAAGTAACTTCATCAGTAGGTAATAAATTGAAGGAATTTTTGATTAACACCAAGATTTCGGTCTGGGGAGATTGCAGTGTGGCATTTATGCAACATGTTTTGAGTAACTTTTTTTGAGGGATGCAGGCATTGCCTTTGATGACACAGTATATTCAACACATTGTTCATTCTCTTTATGATATTTAAAGGTCTAATGGTCAAAGAGGATGCTGGTGAAAAGGGCTCTTTAAACAGTTTCATATATTTATCAAAAGAAGATGAAGCAGAGAGGAATTAGCTATCTTATACAAGCCAATGCTTAAACTCCATGGACTAACTCAAGCAAACAACAATTTGTATAAAATTTCTCTTTTATTCATTTCATATAAACAGCCCTTTTACTGGTAAATTCTAAGAACCAGATTTATTGATAACAAAAATCTTCAATATATCTTAAAGCATCCAGTTAAAGCACAAATTTTATATAAGATTACTGATTTTTTCTAAAAAAAGTAATACCTAGAGCATCAGTTCTTACCTTTTGGGGAGTTACATATACTTCATGCTTCTGAATTCTTAAGTAACATAGGGAAAGAGTTTAAGAACCTAAATACAAACCTACTGAAAACCAGAGTGGAATATTCAACAGTTTCATGGTCCTGAGGAAATAAAAATTTAACTTCAGCCTCCATCAGGCACAGTTGGCCCCCTAGAGAAATATATCCTAAGAATGAGTGTGAACCAGAGGTAGACCATGGTTTTAAAAACTGCTTCCTAGCCTGGACTCCTGACTAGATTAAGGTAATTATCCAGAGGATAGAGTAAAAGCTCTCTGGAGTAAGATAAAATCATCTAGAACCTATAAGTTATTAAAACAATTATTGAATATTTAACATTCAATAAAATTACCAAACATACCAAAAAGGAAATCAAGGGAAAAGGCATGTGAGCCATTTATGAGTGTTATCAAACACACATTTAAATAACTTATGTTTAAAGTACTGGAAAAAAATAAATGACAAAATGGAAAATGGAAAATACATCCAAGAAATGGAACTTACTTAAAAACCAAGTGAAAAATGCAATAATAAAGTTTAGGAACCAAATGGTGACTTTAATAGCAGACTGGACGAATTAGAAAGCATTAGTTAGTGAGAATAAGTCATTAGAAAATACCCAGGCTGAAGCATGGAGAGGAAAAGAATGAAAACTAAAGGAAAAATAATGAGACATATGAGACATGATAAAAATGTCTAACATAGATATAATTGGAGTCCCCAAAGAGGAGGAGAAGGAGAATAGGCAGAAGCAGTATATAAGGGGGATAACTGACTGAGAATTTTCCAAACCTGATGTAAGACATCCAAGCCATAGATTTAAGAAATACTATGAATCCAAACCAAAATAAATACAAATAATTTAATTACACCTACCACATCTTACTGAAATTGTTGAAGACCAAAGGCAAAGAGAAGATATCAGTGGTAGCCAGAGGGGAAAAGGGTGCATTACCTTCAAAAAAGCAACAGTAAGACTGTTGGCTGACTTTTCAACACAAACAATGGAAGGTGAAGAATAATGTGATAGTTATCTTTAACGGGCTAGGGAAAAACATTCTTACAACCTAGAACTTTATACTCACTGAAAATATCCATTAAAATGATAGCAACATAAAGACATTTACAGACACACAAAACAAAGATCTCATCTCCATCAGATCTGCATTGATTGAAATACAAAAGGAGGTCTTCAAGAAGAAAATTTCAAGTTGAAACAGAATTGTAGGAAGGATTGAAGAGGAAGAGAAGGTGAAAATATGTGGACAAGTGTATATTAATGTCATCTTAACAGAATAACACTACTGTCAATTGTGGATCTAAGTCTATTGCAGAATTAAAATTCATAACAACATTAAAGAAAGGGGCAAGGGGACAAATGGAGTTGAAATGATCCTAGTATTGTCTGGGAACTGGTAAAATTAATAATTTATATTAGACTGACATAAATGAAAGGTCTGTGTCATAATCTTTAGGGCAACCATGAAAATAATAGTGAAGAATTATATTATTAATTAGCTAATTAATAGGTGGGGAAAAGGGAGTAATAACAAAAATGTGGATTAATCCAAGAAAGGAGAAGCAAGGAGAGAATATAAAAGAATGTAAAATACGTGGAACAAATAGAAAACAAATAATAAGGTGGTAGGTAATAACCCAAATATATCTGTAATTATGTTAAATGTAATACAAATATTTTTGAAACCGAGTTAAAACATGTTGCTTATAACAGCCATAGCTTAAATATAATGGCACTGTGTGATGGAAAGTAAAAGAATGGAAAGATATATACCATACAAACAGTAACCAAAAGGAAATAAAGTGTAACTATATAAGAATCCAACAAGGATTGGACTCCTTGTTGGATAAGAAGTATGAGAATCATTACTACAGATAATGAGAGACATTTAATGTTGATAAAAATTTAATACACCAGGAAGATAGAATTTTAAATTTATATGCACCTAATAACATGGTGTCAAAATATATAAAGCAGGAAATGACAGAACCATAAAGAGACAAAACCACAGTTAAAGGGAGAGACTTTAACACACCTCTCTCATAAATTAATAAAATAAATAAAAAATGAGTAATCACATACAATTTTTGAAATTTGAATAGATGTTTTTCTGCTTTCTACTTAACCAGTATAAAAAAATCATGACAGTATTTTGACCTGAATAACATGACTAAAATATTAATCTGGGGGATGTCTTTATAGAAGAAATCCTCTTGCCACAAATTTTGGCATTTCCCATGTAAACAAACCAAACCATTGAAAGGTTTCATATTGAACTTTTCCTTAATGTAACCTTTTAGTGAGCCTGTGTTTTAAGAAATAGCAGTGAAAAATCTTGTCTCTCTTTTTTTGCTGCTGTTAAATATAAATACTTCATCATCATGGGAAAGTAGGAAAAATTTTAGAATAAATGATGACTACCCTCAGGTATTACTTCTTGTTTCTGTATACTATCACTATATTGTGTGGCACATATACATAATGATTATCTCACTTATCATTTATGTTTACCTGTGTTTTGATGATACAGGTAATATGGTAATTTTTTAGCACTGTGAAAGTTATACCATAAATGTTTCTGGGTTTGAATTTTGTTTGCTATTGGGTTGTTATTTTTAATCATAATTTTAATTATTATTATCATTATTGTGCTTCCTACATAACTGATGAAGTGTTAGGAAAGCACATATATGGAATTAATGACAGAGAACATATTCTTTTTTCAAAAATATATTTAAATTAGTGGCAGTTAGAGTGAGTGGCATATATTATAGGTTCAACTCTGAAATAACTCCTAACCCTGATTTTATGATGCCCTAGCACACCTTCAATTAGCTTAAGGGATATGAAGACCTGTTAAAAAATTCTCAAAGATAATTTATGTTAAACTTATTTTAATTAAATAAATACCATTCAGCATGTTTATGGTAGCTGACACAAGAGAGGAGGGTTGTGAATTTTAGGAAACAGTGACAGGGTTTACTAGATTGGTAAAAGGTACATTATTACAAAACCAAGGAAGATAATGAACTTATCCTCTTTATCCTTCTAGAACCCTACCCTCCATTTCTGGATGTAATACAAAAATATGCTTAATACAGTATCATTCAACATAATTAAGCCCCATGAAGGCTAATGAGGTATACATTTTCTGAGTAAGACTATGATTGAGGGATACATTTATTTGGCAATAATAAAACCAAGATTGTGATTCAAAGGAAATTAGAAATGTATCAAAGTATAAAATATTACTCTTACTAAAACAACAAAGAAGAGAACATCACTTTACAAAATTATCAGGCATTTTGCAGAAAAAAAATGGTCTCCATTTTAAAAATTAAATTCATTATTTAGTAAGCTAACTTTAACTACAAGAATGTATTCTCTCTGATGTGACTGGAATTTATCTAAATGTGTGTTTAAAGGTTTTTAAACATACCTTTATATTTCTTAAAAACTCAAATATCCATTATCCCTTAAATATTTCTGAGTAAAGAATATATTCTGTAGTGTTCATTATTAAACATTTATCCATATTTATCTGGCAGTTTAGTTCTTTGCTATCTGAACTACACACCATTAAGATGACACATTTAAACTGCAGCAAAAAAATTAAACACTATTAATGTAAATTTTCTGATACTTTAGTGAGTAAAATGCAATAAATTCTAAATATATTTCTTTTTATGTGATTTTAAAAAAACCCATAATGTTAAAAGCTGCATAATCAAGGCAATACTCTCATATCCTTAGAGATTTAATCTTAGCCAGGGGTCAGCAAACTTTTTCTATATAGGGTCAGATAGTAAATATTTTTGGCTTTGCAGGCCATGCCATCTCTGTTTCAGCTACTGAATTCTGTCATTGTAGCACAAAAGCAATGGTAGACATTACATAAATGAATGGGCAGGGCTGTGTTCTAATAAAATGTTATTTTTGAGAACAGGTAGTGGGCTGTATTTGGTCTGTGGGTCATATTTTGCCACCTCTGAAAGTCAACAACGTTGGTCAGTTATTCCTTAATTACTTACTGTATGCCATGCCCTGTGCTAGGCATGGAGGTACAGAAATGTATCTGACTTGGTTCCTGTCCTCAAAGAGCTTTTAGACTAGTAAGAGTATATATACATGTACGCAAACAAGTATAATATATTGTGTTGGGTAGCATGACAAATATATACAGCATAGGGGGAAGTGGGGGAGGGAGAGAGGGAGAGGGAGGGAGAGGGAGAGAGAGAGAGGGAGGGGGGAGAAAGAGAGGGAGGGGGGAGGGAGGGAGGAAGGGAGAGAAAATCCTTAATTTAGAAGTATAGTGAAAAGTTTTTCAGGTACACAAAAACAGGAATCGGTCTTTGGGGAGAGGAAATTGTATACAAGTTACAGAGGCATGAAAGAGTTTGGCAATTTGAATACTGAATAATGATTTAGTATGGCTGAGGCATAGTTTGGGATGTGGCACATAGTAAGGAATGAGAGTAGAAAGACTGGTGGTTATATAGGCTCCTTAGAACATGCCTGCTAAGGACGCTGGGTTTCTTGCTAGAGCAGGGGGAAAGTGAAAGTGTTTTAACTTGGAAGAAGGGTGATCTTATTTGCATTTTTGAAAGATACTCCTGGCAGTGTTGGGAATGATGCAGCAGAAAAAGCAAGACTCAGGCTAGGAAACCAAGTCCTGGAGTGTGTATATAGTGGTCAAAACCCTAATTATAAGTGTTTGAATCAAGATGAGATCATTGTGCACATAGCATTTTGTTCAGTATATTTCCTGCCAGGTCTTATATTTGTCACAGAAGGAAGGATTAATACACAAAGTGACTGAAATCTTTCTAGGATTATTTAAAGGAAATATTTTATTGTCAGATGTTATAAAATGTTAATGAAAAATGTGTCCAGGATTACATGGTTGTGTCTTATGGTATTTCTAGCACTTAGGAAATCATAAAATGTGGTTTCTAATCTCAGTTTTACTACTTTAAGTCAGATGTGTTGAGGCACAATTCTTAATCTGAGCCTCAGTTTCTTTTTTGGATAAAATTAACCGTTCTATCTTCTTTTCAAGTTTTTTTGGGAAGAATACCTTTCCTTCCAAGACTGTAGGGAAAAATACACTAATGATTGTGAAATAATTTTCAAACTATCATTTAATCATTCAATGGTAAGTTATTATTACAATATGAAGACAACATTGGAGAAAATAGATTACTCTTGATTCCTTCATCTATAACAGGTAGGAAAGAGATCAGAGACTATTAATGTGTTGGCAGAAATCCACACCTCCCACAATTTTAGCCAGCTCAGAAAACCAGACCCATGGAAAAGGAAGCCCAGAGCAACCCATGAGATTAATGATCCTTATAAAATGGCCCACCCTATGCTTTCAGGCTCCTAGCATTTTATATGTGTGAGTGCATGCATGCATGCACTCCCACACATCACACAGATGCCCAGTGCATTCAAAATATCATCCTTCATGCTCAATCTCATTATTAATGCTATTTGCAGTCTCCATGGATGTACATGCAACTTAAATGTTTGATATGTAGCTAGAGTGTCAGTAGCTTCTTTTCCTTTTTTTTAGATTCTGCAGTCACTATTTGACCCAGCTCCCCTAGTATACACACAGATACAAACACACAACTACAACATACACAATATAGCACAGACACAAAATACAAATAAAACACATGCAGAACACTCAATGTACACAACACATAAATACATGTAACACAGAAATGTGTGTAACACACAAAGTCAACACATACAGAACAGTGATCATACCATACATGCAAAATACATGGCTACTACATAGACAAATGCATAACACAAAACACACACATATAAATAATATAATATGTGCCACATAGAAAATACATATAACATACACAAAACCACAGGCATAGGATGTACACATTAATGGTACGTTTCCCAAATACCAGTTGTTCATTTACCACTTTCATAATATTTGCTTTATTTACATATCACCCAAACGTTTATTTACCTAATATTTTATATAACTTATATAGGTTGTACTTCAGAACATTTTATGTATTTTTTTCCTGCTCTCCATTTTCATCATGCTTGACAAATTTGTCATTTTCTGATTTTTACATGTTTTGCTTATTGGAAGTATATGACAGACTGATAAATTTTATCCATCATGTGTGAAAATCTTGATTGTTATAACCTCAGTGGGCTGATCTACCCACACAGCAGTTTCTTTATAATTTATGGAGAAATATTTATAAAGATAAGAATTATTTTAAAATTAGAAGGCACATCAGAAGTTAGCCAGCCCAGTCCTCTCTCTTACAGCCATGCTATTTCTGCCCTAAAGTGCTAATGCCAAAAATAGCAAGTTTATCAGTAACATTAATGACACTGTTTTGGAAATCACCTATGATAGCTTGTCAATATATTGAAGGCAAATGGTCAGGTTGATATGGGTGCTCTCATTATGTAATATGTCTCTCTATCTGCTCAAGGACAGATTCTATGAATGAATGTAAAATTTATTAAAATATAATCTGTGGTAATCACAGAAAAATTAGAAAAATATACAAGGGTATAAATTAAAAATTAAAAGCATAATTAGTCTTACTACTTAGAAACAAAATCATTGTTCTGGAAGGAAGTTTACTGAATCAAAGGACATGCACAGTTTCAATGCTTTCAGAACATATAACACAATTGTTTTCCAGAATATACGTGCCAGCATATACTCCTCACAGAATTGAGCATAATCTAGGCCATCCTCTCATTAGGATTGAATATTGCCATTAAAAATAATCTTTTTAGGGCTTCCCTGGTGGCGCGGTGGTTGAGAGTACACCTGCCGATGCAGGGGACACGGGTTCGTGCCCCGGTCCGGGAAGATGCCACATGCCGCGGAGCGGCTGGGCCTGTGAGCCACGGCCGCTGAGCCTGTGCGTCCAGAGCCTGTGCTCCGCAACGGGAGAGGCCACAACAGTGAGAGGCCCGTGTACTGCAAAAAAAAAATCTTTTTAAAATTAGATTTTCTACTTGAATATTTCCTATTTCTACCTATTGGTCAGATTTATTTCCATAGAGGTTCAGTTCACATTCCAAAGAAATACCTGTTATAATTTAGAACAATCCTTAAAATGAATTGGCACATTGAGCAAGAAAGTCTTAATGTTGCAATTTTCTTCTGTGGCGAAATCTTTCCTGTGGCACCTGATATCCAAAGTCATGTTGGTTAAAAGGTTTTTCCCTTAATAGCTAACTTTTCTCTTAATAGCTAATTTCATGTCACAAACTTCCATTCTTGAAGTAAAGCGCCGACAAGGTATTTGAAAAGACAATGGCATTCTTATATTTCAGTTAAAACACATATATTTTCATTTTTTTAGTGCTTGATTTTCAGACTGTCTTTGAGAAGTTTTTGATGCAAAGTGACTTCTAATAAAGTTAAGGTTGCTACACATCCTTTTGAGCAAGGCAAAAGAGTGTCCTTTATGGTCCATCTGTTCGTACTACTTTCTATGAAACATGAAGGACTGCCTTTGAGTTTGATGTATAATAAATTCAAATATATATATACACACAGAAAACAGTTCTCAAATGAAATACTGTGCTAATTGGTTAATATGCCTTAATGACATATCAATGGAAATTAATTGTGGATATTGCTTTTTACATGTATTTTATTCCAAAGACTATACCTTCTAAGCAAGTAGAAACCATTGATTATAAGTTTAAGATAATTGTAACTTTTATATTTCCCCATTATTTTTTCCCATAGGTTAGATTCATTTAAAAGATGCATCCTTTTATAAAAGATGTATTTCATTTCAGTTGAAATCAAAGTAGTATCCTTTTAAGAATGTGGGATAGAGAGTTCCTGGCTCACAATTAATATTTAACTCTATATAAATCCATTAAAGGAAGAACTAATTCTAGGCAAATGACACTGAGATGAGTAATGCTTACATGAAATTGTTTTCTATGAAAAATGTCCAAATTACTAAACATTCAAGATATTTTTTAAAGTTTAGCATTGAACATTTAGTCCTTTATTTTTACTGCACATTGAATATTTTTTGGCAATGCTAGTTCATCTTGGTGATACTTTCATAAATTTGTGGTCAAACAGGTTATATCAGAATATAAGAGACTAAAGTATTAGGGGGATTGGAAAAATTACTTCTAAGTTCCCTTTCAGTTTCATCAGCCTATGATTGTATACTTATATAACTTATTAAGAAATAGCTTCCAGATAATAAGAAATATACTGTCCCCACTTAAAGCATAATGCAAAAAGCATTCTTCTGAAGGCTCCCTCAGAATGTCTGGTGGTACATATCTGAAGTCCCCTTCTATTATAATACAATCAGGTTCTGGATTAAAACAGATGCCATCATGTAATTTAGGCTTTCAGTAACTAAACAAAAAGTCCAAGGACTAATAACTCTCAACATATACAAACAAAGGAAAAATGATGAGCTAAAAGGCCATAGGGAGCATAGGTTAATACAAATGCTTATCTCCTACTCTGACATAAAACCAAAATCCTTGAATGGGGCCAAAGAAATCTCAGATTGATGTTACTCTTGAATGCTGGAGGAAGAAAAAGCAAAAATTATCCTTTTTGGAAAAAAACATCTTCAAGTTAAGTCCTCAGCACAATCTCACTAAGATCAACCAAATATAAACTCACAAAGATCATCAGACACACAAGATAAGAGGCACTCATGGGTAGTCAGCAGAAACATATTGGATATAGACCCCTAAGAATTTCAAATATTGAAATAATCAGATACAGAATAAAATATAACTATGCATGAGATGTTTAAATAAATAAAAATACAAAATGAACAACTGGGCTTCCCTGGTGGTGCAGTGGTTGAGAGTCCACCTGCCAATGCAGGGAATACGGGTTCGTGCCCTGGTCCAGGAAGATCCCACATGCCACGGAGCGGCTGGGCCCGTGAGCCATGGCTGCTGGGCCTGCACGTCCGGAGCCTTTGCTCCACAACAGGAGAGGCCACAAGAGTGAGAGGCCCGCATACCACAAAAAAAAAAAAAAAATGAACAACTAACATGACTCTATAAAGATGACCAGGAAGATGAAAAAAAAAATAGGACTTTTATAAATAAAACAGTTAACAGTTGAAATTAAAAACTCAACCTGAATATTAAACAACAGGTTAGACACAGGTAAAGGGAAAATTTGTGAATTGGGAGCTTGATCTGCAGAAAAATAAACCAGAGCACAGAAATACAAGAAAATGAAAATATGAACTAGAGGTTAAGGGACATGCAGGATTATATGTGAAGTCTTAATGAATGTGTAATTGGAGTCCCAGAGTGAGAGAGTAGACAACTGGGTAAGAGGTAATATTCAAAGAGCCAAGGGGCAGATTCATATTTTTGGAGCCTGAAGCCTATTTATGAGATATAAGATTTCAGAGTATTTCAAGTTTTCTCTGTACTGATGACCCTTATTACCAGTCTCATTACGTTTTCATTGTAGTGGCATACAAGGCTCTGTCTCTTCATAATGTGTCCTTTCTCAATCCAACATTTCTTTTTTTTTAAATTATATATCTTTACTGGAGTATAATTGCTTTACAATGGTGTGTTAGTTTCTGCTTTAAAACAAAGTGAATCAGTTATACATATACATATGTTCCCATATCTCTTCCCTCTTGGGTCTCCCTCCCTCCCACACTCCCTATCCCACCCCTCTAGGTGGTCACAAACCACCGAGCTGATCTCCCTGTGCTATGTGGCTACTTCCCACTAGCCATCTATTTTACATATGGTAGTGTATATATGTCCATGCCACTCTCTCACTTTGTCACAGCTTACCCTTCTCCCTCCCCATATCCTCAAGTCCATGCTCTAGTTAGGTCTGTGTCTTTATTCCTGTCTTAACCCTAGGTTCTTCATGACCTTTTTTTTTTTTTCTTTTAGATTCCATATATATGTATTAGCACTCGGTATTTGGTTTTCTCTTTCTGACTTACTTCACTCTGTATGACACACTCTAGGTCCATGCACCTCACTACAAAGAACTCAATTTCATTTCATTTTATGGCTGAGTAATATTCCATTGTATATATGTGCCACATCTTCTTTATCCATTCATCTGTTGATGGACACTTAGGTTGCTTCCATGTCCTGGCTATTGTAAATAATGCTGCAGTGAACATTTTGGTACATGACACTTTTTGAATTATAGTTTCCTCAGGGTATATGCCCAGTAGTGGAATTGCTGGGTTGTATGGTAGTTCTATTTGTGGTTTTTTAAGGAACCTCCATACTCTTCTCCATAGTGGCTGTACCAGTTTACATTCCCACCAACAGTGCAAGAGTGTTCCCTTTTCTCCACAGCCTCTCCAGCATTTATTGTTTCTAGATTTTTTGATGATGGCCATTCTGACTGGTATGAGATAATATCTCATTGTAGTTTTGATTTGCATTTCTCTAATGATTAATGATGTTGAGCATTCTTTCATGTGTTTGTTGGCAATCTGTATATCTTCTTTGGAGAAATGTCTATTTAGGTCTTCTGCCCATTTTTGGATTGGGTTGTTTGTTTTTTTGTTATTGAGCTGCATGAGCTGCTTGTAAATTTTGGAGATTAATCCTTTGTCAGTTGCTTCGTTTGCAAATATTTTCTCCCATTCTGAGGGTTGTCTTTTGGTCTTGTTTATGGTTTCCTTTGCTGTGCAAAAGCTTTTAAGTTTCATTAGGTCCCATTTGTTTTTATTTCCATTTCTCTAGGAGGTGGGTCAAAAGGATCTTGCTGTGATTTATGTCATAGAGTGTTCTGCCTATGTTTTCCTCTAAGAGTTTGATGGTGTCTGGCCTTACATTTAGGTCTTTAATCCACTTTGAGTTTATTTTTGTGTATGGTGTTAGGGAGTGTTCTAATTTCATACTTTTACATGTAGCTGTCCAGTTTTCCCAGAACCACTTATAGAAGAGGCTGTTGCATATTCTTGCCCCCTTTATCAAAGATAAGGTGACCACATGTGCATGGATTTATCTCTGGGCTTTCTGTCCTGTTCCATTGATCTATATTTCTGTTTTTGTGCCAGTACCATACTGTCTTGATTACTGTAGCTTTCTAGTATAGTCCGAAGTCAGGGAGCCTGATTCCTCCAGCTCCATTTTTCGTTCTCAAGATTGCTTTGGTTATTCGGCATCTTTTGTGTTTCTGTACAAATTGTGAAATTTTTTGTTCATTTTGTGAAAAATGCCAGTGGTAGTTTGATAGGGATTGCATTGAATCTGTAGATTGCTTTGGGTAGTAGAGTCATTTTCACAATGTTGATTCTTCCAATCCAAGAACATAGTATATCTCTCCATGTATTTGTATCATCTTTAATTTCTTTCATCAGTGTCTTATAATTTTCTGCATACAAGTCTTTCATCAGTGTGTTATAATTTTCTGCATACAGGTCTAAACCTTAGTTAGGTTTATTCCTAGATATTTTATTCTTTTTGTTGCAATGGTAAATGGGAGTGTTTTCTTAATTTTACTTTCAGATTTTTCATCACTAGTGTATAAGAATGCCAGAGATTTCTGTGCATTAATTTTGTATCCTGCTACTTTACCAAATTCATTGATTAGCTCTAGTAGTTTTCTGGTAGCATCTTTAGGATTCTCTATGTATAGTATCATGTCATCTGCAAACAGTGACAGCTTTACTTCTTCTTTTCCGATTTGGATTCCTTTTATTTCCTTTTCTTCTCTGATTGCTGTGGCTAAAACTTCCAAAACTATGTTGAATAATAGTGGTGAGAGTGGGAACCTTGTCTTGTTCCTGATCTTAGTGGAAATGGTTTCAGTTTTTCACCATTGAGGACGATGTTGGCTGTCGGTTTGTCATATATGACCTTTATTATGTTGAGGAAAGTTCCCTCTATGCCTACTTTCTGCAGGGTTTTTATTATAAACGGGTGTTCAATTTTGTCAAAAGCTTTCTCTGCATCTGTTGAGATGATCATATGGTTTTTCTCCTTCAATTTGTTAATATGTTGTATCATGTTGATTGATTAGCATATATTGAAGAATCCTTGGATTCCTGGAATAAACCCCACTTGATCATGGTGTATGATCCTTTTAATGTGCTGTTGGATTCTGTTTGCTAGTATTTTGTTGAGGATTTTTGCATTTATGTTCATCAGTGATATTGGCCTGTAGTTTCTTTCTTTGTGACATCTTTGTCTGGTTTTGGTATCAGGGTGATGGTGGCCTCGTAGAATGAGTTTGGGAGTGTTCCTCCCTCTGCTATATTTTGGAAGAGTTTGAGAAGTACAGGTGTTAGCTCCAAAGCCCGAGCCTCAGCTCCCAGCCCCCGCCCGCCCCGGCGGCTGAGCAGCCAAGCCTCTCGGGCTGGTGAGTGCTGGTCAGCACCGATCCTCTGTGCGGGAATCTCTCTACCTTGCCCTCTGCACCACTGTTGCTGCGTTCTCCTCCATGGCTCCGAAGCTTCCCCTCCGCCACCCGCAGTCTCCGCCCGCGACGTGGCTTCTAGTGTGTGGAAACCTTTCCTCCTTCACAGCTCCGTCCCACTGGTACAGGTCCCATCCCTATTCTTTTTTCTCTGTTTATTCTTTTTTCTTTTGCCCTACCCCGGTACGTGGGGAGTTTCTTGCCTTTTGGGAGGTCTGAGGTCTTCTGCCAACATTCAGTGGGTGTTCTATAGGAGCAGTTCTACGTGTAGATGTATTTCTGATGTATCTGTGGGGAGGAAGGTGATCTCCGTGTCCTACTCTTCCACCATCTTCTCCTGTCTCCAATCCAACATTTCTTATCCTTCCCTTATGGAATGTACCAGACCCCTCTTTGATCTCCTCAACTAGAACATCACTGAGAACTTATACTCACTCTGTTTTGTTTTCACACCCTTCTTGGAGAAACCTTTTCCACTGTCAAGTAATGTGACCTCTAGCAACTTATTTAACTTCTCAGGGATGGTTCCTCAGCATTGTGAAAAAAAGGAGGGTAGATTTTAAAGCACCACAACCTTAAGGGTTTTAAATTTGTTTTGTTTTGATAATATATAAAACATATAGAAAAGTTGTAATAATATTACAAAGAAATCTCAGATACCAATTCATTACCCCAAATCTTTAATGTTAGCATTTTGCTACATTTGCTTTATATATGTCTTCCTATCTATCTGTCTATAGTTTTTCGAAATTTTTTTAAGAATAAGTTATAGACATGATGTCCTTTTACTCATAAGTACTTCAGTGTATATATCCTAAAAACAAGAATTTCTTTTACATACAACAGCATAATTATAAATACCAGGAAAATACACATATAGAAAACTACTATGTATTCTATAGTCACTTCAATGATCTTTTCATGTTAAATCAAATGATTTAAACTTGATTGTGCTTGTAATGGGTGATTTTTTTTTTTTTTTTTGCGGTATGCGGGCCTCTCACTGCCGTGGCCCCTCCCGTTGCGGAGCACAGGCTCCAGATGCACGGGCTCAGTGGACATGGCTCATGGGCCCAGCCACTCCGGGGCACGTGGGATCCTCCCGGACCGGGGCACGAACCCGCGTCTTCCGCATCGGCAGGTGGACTCTCAACCACTGCGTCACCAGGGAAGCCCCTAATGGGTGATTTTTAATCCCCTTAATATCTCAACAAGAGATATCATTCCTCTTTTCTGTGAATTTGAGTTCATAATGATACTCCCTATATCCATCTGGGTTCTTGGTTACAAGCCACTCAAACTATATTTGGCTATCTTAAGTAAAATATCAGGATTAAAAGGGAAGTATAAGAAATATCTTAAGACTCATAGAATGAGTAAAAACCAGAGAACCAAAATATGTAGGAAACAGGGATGGCTACCCAGCCAGAGCCCAGCTAAGTTCTCACTACAAGTACATCTGGTGAGATGTGGTCACTGGTACCGCTGTTCTCATTAATGCCACCATCACCACTATCATCAGCCCACTGCCACAGCAGTGATTTGACCACCCATGATCCCCATGTCTTTGCATCACACACCCAAAATTCTAGATCTTAGTTTTATTGTTCATGTATAGGTTATGTAATCATTTTCTGCCTTGTTAGAAAAGAGAGGCCATAGTGGAAGGTTGGTCTGGCCAATACCTAACCCCTAAGATCATACATGAAGTAGCAGAGGGCCAACTTCCTTTAAGGCAACTAGGGTACTCCTGGGAAGGTGAAGTTGAGGAACAGTGTACTTGTACATTCATTAACAAGAAAAAATATACAGCTCATATTAAATTGGACATATGAGTATTTTATATATATATATTTGCAAAAGACTGAAGTAAAATCCAAATATCATAGCTAAGATCTTCCCAAAAAATCATAAATGCAAATGCTAATGGCAGTTTATTTATCTCAGAAGAAGGGTCCGTCTGCTTACAGAGGAGATTTATTTCAGAAAAGAGGTTTGCTCTTGCAGATAGTTTTAATATATATAAGCAGCACTGCCTCCCCCATACCTACCCCTCTAGCATCAAGGAAAGTAAAATGAATTCACAGAAGATTTATTACAGATCAGTTTAAATGTACAAATGAAAAATCTGACCCAGTCAGCAATGATGTCCATTAGTTGTTTTATGTAATATTTCAGGAGAGTAATATCTTGAACATTAAATAAATTGAAAAGATTTCATGAAACTATGAATCCTAAAGAGCCCAACCAACCTCTCGTGGCCTCTTTGAACCAAAAGACCACATATAAAAAAATTAATGGGACAAAGAAAAGAACTTGACAAAGAAATTGAAAAGGAAGGGAAATTACTGCATGTAACCACAACTGGGGACAGATTGTATCATAGGATTATTAGAATTTGGAGGAAAACATTATTATTTTTAAAATTGAATTGGATTATTTATTACAGTTCTAAAAAGTATTGAACATGAGGAAGATTCCTAGCAAATATTAGATTATACCAGGAAATAATGTATATGAGAGGAGAGTCTCAGAAATAAATCTCTATATAAACATTACAAATATTAAATTTTTCTTCTTGTAGCTCCAATCTGATAAGAATTGCTCTTATATTTTATAAATAGCAAGTACTGTAATTCTACTTTCTTACCTTTGTAGATAGGAGTAGTAATGTTTTTCAGAACTGACAACAGTGGCAGTACTTCATAAATCTGTCAAGTTGGTGACCATTGTGAGGGAATTTGAATACCACAACAGAGGAACTCTCCTGTGGGCAAATGTGGCTTTTATATTTAGTTGCAGAGTTTCAGCTAATTAATTCCTTCCACCCCTGCTTTCGCCTTTCAAAATCTTGTTCAGCCAAAATTTCACTTCCACTTCCTCTAGGAAGCCTCTCTGAATGCCCTAAATGGAAGTTTTCTACACACGCCCCAGGTCCCCTTTGTACTTTTTGATATAAATGTATCATGGTGGTTTTGTTTTGTCTTGCATGAATAGAGCATAATGGGTACCTATCTCCTCTAATAGATTATAATTTATTGGAAGGAGAATACTGTACACACACACACACACACACACACAGAGAGAGAGAGAGAGAGAGAGAGAGAGAGAGAGAGAACTAGCAGGCTCCATTTTCATATAAAGTCTAGGTGTTTTTTAAATTGCAATAGAAATGCATGTTCTTTTTTTTTTTTTTTTTCTTTCTTGCCCTTCTCACCACTGAAAAAGCCCAAATTGCCTCACAGTTCATAGTAACTAACTAATCCTGGTCTAAGATTCTTATGCTTTCAAAAGATACCCTGGACCATAAGGATCCAAGAAACCAAACAGATTTACTTCCTGCCATTCCTTGGATATTAATGATAAAATTGCATCTGCACTGCTTGTGTCCTGGGTGTGTGGAAAATGCAATCTAATATGAAAACCTGGGCACGGTTTTATAACACTCTGTAGAAGTAAGTCCAGGTTCCTGAGAGTATTGGACAAAGAAGAGGGAGAGAATTTAAACTGGCGTTAGGGAGTCTTGTAAAATGAGAGGTCTTCTAAATGAGAATGGGACAAGTTGATTAAAACAAAACCACTTCAAGCCACATGGCTCCAAACACTGTGGAACGAACATATATCTGAATAGAAAATCCAGATGTTTCCCTAAGCTTTTGTCTTAGATTTCTGTTTTTAGGCCCTGAAGAAATGTAAAGCCTTTTATAATACTCAGCCCAAATGAAACCACTCTTGCTGTCATTGTACTTAGAATTCATGGCAGAAAAAGAATGCAATGAGTGTATCCTGCTTATTTGCTAACAAGCACAACTAGCATTGCCCAATTAACTAAAAACTTAATTGAAGAGATTTAAGTTTTTAGTTAAAAAAAGAGAAAGTCATTTCCCTCTTTAACATTGTTAGATGTTTTTATAAGTGTGAATAATTGGAAAATTTTAACACTGAAAGTATGAATTTTGGGTAGTAATTATGGCGTGAAGGTCTGACCTTTTCAGCATTCTTATATGTTCTGCCTTGAGTTCCTTGAAGGTTAATGCTGTACTTCACTGGTCACATAAAGCATTGCTGGAAGATTTGAGGGCAGAATTTGTGCATGGGTATTTCTCATTCTCATGGGTTTAAAGGCTCTGAGTGAGGCTCAGTATTGGACAGTATTGAGGCTCTTTTGGTGCTGGTCTCAACTGATTATATCTACTGGCAGGAGAAGAAAAAATATGTGTTATTAACATACTTTTCCAGAGGCAGACCCCAGAAGATGCTGAGAGCAACTTCCTGTTTGGACCAGTCTTTCTCCTTTTTCCCGTGTTGTTGCTTTGAGGTGCTGGGAGCCCTGTCTAGGGGCTACCCTTTCAGTGTCTTACTCCTGCCTCCCTCCCAGTGGGCATAAGTGAGAAAACTGGTGGTCTGGAAACATTTGGAGTAAACCTTTGTGTCTCTCAGCCAAGTTGTTTATACTGTTCCAATATTAAAGCAAGCCTAAGTTTGCATTTTGTTTTGTAAATGTAATAATTCTGTAAATCCAAAGCTGGAAATACTCCTAGGATTTAGACAGAGAACAAAGCTGGACATATGCATCTAATTAAGCTAAAATTCTACCCACAATTTATGTCTGGAATTCATTCTTTTTTTTAGAATGAGTAGGGGAAATTTTGATCAATATTTTGAATCCTCAGTAAGGCAAAATTTACATCAAATGTTTAGAAAATAACCTTAAGTATAGTTTTATACATAAAAATTGTTATAAGGGCAATAGTATTTATGGGAAGGGGGCATGAAAAAATTCAAGATGTATATTTTTCCCCACGTTAAATTTTAACACTGTGTAAGTAAGTTTTATCATAAAGAATACTAAAGATTAGATTCTTCTTTGTTGATTTAACTTCAAAATTGGGTGGGGTTGGGTACATTAATTTGGTGCTTAGCCTTATAGTTTGTTGAAGAGTCAATTCAATTTCACAAATCATGGAGGCAGATTATTTCAGTGAGTCCATCCTGATCTAACAGTCAGGGCTTTAACGTTTCACCTGTAACTTGTTTCTGTTCTCCTTGTTGTGGTCCTATTATATTCAGCTGGAAGGAGCCACGTCAGAATGAAGTCAGGATTTTATTTTTCTTTTAATGTGCCTTGCAAGACACAGTGCTTTAACCAACAAATATGTGCCTGCTGAACTGCTTTGAGGTTTGTTCTTTATATACTGTATGGAACTGTGGGGAAAGGCATCTCTATTGACTTGAGCTAGCAAAACTAATATTTTAATTCAAAGAGAGTACTCACCTGGGAAACTGGCAGATTTGGACTACAACCCTTAAACCCCAACCTTGTTTTGTTTCTTCTCTCTGCCTCACTATAAATTAACAAATAATTGACATCCACTTAAAGTTTGCTGCCTTTTAACTAAAGGCAAGTGTGTGACCCTATTTTGGTTATATATTGGAAGTGGAGGAATAGTTTAGTTTTTAAGAAATGGAGAGGATTTGGGAGAGGCCTTTACATCTGTAACACTAAGTTAATTAAACCTCTAAAATGGTCATGTAAAAAATTTTCTCAAATTGCCTTCAAAAGATAGCAGGTTTATTTTAACAAATGTTTAATTGTAAATAACAACAACAAAACAACCACTACAGTGTTTTGTGTTTTATGGTGCTTAGGAAAAAAAACCCATAAAAGTAACTTTGCAGAAAACATGATGGATCTATACCATGAATATCAAATTACAGAACTTGAAACATATGGGCTTGTTAAACTCTTTCTTCTTAACTCATCACTCAGGAAGCTGCCTTGATCGCAATCTAAAATTGACTGTTTCAGGAAAAACAAACCTCAGCCTTCTCCAGAGGGTCCAATCTGGGTTGTGGTCGCTATTTTACTACCAGTAATTTTAAATCTTCTTGGAAACATTACCTTTCTAATTTACTGTAAATTTTGATAGATATATGAAACCACACTTGAGATGTTGGTAAACAAGATAGCTAAGTCGAGTATGGATTGAAAGGAAAACAAGCAGTACTAAATAAAACTGAAAAAACCTGTAGCATGAACCTGGAAATCATCCAGTTTCAAGTTTCTTCATGAACTGCAATCCAGCAGAAAATCAATCTAGGTTTTGTTTTGTTTTACATTTACCTGTGAACTTTTCAGCAAGTTATAATAGGACTTAATGCCACTGGAAAGTCATAAACAATGACGCTTCAAGAGAAAATAAGATCTCCTCACATTCACCCCTCAGAAATGCAGGAACCCAGGGAGGCAAAGTGGAAGCATTTGCCAAAATATGTTTCTTCTTAAATAAGGACCAGTCTCATGATCTTCTCTAAGAAGTTGGAATTTTGGTGGTCCTCTAGGGCTGTTCTGACTTTACAAAAAAAAAAAAAAAAAGGATGTTCCACATCGGGACAGTTCTTGGTAGTTAAAACGAACCAAGTCTTATCACTGTGACTGGGAAAGGTCAGTTGAGTTTCCAGTGATTGGCTTTATACTAGAAAGTCTAGGTTTAAGATCAGAATCTCAACAGGTATTTGTTAACCATTTATTGAGAGGCAATTCAATAAGCTTGGAAAATATGGAGAAATTATTGTACAGTATGGCAGCCATTATTGTTGATTTTTTTATACATGGGATAACAACACTAGAAGGTATTTTATTAAAATATAAGAAAAACAAACAACAACAATGACCAAAAGATTCTTATTGACTATAGAACTTTAACAGGGGAGGTTTTAAAAAATCCCATTTCAATATATAGTTATGAACTCATTATAGAGACTTCTAATTAAAAGTGGAGAGTGGAACACATACATGTACTTTCACTCCTTCCTAACTTTCTACTAAGTCAGCAGTAAAGATATATATCTTTAAAACTATAAACTCACAAGGATAAAGCAAAAAGAAGAGACAATGGCAACAAATGTTTAAAGATAAAATTCAGATAGATAAATGATATAATGTAGCAGATCTGAGAAAATGAAATCCTAAACTGTCAACAGAGAAGGGGAAAAATATGATTCACATCAAAAAATCTCTAGTATTCTCAGGACTTTGTGATGCCAAATAACTCTGGATTTGGGAAGTGAAGGGGAGCTTAAACAAAAAAGGAGGATTAATTGAAAGAATATTTAAGATAAGTTAGCCCTAAGACTCTTTCCCAATGTGAGCAAAGGACTAGAGGCTTAGTTTCTGGAGAAGTAAAACAGAGGGTCTCTGCACTGGGCACACCAGACACAGTTAGGGGTAATGTTTCATACTACACAGGAGGATTAAGTAAATGTTACTGACTTTGGGATTTGTCCAACAAGATGACTTAACTATACCACTCTACAGTGAAATCCACAGTCAAGGAGGCTTTACTCATGAACACAGAACTTCCAATCAGCTTCTTAGTGCCCTTCTATTTAATAGGAGCCAACTGTAAAGGATCACCAAACATTTGAGAAAAATATATAATATAAATCGCAGAAGCCAAAACAAGTAGAATAAAGCAGTAAAGAAAAAACAGAATGTGCAGGGAAAATGAAATTAAAACCAACAAAGAAACATATTAATATTGCTATGACAGAAGATAGTAAAACTATAGAACTAAAATGAGAGACTTTTTTAAGGAAAGTCCAGAGGACAGAAAACATTTGGAGATTAAAAATAGCAGAAATAAGAAGCTCAAAAGATTAGAAAAGCAAAGTGAAGAATTTTCTAGAAAACAGAGAAAAAGAAGACTAAAAAGTAAAAGAATGAGAGAAAGGAAAAGAGGACCAATCTACAAGTTCTAATAGCTGAATAACAGAAATTCTAAAAGAGAGAGTAGAGACAATGACATACAGAAAATCATTAAATAAAAGATTCAAGCTAATTTCCTAGAGCAGAAGGTCATGAGTTTCTAGAAAGAATGGGCTCACCCAGTGCCTTGAAAATTGTACCAAGCCATATCACTGTAAAATTTTAGAACATGGTGGATAAAGAGTCAAATGAATTCCAGAGAGAAAAAACAGATGAAAAAATAGATACACAAGAAACAAGAATCTGGCTGGCTTCAGACCTCTCAACCTAACATTGGATGGTATAAGATAATAGAGCAATACTTAAATTCTGAGGAAAAGTGACTTCTGATTTAGAATTCTGTATCTAGCAAACTACCAATTAAGTTGTAGAGGTAGAATAAATTCATTTCATGTCAGATACAATCTCACATATTTACCTTCCAAGCATTGTTGAATTTATGGAATTATGTGCTCTACAAAACAAGTGAGTAAACCAAAAACAATAAATGCATGAAATCCAGAAGACAAGCAATCCAACACGAGAGATGGGCAAATACAATCTCCTGAAAAAGGATGAAATACACTCCCAACAGGATATCTATAGCAGGTCTAGAGAGCAACCAGTGCAAACTGGAGCTGGTCAGAGGCTCTTTAAGAGATTTATTCAAGCAGATGACATTGATCAAATATCTAACAAGTTTGAACACTTGAACAAGATTTTTTCAACCAATGGAGAGTTTGGATGTATAAGAAATAGGTGTTTAGAAACCTAAGAAAATGAAAAAAAATCATTATTTAGGAAAAATAAACAAATGACAACACCACCAACAAAAATTAGGTGTGAAAAATGTAAAAGTAATTATACCACGTGGCTCAACTGTGCATAGCAGTTGCATAGTCATAATGTAAGCACTGGGTATTGATCTAGCCAAGTTATGACTTGACTTTATTGGGATAAAGGGGGTTGAGGAAGTGTACTCATGTGTCAAGAATATGGGCAGAAATAAAGCTGCCTTAAAAGTATTGTCAGTAACTCAAGCCAAAAATAGAAAAAAACTGGAGTAGTATGATATATTAATTATTCAAAAATATGAAGATAAATATCAAAAGAATAAGCTAAAAGATTTTAAATGTTCATGGAGAGTGGGAATTTTGTGGAAAGGGGTTGGCTGGAGGACTGTTTTCCCTAGCAGGGAACTAACTAAACCATATGTACATATAACTTAAAAATATTAATTAAAAAAACTTACCAAGAATTCTGCTAATGACAAATTCATAACAAAACTACTCCAAGTTTGCTTTAAAATATACCATAATTTCCCTTAAATTATAAGTTTCAGTAGTTTTAATAATACATTTTCCCTCAATACTAATGTTACCTGGTTAATAAACTTATGCTCCTTTATTGGGGAAAATATTTTTATGTAATTATAACTGGAATTGCTAATAGATAATCATGTGATCATCTAGGCTTATTTTATTAAAACCTAGAAATAATAGCATTATTATATGAAAACAGATACCATAAATCATCTCTCAATCTGAAGCCACAAATACAAATCCATTTATTCACATTTTAGATATAATTGGATGTATCATACCTTGAAGATTGAGAGTTCAAGAATTCTAATTTCTTCTTTACAAAGGAGGCTACATATATATTGTGTAAACAATGAGTGTCTATGAAAAACAACTAAAATTTATCAGACACTATGATAAGGCTTTAATAAATATATACACAACTTTTTCAAAAAATTTTATTGGAGTGTAGATTTAAAATGTGCTAGTTTCAGGTGTACAATAAAGTGATTCAGTTATTTTTATATATATATATATATATATTCTTTTTCAGATTCTTTTTTCATATAGGTTATCACAGAATATTGAGTAGAGTTCCCTGTGCTATACAGTAGGTCGTCATTAGTTATCTGTTTTATATATATATGAGTGTGTATATGTCAATCCCAATCTCACAGTTTATCCCTCCCTCCTTTCCTCTTGGTAACTATAAGATTGTTTTCTACATCTGTAACTCTGTTTCTGCTTTGTAAATAAGTTCTTTTGTACCATTTTTTTTTAGATTCCACATATAAGCGATATCACACGATATTTGTCCTTCTCTCTCTGACTTACTTCACTCAGTATGACAGGCTCTAGATCTATCCATGTGGCTGCAAATGGTGTTATTTTTTTCTTTTTTTATATCTGAGTAATATTCCATTGTATATATGTACCACATGTTCTTTATCCGTTCCTCTGTAGATGAACATTTAGTTTGCTTCCATGTCCTGGCTATTGTAAGTAGTGCTGCAGTGAACATTGGGGTGATTGTATCTTTTTGAATTATGGTCTTCTCCAGGTATATGCCCAGGAGTGGGATTGCTGGATCATATGGTAGTTCTATTTTTAGTTTTTTAAGGAACCTCCATACTGTTCTCCATAGTGGTTGTACCAATTTACATTCTCAGTGTAGGAGGGTTCTGTTTTCACCACACCCTCTCCAGCATTTATTGTTTGTAGACTTTCTGATGGTGGCCATACTGAGTGGTGTGAGGTGATATCTCATTTTAGTTTTGATTTGCATTTCTCTGATTATTAGTGTTGTTGAGCATCTTTTCATATGCCTTTTGGTCATCTGTACATCTTCTTTGGAGAAATGTCTGTTTAGGTCTTCTGTCCATTTTTTGATTGGGTTGTTTGTTCTTTTTTGATGTAGAGCTACATGAGCTGTTTGTATATTTTGGAGATTAATCCCTTGTTGGTGGCTTCATTTGCAAATATTTTCTCCCATTCTGTGGGTTGTCTTTTCATTTTGTTTATGTATATACACACCTTTTGATTTTCATTCTTATCTTTAGATGAGAAACCAAAGCTTTACATAGCCCAAGACATCCAAATTTACCCCACTAATTAGTGGTCATGCCAAGATACAGTCATTCCTCTATAGATAGGAGTCCTTATGGGCACTGAGAAGTCAAGCTTGCTCATTACCACCTTTTCCTGGAGTCTTGCCCCTTAAGTGTCAGTTAATTATGATGGTATTATTTTGAACACAGTCCCTTTAGGTAAATGGTCACAGTCTTGCCTATCTAAATAAAGGCTTCCACCAAATTAATGTAATTCTTATGTAATACAGTTGACCCTTAAACAACATTTTCAGTAGTAAATACTACAGTACTATACATGATTCCAGGCTGGCTTAATCCTTAGATGCAGAACCCAGGATGCAGAGGAACCATGTAAATGAAGGGCCAACTATACTTGTATAGGCAGATTTTTGACTCTGCATAGTGTTGGCACCCCAACCCCTGTGTTGTTCAAGGAGGAACTATACAGTATAATTCACTTACATTATCTTTTCTCTAAAAAACCCTAAGCTCTTTCAATATGACTTTTATTATATAACCAGTATGATTCTCATGACCTAGATAGACACTAGTCTCATCTAACTATGATTATCTTGTTTTGTTGTATTGTTTAATCCTGGAATGAAACTTTTAAAAGCTAAACCTGAGGAATTGCTAGGAGTTTATCAATATAGTAAAATTATATCAACATAATAAAAACCAAATCCAATGATTTTTCTTTGTCCAGACACTCAACTTGATTATGCCTATATTTTGATTCATTCATCCAACACATTTATTGATTGCTTGTAATGTGAAAAATGATATCCTAAGTACTAGTGATGGTCTAATTGATGTTTTGTTACTTAGAGAGGAGTGAAGTAATTGTTTATTGAACGCCTCTATGTGCCATGCACATTATATATGTTATCTAATTTAATCTGTGTGAATAGCTATAAGTTAGGTATTATGTGTGTTATAAAAAGAAGAAAATTTTGTCTCAAAGATGTTAAATTGCCTAAAGTCACAGAGCTAGTAAGAGAAGAAATAGGATTTGTATCTAACTGTGTCTCATATGCATTTCGTTTGTTGAATACTGACTCAATGTTAGGTTTTGTAAGTATTAAAACGTTACAGATACAACAATATGAATATACTTAACACTACTGAACCATACATTTAAAAATGGTTAAGAGAGTATAGCTTTAAGATGGTGGAGGAGTAAGATGAGGAGATCACTTTCCTCCCCACAAATACATCAAAAATACTTGTACATGTGGAACAACTCCTACAGAACACCTACTGAACGCTGACAGAAGACCTCAGACTTCCCAAAAGACAAGAAACTCCCCACATACCTGGGTAGGGCAAAAGAAAAAAGAAAAATCAGAGACAAAAGAATAGGGAAGGGACCTGCACCTCTGGGAGGGAGCTGGGAAGTAGGAAAAGCTTTCACACACAGGAAGCCCCTTCACTGGCAGAGATGGTGCGGGGGTGGGGAAGCTTTGGAACCACGGAGGAGAGCACAGCAACAGGGGTGCAGAGGGCAAAGCAGAGAGATTCCTGCACAGAGGATCGGGGCCAACCAGCTCTCACCAGCCTGAGAGACTTGTCTGCTCACCCGCTTCGGTGGGTGGGGGCTGGGAGCTGAGGCTCTGGCCTCAGATCCCAGGGAGAGGACTGGGGTTGGCTCTGTGAACACAGCTTGAAGGGGGCTAGTGCACCACAGCTAGCTGGGAGGGAGTCTGGGAAAATGTCTGGAACTGCCTAAGAGGCAAGAGACCATTGTTTTGGGGTGCGCGAGGAGACGGGATTCAGAGCACCACGTAAATGAGCTCCAGAGACGGGCACGAGCACGGCTATCAGCACAGACGCCAGAGATGGACGAGATGCTAAGACTGCTGCTGCAGCCACCAAGAAGCCTGTGTACAACACAGGTCATTATCCACACCTCTCTCCCGGGAGCCTGTGCAGCCCGCCACTGCCAGGGTCCCACGATCTAGGGACAACTACCCCTGGAGAATGCACGGTGCACCTCAGGCTGTTGCAATGTCATGCTGGCTTCTGCTGCCGAAGGCTCGCCCCACATACCATACCCCTCCCTCCCTCTGGCCCGAGTGAGCCAGAGCCCCCTAATCAGCTGCCACTTTAACCCCATCCTGTCTGGACGGGGAACAGTTGCCCTCAGGCGACCTACAAGCAGAGGCGGGGCCAAATCCAAAGCTGAACCCCAGGAGCTGTGCGAACAAAGAAGAGAAAGGGAAATCTCTCCTAGCAGCCTCAGCAGCAGCAGATTAAATCTGCACAATCAAATTGATGTACCCTGCATCTGTAGAATACCTGAATAGACAACGAATCATTCCAAAATTGAGGCAGTGGATTTTGGGAGCAACTGTAAACTTGGGGTTTGCTTTCTGCATCTAATTTGCTTCTGTTTTTTTGTTTATCTGAGTTTAGCATTTAGAGCTTGTTATCATTGGTAGATTTGTTTATTGATTTGGTTGCTCTGTACCTTTTTATATATACATGTATATTTTCCTTTTTCTCCTTTTGTGAGTGTGTATGTGTATAGTTCTTTGTGTGATTCTGGCTGTATAGTTTTGCTTTTACCATTTGTCCTACGGTTCTGTCTGTCCGTTTTTTCTTTTCCTTTTATTTTATTTTTTTTAGTATAGTTTTTAGCACTTGTTATCATTGGTGGATTTGTTTTTTGGTTAGGTTGCTCTTTCATTTTTTATTAGTTTTTAATTTTTTTATTTTCAATAATTTTTTTTATTTTAATAAATTTATTTTATTTTCTTATTTTTTTTCTTTCTTTCTTTTTTTTTTTTTCCCCTTTCTTGTGAGCCAGGTGGCTGACAAACTGTTGGTGCTCCAACCGGGTGTCAGGCCTGAGCCTCCGAGGTGGGAGAGCCAAGTTCAGGGCATAGCTCCACCACAGACCTCCCGGCCCCATGTAATATCAAATAGTGAAAGGTCTCTCAGAGATCTCCATCTCAACACTAAGACCCAGCTCCACTCAACAACCAGCAGGCTGCAGTGCTGGACACCCTATGCCAAGCAACTACTAAGACAGGAACACAACCCCACCCATTAGCAGGGAGGCTGCCTAAAATCATAGTAAGTTCACAGACACCCCAAAACACACCACCAGACATGGTCCTGCCCACCATAAAGACAACATCCAGCTCCATCCACCAGAACACAGGCACCAGTCCTCTCCACCAGGAAGCCTACACAGCCCACTGAAACAACCTTAACCACTGGGGACAGACACCAAAAACAACGGAAACTACTAAGATCCTGCAGCCTGCAGAAAGGAGACCCCCCGACACAGTACGTTAAGCAAAATGAGAAGACAGAGAAATATACAGCAGATAAAAGAGCAAGGTGAAAACCCACCAGACCAAACAAATGAAGAGGAAATAAGCAATCTACCTGAAAAAGAACCGAGTAATGATAGTAAAGATGATCCAAAATCTTGGAAACAGAATGGAGAAAATACAAGAAACGTTTAACAAGGACTTAGAAGAATTAAAGAGCAAACAAACAGTAACGAACAACACAATAAACGAAATTAAAAATTCTCTAGAAGGAATCAATAGCAGAATAACTGAGGTAGAAGAATGGATGAGTGTCCTGGAAGAGAAAATAGTGGAAATACCTACTGCAGAGCAGAATAAAGAAAACAGAATGAGGGGCTTCCCTGGTGGCACAGTGGTTGGGAGTCCACCTGCTGATGCAGGGGACACGGGTTCGTGCCCCGGTCCGGGAAGATCCCACATGCCGCGGAGCGGCTGGGCCCGTGAGCCATGGCCCCTGAGCCTGCGTGTCCGGAGCCTGTGCTCCGCAACGGGAGAGGCCACAACAGTGAGAGGCTCGCATACCACAAAAAAAAGAAAAAAGAAAAAAAAGAAAACAGAATGAAAAGAATTGAGAACAGTCTGAGAGACCTCTGGGACATTAACTGCACCAACATTCGAATCATAGGGGTTCCAGAAGGAGAAGAGAAAAAGAAAGGGACTATGAAAATATTTGAAGAGATTATAGTTGAAAACTTCCCTAATATGGGAAAAGAAATAGTCAATGAAGTCCAAGAACCACAGAGACTCCCATACAGAGTAAATCCAAAGAGAAACATGCCAAGATCCATATTAATCAAACTATCAAAAATTAAATAAAAAGAAAAAATATTAAAAGCAGCAAGGGAAAAGGAACCAATAACATACAAGGGAATCCCCATACGGGTAACAGATGATCTTTCAGCAGAAACTCTGCAACCCAGAAGGGAGTGGCAGGACATATTTAAAGTGATGAAGGAGAAAAACCTACAACCAAGATTACTCTACCCATCAAGGATCTCATTCAGGTTCAATGGAGAAATTAAAACCTTTACAGGCAAGCAAAAGCTAAGAGAATTCAGCACCACCAAACCAGCTTTACAACAAATGCTAAAGGAACTTTTCTAGACAGGAAACAAAAGAGAAGGAAAAGACCTACAATAACAAACACAAAACAATTTAAAAATGGTAATAGGAACACACATATCAATAACTACCTTAGATGTAAATGGATTAAATGCTCCAACCAAAAGACATAGACTGGCTGAATGGATGCAAAAACAAGACCTGTGTATATGCTGTCTACAAGAGACCCACTTCAGACCTAGGGACACATACAGACTGAAAGTGAGGGGATGGAAAAAGATATTCTTCCATGAAAATGGAAATCAAAAGAAAGCTGGAGTATTCCATGAAAATGGAAATCAAAAGAAAGCTGGAGTAGCAATTCTCATATCAGGCAAAATAGACTCTAAGCTAAAGACTATTACAAGAGACAAAGAAGGACACTACATAATGATCAAGGGATCAATCCAAGAAGAAGATATAACAATTGTAAATACTTAGGCATCCAACAAAGGAGAACCTCAGTACGTGAGGCAAATGCTAATATCCATAAAAGGGGATTTCGACAGTAACACAATCATAGTAGAGGACTTTAACACCCCACTTTCACCAACAGACAGATCATCCAAAATGAAAATAAATAAGGAAACACAAGTTTTAAATGATACATTAAACAAGATGGACTTAATTGATATTTCTAGGACATTCCATCCAAGAAAAACAGAATACACTTTCTTCTCAAGTGCTCATGGAACATTCTCCAGGATAGATCATATCTTGGGTCACAAATCAAACCTTGGTAAATTTAAGAAAATTGAAATCATATCAAGTACCTTTTCCGACCACAACACTGTGAGACTAAGTATCAATTACAGGAAAAAATCTGTAAAAAATACAAACACATGGAGGCTAAACAATACACAACTAAATAACCAAGAGATCACTGAAGAAATCAAAGAGGAAATCAAAAAATACCTAGAGACAAATGACAATGAAAATGCAATGATCCACAACCTATGCATGTGGCAAAAGCAGTCCTAAAGGGAAGTTTATAGTTATACAAGCCTACCTGAAGAAACAATAAAAATCTCAAATAAACAACCTAACCTTAAACCTAAAGGAACTAGAGAAAGAAGAACAAACAAAACCCAAAGTTAGCAGAAGGAAATAAATCATAAAGATCAGAGCAGAAATAAATGAAATAGAAGCACAGAAAACAATAACAAAGATCAATAAAACTAAAAGCTGGTTGTTTGAGAAGATAAACAAAATTGATAAAACACTGGCCAAGGGCTTCCCTGGTGGCACAGTGGTTGAGAATCTGCCTGCTAATTCAGGGGACACAGGTTCGAACCCTGGTCTGGGAAGATCCCACATGCCATAGAGCAACTAGGCCCATGAGCCACAACTACTGAGCCTGTGCGTCTGGAGCCTGTGCTCCGCAACAAGAGAGGCTGCGATAGTGAGAGGCCCGCGCACCGCGATGAAGAGTGGTCCCCGCTTGCCACAACTAGAGAAAGCCCTCACACAGAAATGAAGACCCAGCACAGCCAAAAATAAATAAATAAATAAATAAATTGATTAATTAATTAAAAAAAAAAAAACAATGGCCAGACTCTTCAAGAACATAAGGGAGAAGACTCAAATCAGTAGAATTAGAAATGAAAAAGGAGAAGTAACAACTGACACTGCAGAAATACAAAGGATCATAAGAGATTACTACAAGCAACTATATGCCAATAAAATGGACATCCTGGAAGAAATGGACAAATTCTTAGAAAAGCACAACCTTCTGAGACTGAAGCAGGAAGAAATAGAAAATATAAACAGACCAATTACAAGCACTGAAATTGAGACTGTGATTAAAAATCTTCCAACAAACAAAAGCCCAGGACCAGATGGAATCACAGGCGAATTCTGTCATACACTGAGAGAAGAGCTAACACCTATCCTTTTCAAACTCTCCAAAATATAGCAGAGGGAGGAGCACTCCCAAACTCATTCTATGAGGCCACCATCACCCTGATACCAAAACCAGACAAAGATGTCACAAAAAAAGAAAACTACAGACCAATATCACTGATCAACATACATGCAAATATCCTCAACAGAATACTAGCAAACAGAACCCAACAGCACATTAAAAGGATCATACACCATGATCAAGTGGAGTTTATCACAGGAATGCAAGGATTCTTTAATATATGCAAATCAATGTGATAAACCATATTAACACATTGAAGGAGAAAAACCATATGGTAATCTCAGTAGATGGAGAAAAAGCTTCTGACAAAATTCAACACCTATTTATGATAAAAACTCTCCAGAAAGTAGGCATAGAGGGAACTTACCTCAACATAATGAAGGCCATATATGACAAACCCACAGCCAACATCTTTCTCAATGGTGAAAAACCATTTCCACTAAGATCTGGAACAAGACAAGGTTGCCAATTCTCACCACTGTTATTCAACATAGTTTTGGTAGTTTTAGCCATGGCACTCAGAGAAGAAAAAGAAATAAAAGTAATCCAAATCAGAAAAGAAGAAGTAAAACTGTCACTGTTTGCAGATGACATGATACTATACATAGAGAATCCCAAAGATGCCACCAGAAAGCTATTAGAGCTAATCAATGAATTTGGTAAAGTAGTAGGATATAAAATTAATACACAGAAATCTCTTGCATTCCTATACACTAATGATGAAAAATCTGAAAGAGAAATTATGGAAACACTCCCATATTGCATTGCAACAAAAAGAATAAAGTACCTAGAAATACACCTACCTAGGGAGACCAAAGACCTGTATGCAGATAACTATAAGACACTGATGAAAGAAATTAAAGATGATACAAACACATGCAGAGATATACCATGTTCTTGGATTGGAAGAATCAACATTGTGAATATGACTATACTACCCAAAGCAACCTACAGATTCAATGCAATCCCTATCAAACTACCAATGGCATTTTTCACAGAAGTAGAACAAAAGATTTCACAATTTGTAGGGAAACAGAAAAGACCCTGAATAACCAAAGCAATCTTGAGAAAGAAAAATGGAGCTGGAGGAATCAGGCTCCCTGACTTCAAACTATACTACAAAGCTACAGTAATCAAGACAGTATGGTACTGGCACAAAAACAGAAAGATAGATCAATGGAACAGGATAGAAAGCCCAGAGATAAGCCCACACACATATGGTCACCTTATCTTTGATTAAAGAAGCAAGAATATACAATGGAGAAAAGACACCTTCTTCAGTAAGTGGTGCTGGGAAAAGTGGATAGGTACATGTAAAAGAATGAAATTAGAACACCCCACAGCAGCATACACAAAAATAAACTCAAAATGGATTAAAGACCTAAATGTAAGGCCAGACACTATGAAACTCTTAGAGGAAAACATAGGCAGAACCCTCTATGACATAAGTCACAGCAAGATCCTTTTTTACCCACCTCCTAGAGTAATGGAAATAAAAATAAACAAGTGGGACCCAATGAAACTTAAAAGCTTTTACACAACAAAGGAAACCATAAACAACACGAAAAGACAACCCTCAGAATGGGAGAAAATATTTGCAAACAAAGCAACTGACAAAGGATGAATCTCCAAAATATACAAGCAGCTCATGCAGCTCAATATTAGAAAAACAAACAACCCAATCCAAAAATGGGCAGAAGATCTAGGATTTCTCCAAAGAAGATACAGAGATTGCCAAACACATGAAAGGATGCTCAACATCACTAATCATTAGAGAAATGCAAATGAAAACTACAATGAGGTATCACCTCAAACCAGTCAGAATGGCCATGATGAAAATATCTAGAAACAATAAATGCTGGAGAGGGTGTGGAGAAAAGGGAACCCTCTTGCACTGTTGGTGGGAATGTAAATTGATACAGCCACTATGGAGAACAGTATGAAGTTTCCTTTAAAAACTACAAATAGAACTACCATATGACCCAGCAATCCCACTACTGGGCATATACCCTGAGAAAACCATAATTCAAAAAGAGCCATGTGCCACAATATTCATTGCATCTCTATTTACAGTAGCCAGGACATGGAAACAACCTAAGTGTCCATCGACATATGAATGGATAAAGAAGATGTGGTACATGTATACAATGGAATATTACTCAGCCATAGAAAGAAATGAAATTGAGTTATATGTAGTGAGGTGGATGGACCTAGAGTCTGTCAGACAGAGTGAAGTAAGTCAGAAAGAGACAAGCAAATACCATATGCTAACACATGTATATGGAATCTAAAAAAAAAAAAAAAAAGGTCTAGGGTCAGGACAAGTATAAAGACACAGACGTTGAGAGTGTACTTGAGGACGCAGGGAGGGGGAAGGGTAAGCTATGACGAAGTGGGAGAGTGGCATGGACCTATATACATTACCAAATGTAAAATAGATAGCTAGTGGGGAGCAGCCACATAGCACAGGGAGATCAGCTCGGTGCTTTGTCTCCACCTAGGGGGGTGGGATATGGAGGGTGGGAGGGAAATGCAAGAGGGAGGGGATGTGGGTATATATGTTTATGTATAGCTGATTCATTTTGTTATACAGCAGAAACTAACACACCATTGTAAAGCAATTATACTCCAATAAAGATGTTAAAAAAATGGTTAAGATGGTAAAAAACTCATCAAATTGTATATTTATAAATTTGCCGTATATTATATATTAATTATATTTCATAAAACTAAATATAAGAAATCATTGTTTTCTTTTAAAAGTACCTATAATTTAGTTTAGTTCATGTGCCTTGTATGTGGATAATTTACCAACTATTTAGAAAATAATTTCCCAATTATTTAGAAAATAATTAGGTTATTTCAGAGGCAAACAGCAAAGCACAGAACACCACAGGTACAACATTATGATAATTTTGACTCCTAATTGTTGTCTCTTACTTTACAAATGAATAACTTAACAATACTAAGATTTTGGCAGTTACTCACCAAAAGATCTTAAGAAGATGATAACAATCCATAAAGATGATATAGAAATTCTTGAAAAAATGTGGGCCATTAGGGTTTGAAAGAATGAAAACAAAGAGGGTGGATGTTTTTTTAACAGGATAGAGTAAATTACTCTGGGCGGGGGATGACATCACTTGGATAAGATTACCCAAATGATTAAAGGGTTGGAAAATGTCCCATTGAGAAAAGTCTAAACCATCTGAGATAGCTTAGTGTAAAGAATGGAAACCATGAGAGTATAAATTAGTGAATAGTTTTTGAGTTTATAAAAGGGTATCATTTAGAGAAATTTTCTGCCTTAATGAGATCTGGAGATAAAGAATTAGCTGGTGATACAGCAAAGGGAGTACTTGCCTAATACGATAGAGGTTATTAAAAATGGAATTAACTTACCAAACAGTGTTGCAGACTGTCTTCAAAGGAGTTTGTTACAAACATACTTTTTCAGCCATCTGGAATGGTTTCTCTGTGATACTATAGAACACCACAGGATGGGAAATAAATCAAGGTTCCCCTAAGTACCCTTCCAGCTTGCTAATTTAAGGCTCAATATGAACTTTCACTTCGCTTCCTTTTGCAGAACTCTGCAACTGATGAGTGGAGCAGAACTGTGTATGGTACCAGATTTAGGTGAGACTGCCAGTGGTTCTCTGGGCCTTCACTGCTCACAGTGTGGTCCATAGGCAGCAGCACTGATATCACTTGGGAGCTTATTAGATATGCAGGATGCAGGTCTACTGCAGACCTTTTGAGTCCGAATCTGTCCTTTAAAAAGATCCCCAGGTGATGTATGTGTACACAGAAGTTTGAGAAGCATTGGTCTAGTCCATTCTCTCTTATCCCTAGAATAATCCCTCTTTGCCTTTTTCCTAAGCAGATTTCTTCCCAAATTGTTCCAAAAGATAATATGGAAGGAAAAAATTCTCCCTTGACTCAAACCATTATAGTGGTGGATACACATTGATTTTTATTGTTAAGTTTTTATTTTATTGGGGAAGTTATTCTTCAGAGAACCAAAAAAGAAAGAGACTCAAGATGGTCCTACTCAAAGGCATTAAAAAAGTCACTTGGCCACCAGGCTTTCCACAGTAAAAAGGAACAATTTAACATTGTGAAGAAATTGAGGTTTGGTATAATGGTTTCTATTTCATAGAAAACTAAAGGCACTGTTTGTCTCTTTTTCTCTTTGTCTCTATCTCAAACAACATTCTCCTTGTGCTTTCTCTCTCATTGGATGTTCTGTGTGTGCCTGTGTGTGCATACGTGTGTTTGTACAACTAAAAACTTTGGAAAATATTGCTGTTTTAACCTAAGCAATCTGATTTTATTTGAATCAGGATGGAAAGGTAGCTCTTCGGTCTTGAAGACCAATAGAAATTAAATCCAAGAAGTAAAGCCTTCTAAAATATAGTGCAGATCAATTGCAGACATTTCAAAGGGCACCACTATTAAGACAACATGGAAGTGTCTCTTAACACCATAGCACAGGGAATTATAGTCATTATCTTGTAATAATTTTTAATGGAGTGTAATCTGTAAAAATACTGAATCACTATGCTGTGCACCTGAAACTAATATAATATTGTAAATCAACTATGCTTCAATTTACAAAAAGACAACATGGAAGTGGAGGAAACAACTGAACATTACAGAGTAGAATGAAAGTTAACTATGTTAAGAGGGTAGGGAGTGTCACAGTGATCATCCAGGTTTTAAGCTTTTGTGAGGAAAACAATAGATGCCTCTTGATTTTAGTTTTTCTATTCAGCCTTCCCAAATTTATTATGAAAAATTACTTTAAGCATTTGTATTTCCCACCTCTTCTTACATAATCTTTGTAAAGGAAAATTGCTTTAGGTGACATTATGCTCTGCTTTCCCTCCCCCTTGTAAGAAGAGAAGGATTGGACTGAAGGAAAATGAAATATTTGATGGTAAGCATCATTGTAAACACAGCATGTAATGTTTAAAATATGGAGCATTGTACCTCAACTAATTTAGAAAATGATTATCAGTAGAGTGGCCAAGTTAACTCAGGCTCATTTAGGCCAATTTGTTTCCTCTGAATGAAGCATGAACTCTCTAGGAGGGGAAGCTTGTTGTAATTTTACAGTGTTTAAATTTTTCATTTAAATATCTAAGGCTTTTACTCTAAGCAATTCTGTTTCTACAAGGGACCTTTCTTTTTTTTCAGTTTATAAACTAACAGATAAGAAAGACCTCCCATATGATGCTGTGCATTTGTCTTGTGCTTCTGCAGTAATTAGTGAGGCTTCTGGATGAATTATGCCATTTAACATCTGTTATTAGCTATAACCACATTTATTGACTCATAACAATATCATTACAAAGGAAAGCTGTGCAGATGAGAAGCATTTCTTTGTAAACCCTAATAAGTGTACAATGTGTGTGTAAATATTTACTTTTCCATAATTCTCTCACTGTTTAACTGACTCTGCGTTCAGCTGTTTTAATTAGGTTGAATTTCCAGCCCTTTTGCATTTAGATATTTAAGTTTAATGCTCTGTTGATGAAATTTTCTTGCTTTTAATCTACACTGCATGTTAAAGAAGCTCTATCTGTGCAACACCAAAGCTTTAAACAGGAATTAGGTGAAAGGAAGGCTAGCAGTGCAATTAGAATCCATTCTGAGGTCACTGTGGCCACTGTGGATTTCAGTGACCTGCCAAAGTATTTCTTTAAAATTATTACACTATCTGTTAAAAATGGGAAATGTACCAAGCTTAATATCAGTATACTTATGAGGTGTTTGAGCCACATTCTTTATCTTCCTTGTGTCTTTAGGTAGAAAAGAAACAGATGAATGTGGAGGGTGGGAGTGGAAATGGAGCTTCAGTCACCTGGCTAGGATAAAACAGAAACAAATTATGGGATGAAAGAGTCCCTCATCTTTGAGCATTGGGAGCCCTACTGAAGGAAGAAATGCTCAGTTAAATTTGTGTGTGTTCCCACTTCAGTGCCCAAGAGGTGCTCTGTGTTTGATGTTGGGGTGGATACAAATGTGGATAGAGAATATCTGCTGTAGTCCTTGGGTGTTGTACTTCATAGGAGTGGAAACGTAGGTGGTTTGAGGCTTCCTGAATTATTCCCTAGTGGTGGTGGTTGTGGTGTAGTGAAGAGGGTTAGAGGAACAGAATGCAGCATTGCAGAATGGAGAAAATCTGATTCAGAAGAGAACATGCACTTGCATCCTTGGGGAGAGCAGTAGCTGAGCCCTCTACCATCTATTGAGATAACAACAACAACGAGAGTAGTAGCAATAGGATCTAACACTTAATATATATGTGTCAGGCACTCTTTTAAGCATTTTACGAATATTTGCTCTCTTAATCCCCATAACAAACTAGTGAGATGAGTTTTATCATCATCAGCATCACCATCATCATCATAACCATCGTAATCATTGTCACGGTCATCATCATTATCATCCTTGTTTTTCAGATGAAGAAAGAGATAGGTTAAATAACTTATGCAATGTCACAGAGTTAATAAGTTGCAGAGACAAGATTTAAGCCTGGAGTGTCTGACTCCAGAGTCTGTGCTCAAACACTGCTGTCTACTGTCTCCCTTGATGACCATGTCAATGACTCATATTACTTATTAAGACATTTCCAAGTGCCACACCCCATGTTATGGGCTTTTTAATACATTCGCTCATTAAATCCTTATGATAACACTGTAAGATGAGAATGATTTTGTTCAGCTTATAGGTGTGAATATTACAATGGGTAAACAGGAGAACCAGCTTTTGTACTGTGGCCCAAGCCTACAGCTTGGCTTTGATTGCAACAAGTCTTGTTCTCCAAACCTTTCTTTGGAGAATGGCCTCCGGCATGTGGGAGCTTAGTGCAGCAGCAGGAACAGGGAAGGAAGAACTTGAGAGGATAGTGCCCTGGGCACACAGTGGGTATAACAGTGGTACATAGGCTAAAGTGGCCACAGGGCAGGGCCTGGAAACAGATGCTGTGCTTACAGTGTCCAAAGGAGTAGTGTGGACAACTCTGCTCCAGAGGAGGTTATTGAATTTCCCAAGTACTTCCCCAGGACAGGAAGAACTTGAAGGACCAAGTTATGCTGATTACAGTGATAGAGTGTAGATTCAGCAATTTAGATTTGGTTTTAGTTGTTTTTGGAGTTGGTAACCACATGTCTTTTAACTGCTGGGAAAACACTTAGAGCAGTTATATTGTTGGGTCATTTGTAATATTACCACCCTTACCCCACCCTAAATTCTTATTCAGAGAAAACCAGGCATAGTATTTGGTGATGAGCCTAGGGAAGGAAAGGAAGAGGAAGCCAGGAAACTAGAGTAAGATCAAGCACTATAAAGTGAGAATGGAGAACATCCAGCTGACTTTCTCTCAGATTTCACTAACAGCTCTCCTTGAAGCAGGAATGAATAGCTGAAGTTATGGACAAAACCACTTCTGTGGTCAAACCTGCCACAGTTCCTGGGGGAACTCAATAGGCAAGAATGAAAGGATTTATCTGTTGGTGGAGGGTCTAAACTCTTTAAGACAAGAGTCAAGTAGGGAGTCGACACAAACAGAAGGGTATATTCTTGTGAGGTAGAAGAGGAGGGAGGATGCTGAAAAGGTCATTGCAAGACAGTGATGGCCAGGATGACCAGAAGGGGCTCACAGTGGAAACAAGAATTTGGGAGTAGTCTCCAAACTCAGTTCATTAGTCTATTGAATTCCTCACAGTCCAACAGAAGCTAGACTTCTAGATTCTTTCTGTGTCTGAGCTCAAGGCTAGATCACAACAGATAGTGTGAGTCCTTTGGATCCTCTCTCTTTTTGGAGAAGAATGCAAAAAGGATCTGCAGCAAAAATATGTAGATCTTGACAGCTGTTCAGATGATAGAGCCAGGGAGGGAGATAAAAAGTTCAGAGATAATTGCACTTTTATGTACCTAGAAGAAAAGTAAGGGGAGGGAGCTTATGTTGGTAAGGAGATAACATGTTCTGATTTCTATTTGGTAAATTTAATGAGTCTCAATTTGTATGGTTTCTCTTCCCAACCAATCTAACATGGACCTTGTCACCCAGTCTGATGTCATCATGCTGATATTCTGATGGTAAACATGAGGGAACAGTTATGATTGCTGTCGCCTAGACCAACCAGATGCTGATCACCAGAAAAAGGGAAGCAGTACTCAATCTGATGCAAGACTTCAGACATTAGCTTCTTAGCTACAGTAATCTTTAAAACACTTCTTTTGTGAATCATTACAATTCAAGACCAATCTATAAAATTAGCTTTCTATTACCACAGCAAAGTTGCAGGTTCATTAAGTTGGAAAACCTGACAACTGTGTCCTGCCAGAATTTCAGTTCTTAAGAGGAAAATTCAAACCTTCCAATTTCTCATTACTTGTACCATTCACCAAGGCCCTCAAAGATCATTAGTATCAACTTGACAACCTCGTTTCCTCTCCTAAACAGATATGGTCTTAACAGGCCTCTCTTTGGCCATCACTAGTACTGATGCTTTTATTTATATAGCTCTATTAAAATATTAGTTTGGTGCTTGCACATTGTTTCTGGATCCACACAGCATCATTTAGCAGGAGCAATATAACAGGAGTGGTGAGTAATGTCCCAATTTTAAAACATCAGAATTTTGAGATTCAATTGAGATCCAGTGGCCCCACAAGACCACTTGTAGGTGGCATAACTAGGTCTGAAATTGGTTTTTTGATCCCTAGACTGATGATTTTTTTCACTTGCCACTTTTGGACCCAACTCCAAAGCTCAAGAACCACTAAAACTGTAGAGACAAAGGCAATCTCTCTGGAAGAAGATGCACGGTTCCCAATTTAACTCAGATATAATGTAGGAAGACTTCCACTCATCCTAGAGGTGAGAACGTTTTTATGCTTCATCCAGAGACATTGAAAAACACTAGATTTCACTAACAGCTCTTCATAACTTCTACACAAATCATGTGAGCCTGTTTCTAAGAATACTTACATATCTATCTGTCACACTTGATTTCCTCCTCTCATGAGTAGAGTGGCTTTCTTTTGTAATCCTCGAATCACTTTGCTTTCCACTCTTAGAAGTCATGAGCAGGGCAGTTATAGCCCCATGATATAACTTAAGGTTGAGAACCACAGGGCAGTGATGTGGTACTTGTTACAGTTTCATGAATACTATTCTTGGGCCTGGGAATCTCACTGACCTGAAAATATCTTTTAAGAATAGCTGACAATCTTAATTTAACCTCCTTATTCTTGCCCAGTTATGGAAATTGCATGCAACAACAACAAACTCTAGGGACTTGCCAGTAGGATGATTTTTTACAAAGCTAAGTTGTTCTTGACAACAATTACAGTGGGTTCCCTCCCTCCTCATTATTTTAAAATTTTTTTTTATTGGAGTATAGATGATTTGCAGTGGTGTGTTACTTTCTGCTGTACAGCAAAGTGAATCAGTTATACATATACATATATTCACTTCTTTTTTGATTCTTTTCCCATATAGGTCATTACAAAGTATTGAGTAGAGTTCCCTATGCTATACAGTAGGTCCTTATTAGTTATCTATTTCATATATAGTAGTATGTATATGTCAATCCCAGTCTCACAGTTTATCCCTCTCCCCTCCCCCAGTAACCATAAGATTGTTTTCTACATCTGTAACTCTATTTCTGTATTGTAAATAAGTTCGTTTGTACCATTTTTTTAGATTCCACATATAAGCAATATCACACGGTATTTGTCCTTCTCTATCTGACTTACTTCACTCAGTATGACAATCTCTAGGTCCATCCATATTGCTGAAAATGGTGTTACTTCACTCTTTTTTATGGCTGAGTAATATTCCATTGTATATATGTACCACATGTTCTTTATCCATTCCTCCGTAGATGGACATTTAGGTTGCTTCCATGTCTTGGCTATTGTAAATAGTGCTGCAATGAACATTAGAGTGACTGTATCTTTTTGAATTATGGTCTTCTCCAGGTATATGCCCAGAAGTGGGATTGCTGGATAATACGGTAGCTCTATTTTTACTTTTTAAGGAACCTCCATACTGTTCTCCACAGTGGCTGTACCAATTTACATTCCCACCACCAGTGTAGGAGGGTTCCCTTTTCACCACACCCTCTCCAGCATTTACTGTTTTTAGACTTTTTGATGATGGACATTCTGACCAGTGTGAGGTGATATCTCATTTTAGTTTTGATTTGCATTTCTCTAATAATTAGTGATGTTAAGCATCTTTTCATGTGCTTCTTGGCCATCTGTATGTCTTCTTTGGAGAAATGTCTATTTAGATCTTCTGCCCATTTTTTTATTGGGTTTGTTTTATTGACATAGAGCTGCCTCCCTTGTTGGTTGCTTCATTTACAAATATTTTCTCCCATTCTGTGGGTTGTCTTTTCATTTTGTTTATGGTTTCCTTTGTTGTGAAAAAGCTTTTGAGTTTAATTACATCCAATTTGTTTATTTTTATTTCCATTACTCTAGGCTTGAAAAAGTTATTGATGTGATTTATGTCAGAGAGTTTTCTGGCTATGTTTTCCTCTAAGAGTGTTATAGCATCTGATCTTACACTTAGGTCTTTAATCCACTTTGAGTTTATTTTTGTGTGTGGAGTTATGGAGTGTTCTAATTTCATTTGTTTACATGTAGTTGTCCTGTTTGCCCAGCACCACTTTGAAGAGACTGTCTTTTCTCCATTGTATATTCTTGCCTCCTTTGTCATAGATTAGGTAACCGTATGCGTGGGTTTATCTTGGGCTTTCTATCCTGTTCTATTGATCTATATTTCTGGGGGTTTTTTTCCCAGTACCATACTGTTTTGATTACTGTAGCTATGTAGTGTAGTCTTAAGTCAGGGAGCTTGATTCCTGCAGCTCTGTTTTTCTCTCTCAGAATTGCTGTGGCTATTTGGGGTCTTTTGTGTTTCCATACAAATTGTACAATTTTTTGTTCTAATTCTGTGAAAAATGCCGTTGGTAATTTGATTGGGATTGCATTGAATCTGTAGATTGCTTTGGGTAGTATAGTCATTTTCACAATATTGATTCTTCCAACCCAAGAACATTGTATATCTCTCCATCTGTTTGTGTCATCTTTGATTTTTTTCATCAGTATCTTAAAGTTTTCTGAATAACAGGTCTTTTGTCTCCTTAGGTAGATTTATTCCTAGATATTCTATTATTTTTGATGCAATTGTAAATGGTATTTTTTTCTTAATTTCTCTTTCTGATCTTGTGTTGTTAGTGTATAGGAATGCCAGAGATATCTGTGTATTAATTTTATATCCTGCAACTTTAACAAATTCATTGCTAAGTTCTAGTAGTTTTCTGGTAGAATCTTTAGGATTTTCTATGTGTAGTATCATGTTATCTGCAAACAGTGACAGTTTTACATCTTCTTTTCCAGTTTGGATTCCTTGTATTTCTTTTTCTTCTCTGATTGCCATGGCTAGGACAACTTCCAAAGCTATGTTGAATAACAGTGGCAACAATGGACATCCTTGTCTTGTTCCTGATCTTAGAGGGAATGCTTTCAACTTTTCACCCTTGAGAATAATGTTGCTATGGGTTTGTTGTATATGGCCTCTATTATGTTGAGGTAGGTTCCCTCTATGCCCACTTTCTGGAGAGTTTTTATCATAAATGGGTGTTGCATTTTGTCAAAACTTTTTCTGCATCTATAGAGATGAACATATGATTTTTATTCTTCAGTTTGTTAATGTGGTGTATCACATTGATTGATTTGCATGTATTGAAGAATGCTTGCATTACAGGGATAAATCCCACTTGATCATGGTATATGATCCTTTTAATGTATTGTTGGATTCAGTTTGCTAGTATTTTGTTGAAGATTTTTGTGTCTATGTTCATCATTGTTATTGGCCTGTAATTTTCTTTTTTTGTGATATCTTTTTCTGGTTTTGTTATCAGGGTGATGGTGGCCTCATAGACTGAGCTTGGGAGTGTTCCTTCCTCTGCAAGTTTTTGGAATAGTTTAACTTCTAAAGAGAAGGATAGGTGTTAACTTTTCTCTATATGTTTGATAGAATTCACCTGTGAAGCCATCTGGTCCTGGGCTTTTGTTTGTTGCAAGTTTTTAAATCACAGTTTCAATTTTAGTACTTGTGATTGGTCTGTTCATATTTTCTATTTCTTCCTGGTTCAGTCTTGGAAGGTTGTACCTTTCTAAGAATTTGTCCATTTGTTTTAGGTTGTCCATTTTATTGGCATATAGTTGCTTATAGAAGTCTCTTATGATCCTTTGAATTTCTGTGGTGTCTGTTGTTACTTCTCCTTTTTCCTTTCTAATTTTATTGATTTGAGTCTGCTCCCTTTTTTTCTTGAGTCTGGCTAAAGGTTTATCAATTTTCTTTATCTCTTCAAAGAACCAACTTTTAGTTTCATTGGTCTTTGCTTTTGTTTTCTTTGTCTCTACTTCATTTATTTCTGCTCTGATCTTTATGATTTCTTCCCTTCTAGTAACTTTGGCTTTTGTTTGTTCTTCTTTCTCTAGTTGCTTGAGGTGTAAGGTTAAGTTGTTTGAGATTTATCTTGTATCCTGAGGTAAGATTGTATTGCTGAAGACTTCCCTCTTAGAACTGCTTTTGTTGAATCCCATAAATTTTGGATTATTATGCTTTTATTGTCATTTGCTCTAGGTATCATTTGATTTCATCTTTGATTTCTTCAGTGATCTCTTGTTATTTAGTAGTGTATTGTTTAGCCTGCATGTGTTTATGTTTTTTACAGTTGTTTTCCTGCAATTGATTTCTAATCTCATAGCGTTATGGTTGGAAAAGATGCTTGATAAGATTTCAATTTTCTTAAATTTACTGTGGATCGCTTTGTGGCCCAGTATGTGATCTGTCCTGGAGAATGTTGCATGTGCCCTTGAGGAGAAAGTGTATTCTGCTGCTTTCAGATGGACTGTCCTGTAAATACCGATTAAGTCTATCTGGTCTAATGTGTCATTTAAGGCTTGTGTTTCCTTATTGATTTTCTGTCTCGGTGATCTGTCCATTGGTTTAAGTGGGGTGTTAAAGTCCTCCACTGTTATTGTGTTACTGTCAATTTCTCCTTTTATGGCTGTTAGCTTTTGGCTTAAATATTGAGGTGCTCCTATGTTGGGTGCATATATATTTACAATTGTTATATCTTCTTGGATTGATCCCTTGATCATTATGTAGTTTCCTTCTTTGTCTCTTATAACAGTCTTTATTTTAAAATCTATTTTGTCTGATACGAGTATTGCTACTCCAGCTTTCTTTTGGTTTCTATTACATGGAATACATTTTTCCATCCCCTCACTTTCATTTTGTATGTGTTCCTAGGTCTGAAGTGGGTCTCTTGTAGAGAGCATATGTAGACAGCTCTTGCTTTTGTATCCGTTCAGCCAGTCTATGTCTTTTGGTTAGAGCATTTAATCCATTTACATTTAAGGTAATTATCAATATGTGTGTCCTATTGCCATTTAATTGTTTTGAATTTGTTTTTGTAGGTCTTTTTTCTTCTCTTCCTCTTTTGTTCTCTTGTGATTTGATAACTCTCTTTTGTGTTGTGTTTGCATTGCTTTTTCTTTTTTGTGTGTTTATCTATTGTGGTTTTTTGGTTTGCTGTTCCCATGAGGTTTTGATATAGCAGTCTATATGTGTACAAGTTTGTTTTAAGTTGCTGGTCTCTTTCCCGCCTAGAGAAGTTCTTTTAGCATTTGTTGTAAACCTGGTTTGGTGGTACTGAATTTTCTCAGCTTTTGTTTTTCGTAAAGCTTTTGATTTCTCTGTCGACTCGTAGAGTATTCTTGGTTGTAGGTTTTTCCCTTTTATCACTTTAAATATATCCTGCCACTCCCTTCTGTCCTGCAGAGTTTCTGCTGAAAAATCAGCTCATAACCTTTTGGGGATTCCCTTGCATATTATTTGTTGAGTTTGCCTTGTTGCTTTTAATAGTTTTTCTTAGTCTTTAATTTTGTCAGCTTGATTAATGTGTCTTGCTATGTTCCTCCTTGGGTTCATCCTGTATGGGATTCTCTGTGCTTCCTGGACTTGAGTGAGTTTTTCCTTTCTTATGTTAGGGAAGTTTTCAGCTATAATATCTTCAAATATTTTCTCAGGCCCTTTCTCTTTCTCTTCTCCTTCTGGTATCCCTATACTGCAAATGTTGGTGCATTTAATGTTGTCCCAGAGGTCTCTGAGACTGTCCTTGTTTCTTTTCATTCTTTATTATGTTCTGTGGCAGTGATTTCCACCACTCTGTCTTCCAGCTCAACTTATTTTTTCCTCTGCCTCAGTTTTTCTGCTCTTGATTCCTTCTAGTGTATTTTTCACTTTAGTTATTGTATTGTTCATCTCTGTTTGTTCTTTAAATCTTCTAGTTCCTGTTTAAACATTTCTTTTATCTTCTCGATCCATGCCTCTATTCTTTTCCTGAGATTCTGGATCATCTTTACTATCATTACTCTGAATTCTTTTTCAGGTAGATTACCCCTCTCCTCTTCATTTAGTTATTCTTGTGGGTTTTTTACCTTGTTCCTTCTTTTGCAACATATTTCTTTGTCATCTCATTTTGTCTAACTTTCTGTGTTTGTGGTCTCCTTTCCATAGGCCTCAGGATCATAGTTCCTTTTGCTTCTGGTGCCTGCCCCCTGTTGGGTGAGGTTGGTCCAGGGGCTTGTGCAGTCTTCATGGGAGTGACTGGTGCCTGCCGTCTGGTGGACGGAGCTGGGTCTTGTCCCTTTGATGGGAAGGGCCACGTCAAGGGGTGTGTTTTGAGGTAGCTGTGAGCTCAGTATACCTTCAGGTAGCCTGTCTGCTTTTGGGTGGGGCTGTGTTTCTGTCTTGCTGCTTGTTTGACCAGAGGCATTCCAGCTTTTGAACCTATAGGCTATTGAGTGTAGCCACGTCTTGGTGCTGAAATAGGGACCTCTGGGAGAACTCATGCTGATCAGTATTCTCTGGGGCCTCCACCACCATTGTCTTTGCCCCCAGTGAGCTACAACCAACCCCTGCCTCCCCTGGAGAGCCTCCCAGGCCCCTAGTTAGGTCTAGCCCCAGTTCCTATGGAGGTATTGCTTTGGGCTGGGTCCCAATGCATGTGAGGTCTTGTGTGCGCCTTCCAAGAGTGGAGCCTCTGTTTCTCCCAGCCCTTTGGATCTCTTGCACTGAGACCCCACTGGCCTTCAAAGCAAATGCTCTGGGGGTTCTTCCTCACAATGCCTGACCCTCAGACTGTCTTGGAGGGCTATTTTTATGAGGGAACATCCCTGTGTAGTCTCTGTGTGTTTAATATTTTTTGGTGTGAGGGCTGTTTTTTATGGATGTCTGCCATATCTTTCCTCAGTGTATGCTGGCTGTTAGCCCCTTGATTGGAGGTGTGCCTGATGTTGTGGTGACCTGAGCCTGCCCTGAATATTGAGCGGGGCCTCCCCTCTTTTCTGTGGTTGTTACTGCCCTGTCAGGGTCAGGGTCTGCTCCCTAACTGTTGAGGTAGAGGCCCCCAGAACTGTTTCTGAGCTGTATTTATGGTCCTTGGTGTGAGGTAGGCAGGATTGGAGTGCTCCCAGTCCTGCAAGAGAAGCCACTGAGTTTTCCTCCTCTGGAGCTGTTTATCTGTGAGTATACTCTGTTTTGTCTCTTTTCACCTGTTGTGCTGGCTCACAAATTACACTTTTGTTTGAACTGCCCTCTGCTCCATCTCAACAATGGATATGCCAGCAGTTGGCCCTGGTGTCTCTCGGGCGTTTTTTTTGGTTTTGTTTTGTTTTTTTTGCGGTACATGGGCCTTTTACTGTTGTGGCCTCTCCCGTTGTGGAGCACAGGCTCCGGACGCGCAGGCTCAGCAGCCATGGCTCACAGGCCTAGCCGCTCCGCAGCATGTGGGATCTTCCTGGACCGGGGCACGAACCTGTATCCCCTGCGTCGGCAGGTGGACTCTCAACCACTGCGCCACCAGGGAAGCCCTCAGGCATTGTTTTTACCAGGCCACCGATGCAGATCCACTGAAGTCAGGTCTCAGGACTGCAGTAATTGTGTACCTGAACCCACTGTGGGAGCTATGGAGGCAACTCAAATTCTGATCTGGTCCAATCCCCACCCGTGCATGCCCACAGAAATCCACAGCTACTAAAGCTAGACTGTCTCAGCTGCGGGAGCACTTGTTCATTCAGGCATTCTGCAGGCACTGAGTTTACAAAGCCAGCAATGGGGGGTGTGAATCCACGGTTCCCATAGTCACGCAGAGAGATTTCAGCTCTTCTTCCTTAGTTGCACAGCCCCTGGGGCTCAGCTGTGGTTTCAGTTCCATCTCTGCATGTGCTCCCACCAGCGTCTGCTCCTGAGGCTGCCCCAGAGCACGTGTGCCCTCCCAGGCAGGTGGATGCAGAGGTGGGCATGACCCGTGGGCCCACCAGTGTTGGCACAGCCAGAAGAGGCTTTGGTGGGGATGGTGCATGGGGCCCACCAGGGCCAGCACAACCAGAGGAGGCTTTGGTGGGAGAGGTGGGCAAGCCTGCTCAGGCAGGCACCCCTCCTAGTACCCACAGAGGTAGGGGTCAGCACATGGGGAAGGAGGCTGCATTGGCTGCCACACCCCTTGCACAGCCCTCAACAATGGCACCCTGCTTCTGTGGTGGCCCGGGCTTCTTCCACAAACTTTCCCAGTTGTGGAGCTCCTTATTCCTGTCCATTCAGGCAGTTTCTTCACAGCCACCATCTGTCCCCTCTCTGGGTCTGCTCTCCAAATGCCACATACCAGCACCCAGCCCCTCTCTGCACCAGGAGATGCCCAGCTCAGGCTGGGGTGAGCAGAGCTGTGGTACAGACCATCTGTGTAGGTCTTACGCTGTCCTGCCTGCCACATACAGGTTACTGCACCCTCCTTTGATCCCCTGAAGCTCCCTCTCTGTCACAGCTGATCTCCCCACTGGTGAAGGGACTTCCGTGAGTATGGGAATCTCTCCTCTCCTTCAGCTCCCCACCCAAGGTTACAGGTCCTGTCCCGTTTCCTCTTTCCTTTTTTTTCTTTCTTTTGTCCTACCTAGTTGCATGGGGATTTTTATTGTCCTTTTAGGTGTCTGAGGTCCTCTGCTAGTGTTCAGCAGGTGCTCTGTGAGAATTGTTCCATCTGTAGATGTATCTTGATGTACTTGTTGGGAGAGGTGAACTCCACATACTCCTATTTAACCATCTTGACTCTTCTCCTCTCCTTCCTCATTAAATGAGACCTAGAACTAGAATTCCTATTACTAATGCTTTGATATCCTGACTACTCGTAATGGAATCAGAAAATGAAAGATCCCATAAGTGGCCCCTCTTTACCAACAGGTAGAATAAAAACTAAGTTTTTTCAGTGGTTAATTTTCTGTTCCTCTGGAGATCAATGTCTTACTTGGAGATATACTTACATTTATTTACCCAAGGAGATTGGGGCTAGACATTTTCTAGAGGGCAAGAGTTAGAGGTCAGGAAGTCATATAGTTACATTCAGAAACTTCTGAGAAAAGCTTGAACACTTGACATATTGAAGGCAAGTTCAAAGGCTACTGAGAAATCTTATCCTCGCTAATTAATATGATGGGAGAACTATTGGCTCTGACAGACTCATTGCTAAAATGTGTTCCATAGCTGAAAATTTGGACATGTCATTCTCTTAAGAACTTTCCATGTCTTCATATCACCTATAGGATAAAGCCTAAACTCCATACATCATTTTAATAATCTGGGCTCCATCCATCTGTTTAACTGCATCTCCTATCATTCCCTTTCCTCAGCTTCCTGTATCTAACAATTTATAATTCTGTGAATGCCCTAAACTTCATAGGCCTCCCTGTATGTTCTTGTGCTATACCTTCTGCCTGGAATGACTCTCTCTTTACCTTGGTCAACTGGAAAACACCTACCCTTCTTTCTGAATACAATTCAAAGGACACCTGCTTTGTGAAGTTTTCCCTGCCTTTCCCAGGTGATGTAGGGGATTCCTTTCCTATGTTCCAGGGTATCTTGTACACAGCTTTAACTTATCATCATCATCATCATTACCACCATCATCATATACTGTATTGAATTTTGTCTCTTTCCTGGCTGTCTGCATACCAGAATGCAACTTCCTTGAGAGCAGATATCATGTGAGAGATTAAATGGTTGCATCCTATTCCCAAAATGTTTTACTCTATATCCAGACTCAAAGGTAGGACAGTGTAGGTAACAAATGAATCTCATGTGCATTTTTCTTTCACTGAATGATTTTGTGTGTTTAGTAAATCTTTTCTGTTTGAGGTGAGCTTTAAATTGAGATGTAGGTTGAACCCAAAGCAGGTTATGAACTGTTGTAGTTCTTCTTTTCACTTTACCTTCACTTCCTATTGTGCTCCTGTCTCAATTCCTCCCTATACATGCCAACTCCTACCCAGAGTGAGACAGTTAAAAATGTCTTTACAGCCTCAGAGCAACATTCAGAACCAGCTAAGACTTCATAAACCAACCCTTGAAAAGCAAAAAATACAGACAAGAGCATATATATAGACATATAGACCCTAAATACACTTTAAAATCATTTTCCTCTTTGTTCCCCTCTCTTTTGCACTTTTGGAATTGGTCCAAACTTCTTTTTAGAATACCTTGATCTTTTAGGCCTCAAATAAGGCTAAAACATGTCTTGCTTCAATCTGTTGCAGTTTCCTTTTTCATGACATTACAAGAATCAACTAAAATTTTAAGAGTCCAGAATGTTGCAGCTGAAGAAGCACTTTCATATTTGAAGAAAACATAGTAAAATTCTTTCCCCATATGCTACCTTTTCAACAGGGCTATTTTTTAACCCTCAGAAATTTATAGTGTCAGAATTCCTTGAGAATTAAATCCAGAATGATCTTATAACTATTCAGTGTATTCCAGAGGAATTCCTCTTGTCCAGATTCCACTCTAGGGTCCATAGATTCTCCCAACACCCAGTTCTGTACCATAGACCTGGACCAAGCTTAACAGAATCACTGTTCAAAAAGGACACAAGTTTCTATTTTCATCCAATTAAACATGTGGTCTGAGATGCATATTGGAGAGCAGGTGTTTTTTTTTTTCTTCCCTTATGATATTTAAAATTTTCTCGATACCATCTGGAAACAGGTTTTCTTTAACAATGTCAATCTTGCCTCACATTCTCTAGTTCTTGCTCCCTTTCTAACTGTCTTCCAATATTTCTTGGTTGTGGTTAGAGAGACACTTCTCCCGTTGCACACCTCCATTTGGTGAGCTCTTCCTCAGCTGTTCCTTTTTTTCATTTTTCACTTTTTTTCTGGCAAAGTAGCTTTGATTGGTAGGACAAATTCTTTAGTATAAAAGAGGTGTAAGAGAGGTGCTGATGTAGAAACAAATATATGTAGCCCCAAGTATGTAGTCTGAGAGTTGACTGATTCAACATCGAAGTGCTCTATGTCTATAAAATTAGCTCCTAAGAAGGCTTTTATCTTATTAGCATAACTTTGAAGTCTTCCTTCTGTGAAGCTGCCCAAGTAAGTGATTCTCAGTCTTTGCATGTCATCTTTCATCCATGGCTTTGTTAAAGCAAGCTGACTTAAACTTAGTCATAATTACAAAACTTTTGGGGGGTATAGCAAGATACTTTGATATTTCTACTTTACTGTCTGAAAGAACTGAGGGAAGGTGAGCTCATTATGAGGGAACGAATGTCAATGGCCATTACAAGCTGTTACTGCTAGTGTTCTCTGGATATCATGTTCACATATCCAGTTCACATCATGTGACACTGGAAATTATGAAACTAGTTTTAAGAAAATTAACTCTGGCCTTTTGAGAGAATGTGGTTTGTACCTGGGCTTGCCTATCTCTGAATTCAGGGCACAGACATTTCTATACATAAGCATTCAATCAGGAGCCTTGGGGCCTTGGGGTAAGTTTGGCCTGGGACTTCTGTCTCTGCTTCTTTCTATATGGTTTTAATCCAGAGCACCTAGAGAATATACTCTGTAGTGGAGTTCATTGGAGGTGGAGAGTTGCAAAGACTAGAGCCAGGAACAGTTTCCTTGCTTATCTCCTGTAATCTTTGTGGCTGGAACAGCTAACCTCAATGAGAAGTACAAGATTCCCCCCAGCTTGGTATCCACTGTTGAAGCATGGAACATATTTTTGTATAGAAATAAAGTAAATGAGGTGTGTATGTGTGGTTGGAATAATGCTGCTACTGCTTCCCATCACTTGAAATTAGGTCCTTTGTGGATGAGACAAGGACTCAAGCCTCCAATGATTATATGCCTGCAAGAGTCCAACTTAAAAACAAAAGTTGGGGATATAATTCGTTTATACAAATATAAATCAGGTCTGGTCAAAACAGAATGTAAGTTCTCATTACGGGTTATACTGGAATTACCCAACCGTACAATTCTTCTGTGCCAACCTAAAACTTAGCATTTAGAACTGGAAATAATTGCCTGAACATTACTCACCAAGGTTAGAATAAGTATTAAACTCATTTCAGTGTTTAGTATAAGAGCTGGGTAATACAAGAAAAAATTACTTCAACTTTAGAAGGAAGCAATTAAAATAAGGTTGCAAGAAGGAGGGAGTATTTCCCTCACTATGGAGGAGTTAGATTTGAAACTCTTCTACAGTAATTTCAGCCTTAATCAGCCTCCTTGACAATTTTGTAGACAGACATAAATTCCTTTCAATCTTGTATCTTTTATCATCTAGTTATTAACAAGGAAACAACAGATTTTTAAAAGATATCCTCTAGAATTTATGGGAATAGACAATAGTCTCTTCATTATTTTCCTGTTTCCTGCTGTGGTCCCTATTTACCTTAACCAGTAAATTGAAGAGGGAAAAAAAATCTAGCTAGGATATTCCAAAACCAATTTTGTACCATAAAGGTTGAAGAGACAACCTCAGGAAAAGTCCATCCACTAGAAAGAGAATAGTTCTATTCATTATTTGTCTGTTTATTGAGTGCCAGCCCTGGGTCTGGGATACAAAGTCAGACATGGCCCTGCCAATCTCCTGGGGTGGGAGAGGTATTATTACATATGAAAACAAGAGCTGGAAAAGAAGTTTCACCATATTCATAGTGTGAGCGCATATAGCAGGGGATCTGACCTGGCCTGGGGATCCAGAGGTATCTTTGAGGAAGCTGGGATCTCAAGAAAGGATAAGAATTAACCAGGGGAAAAGGGGTAGAGTGGGAAGAAATTCCACAGTGGGACACAAAATTTAGTGTGAGGGAGCAGAACCCAGAGGGGGAGTGAAGGAAGTTTAAGTACACAGAGAAAGTAGGTAGTAGTGGACAAAGAGCCAGGAGACAAGCCATGAATGGCTTTCTAAACCTCATTACAGTTTTAAACTTTATTCTAAAACAAATGGGAAGGGGTTACATGGTGGTGGTTGGTGATCTGATTGCATTTGCGTTTTCAGTGCTGTCTCTGGCTGGAGAATGGAAAAGAGGGAGACATGCCAGAGAGAAAGAGAGAGAAAATATAGTGGTACTAGGGAGAGAGATGAAATGGATATATTTAGTAAATAAACTCAGTGTCATTAGGGAATGGGTTTAATATAAAAGGCAAAGTGACTCATAGGTTTTGGATTTTAGATTTGGGTGGATGGTAGTGCCATAGAAAATAATGTAAAAGGTCCAGGTTTGAGGATGGGAAATTGCCATGATTTCTGTTTTGGGCATGTTGAGTTTTAGGTACCTTTGAGATATGGCAGGAGATATAACAGGTTTTAAAATGAAATAAAGGTGATTCAGATGTGTAGAGAACATTTGGCTTCTTTATTTTCTATAATCGATTCTTTCTTCCTCGTAAACTCTCTCCTCACCTGGTAGCAGAGATGCTGGAGTACTTCACCTTGGCAATTAATGTATTTCAGTTTCTCTTCTGTTGAAATTGTATCCTTTATTTTCTTCAGTCTCTTTGGAGTAAATTTAGTCTTTCAGATTACTGTTCCCCTTCCTGTACTTTCTAAGATGGTGCCTGGGTATAGTGTTCAGAGGGCTTTATGTGAGCCAGTGGCAATGGGCAAATGAGCTTTGGACTCACACTGATCTCTGGTTCTTTTGGGGATTTTGCTAAGGGTGGTCAGTCAAGTCGAGGCCCTGGACTGATGTTCCATTAGCCATTGGGGGCATGACTCAGGCATCCAGTTCAAAAGTAAACTTCAACTGTCATACATTCTCTGACTCTCTTAGGATGAATTACTTTGTTTTTTCTTTTACCATAGCACCTTTCGCACTTTACTACTTTCAGATGTCAGATTAGATTCAGACTTCCTCCACATCTTTCCACCACCAGTCAGAAAATTTATAAGAGGAGGGACTTTTGGTCAATTTCTTTTTTTGCATATGAGCCCTGAGCATAGTGCCTGGCATATAAATTGGCAAAAAATAATTAATGGATTAAATTGAATGGGATCTCTTACTTCCCATAGCTTGTTGATACCAGTTTTAGCTGCAAAACCAAGTTTATGTTGTTATGCTGAGTGGTATAGACGAGAAATATGGCAGTCTGGATGAAAGAAGACTTCTTGTGATACTGGAACTTTTTCTAAGTCTCCTTCTTGATCTCATCTTGAAATAGTTACCCCCTCTTTTACAAGTGCTGAACAGCAATCCTTAACCAGTAAGTTGAGAAGAGGCAAGGCTTAAGAATAGCAATGGTTTCAGTGGTCTTATGAGCCCTGTGTTGGTAGGTCAGGATGTAGAGAGGACTAGGTGGAAATGGGTCATCTGAGGTATAAAAAAGAAAAGACTTACACTGCCTTTCGGTTTCCCACTTATATCTGTGTATAGACATTCCTGTGCTGTCAATCGCAAAAGCAAGAGAAAAGCAACAGAAACATAAAACTACTAAAGAAGCCTGAACTTTCTCCATCTTAATACTGCCGCTTCAAGTTCTTACCTGACAAGCTCTGGAAATAATGAAACACTGAGTCTCAGTTCTGGGAAAAACTTTATAGATTACCTAGACTGTAGGTTCTAGAATCTAGAATTTAGACCAACCTGGAGCAGGGCCCATGCTTTTTCTGTTCCCTAAAGTGTCCCCAGAACATGAATGTGCTTGATGCAATGGAAGCTCAATACATATTTGTTGAATAAGTGAATGAAATTTCTTTCTTTGCGGATAAGAAAACTGCAATTGAGAAAGGCAAAGTGACTTGCCTAGGGTTACACCACTTATAAATGGTAGATCAGGAGAGGAACTCTGTCTCCTGACATCTCATTTGCTACACTTTTTGCTACACAGTAATATCTCCTGCAGCTTAAATCACAGAAGTACTCACCCTTGAGTACCGTAATAGGTTTCTAGAATTTATATAAACCATAAAAAAAAAAAAAAAAGCAGGACAAATGGTTGTTTTGGCTCACTTAGCAGATCAGATATCCAGGAATGCCAAAAGCATATTTATTTACTCACAGGTAGCAAAAACGCCATAAAATTCTTTTTGTGGTTGTCTAGCCAACGTAAATTTTTTTTCTGTTCCAGGAAAGTGTACATTGGTTAGAAATTATTGTGGAGAAAAGACTACAACTCAAACAGAGGGTCTGAACTAGACAAGATGTATGAACCCCCAAGTACCTATTATGGTCCTGTGAAAATGCATGTCCTCCCTTTATTTATTTATTTAAAGATTTGTTCCATGCAGAAATGGAAGCTGTCTCCTGTGGTTATATTGGTGAAATTCAGCTGGTAAAGGAGCTAAAAAGAGAGACAAGGCAAATAATCTTAAGTGTTTGGAAATATAAGAATCAGGCATCACATCGTGTGTGTGATAGGAGGAGGTTATATTTTTAAATATTAGTGAATAAATCTAACTTTCCTTTTCACTTTGATATATCCTACTTACTCAAATTGGGCTGTACCATGGATTGGGATTAAAATCCCTGAGTTAAATGGTAGAATAATAAAGCACTAACGTTTCTTATATCTAAGTTTATATGCATAGAACATTCGGAATGATTCTTTTTAATTTAGTATTGAATCATTGCATCTTTGCAAACTGCTTCGGCTGCACTTTTTTAAAAGGTGCTCTTTCCTGGGGCTCCTTGGAGGTAAAATCTCCACAGACTCTATTAAACTTTCAGAGCCAATAATTGTTGCTCCTGATAGGGGAGAAAATTTCCTCCAGCAACTAAAAGAATAATGTTCCAGGCTTTTATTAAAACAATCCTAGGGAAATATCTTCAATTCTGTCGCCTTGTTAGGTAACATCAACTGCATTACTATCTATGTTGCTTCTTTGCAATGAAACTTTCAAACCAAGCAAACATATACCCTCCTGATTTTTCTGTGCCAACTATCTTTAGTAAATAAGTGTAGTTTTTAGCAGTGGTGGAGAAAGAGAAAAGAGAGAGGGAGACTCCAGACTATGTTTCTTTCTTAAACAGTCTCATAATTTTAAAATCCTAGATAATATCAAAAGAAGGACAGGCTTAGGGTAGCCATTTATGCTGCTTTAAATAGCTTTCCACTTTTACACAAGTTCTAATTTTTTTCTAACTCCTGCCATGTTTCCCATATCACTGGGCCATGAGCCCTGCTGCCTTGCAGCCATGCCACATGGATGGAGTAGAGCTGAAATCAGACGCAGCAAACGGCATGGTCTCTTGTTCATAGACTCAGTAAAAATGCTTCCTCAGAGAGGTATTATATTTCCATCTTTAAGTCTGGGAGTTTGGGCACCCAAAAGTGATTGTCAGCAGCCCAGCCCGAGCAAATGTAACCTTGCTCTGAACTCAGTGGTGCTCCGGCGGGACTGTCATGAAAATGTCGACTTTTGGCCCTGAGTCTCCAGCTCCAAAGTAAGGTCTGGAGATCCAAAGAAAACAGAGCCTGAGTTAAGAAGTGAGGAGAGAAAGGGACCAGAAACTTTATCTAAAGGACTCTGCAGCTCCGCAAGCACATTGGGAGCCGAAGAGTAAGAAGCAAGCCCTCTCCCTCGTGGTCTGCACCTCCCAGTGCCCCTCTTTTTTCTTCTGTAAAATGAGCATTGTCGACATCCTTTCTAATTGTGGTCCTCAGACGAACAGCATAGGCAGCACCAGGGAGCCTATGAGAAAAGCAGAATCTCAGGCTCCACCCTAGAATTACTGGGTCAGAATCTACATTTTAACAGGATCTTCAGATGATTCCTGTACACATTAAAGTTGGATATGCTCTGGTATAAAAGGCCCAGGTCCAGATGCCCAGTAGCAAATCCATAGTGGTAGACCCTCTTTTAAACACAAAGAGTGTGACTGAAGTAAGCCTGTCACGCAGATCAGAAACACTTCACAGCGTTGACCCGTATAAACTAGATCAGCGAGCATTCACTGAGCTCTTACAAGGCAAGGGCACCCGCTGAAGGCTGACTACCAGAGCAGTTCCCCCAGGGGTTTGAAATCTGACTGTAAAGATGAGATAAACAGAGAAAGATTTGATTGATATATATATATATATATATATATATATATAAACACACACACAGGCACACAGGAATATAGTCCAGAGGCACTATTAAAACTGAGTTTGCAAATCTGTCTTGGGAAAGAACAGGGTAACAGAGACTGTTCTGGGAGTCCTATTTGCATAGGTGTTCCTGGGTCCTTAGGAGCTTTGTGCAAAGAGGGATTTGGGACTTTTGTCAAATCCCCAGTTGTCTAAAGTACAAAGTTCAGATACTGTCAGAAGGGCACAATTGGCATCCATCCTCTGGGAGAAGGTCCTGATGGAGACTGGAAATTCACCTCAGCTGTGAGACTCAGGAGACCCACGTCCTGCCCAAAACTTAACCCCATGAGGCTAAGGAAACGTGTGGCACTATTGTGGGACAGACCTTTCCTTCTCTCTTAATGCTACTCTGGGGCCCTCTCACCAGTTCCTTGAAGGGTGATGCCACCTTGTCACTGCTCTTGCAGGGCTCAGCGAGAACCAGAGGGCTGATAACGAAAAGAACCTTAACTTTTCCATCTGCCTAGAGCTCTCCAGGGAAGCAGGAGGTAGCAGGGCACTCCAGAAGCCACAGGCAAGAAAGATGCTGGGCATGGCTAGGTACAGCTGATGATGTAGCTGCTAAAAGGCCTGGAGAGCCATTTTTGGATGGGTGTAGGTCCTTGACAGGAGACGACAGCTATAGGAAATGATGCTGAAAGTCTGTATGCAAAATTCCTGCTATTGTACTCTGTCAGACACTTTATTGTATACACTCTATGGAAGATCTTAGTATCTGCATTCGACATTTGAGGAAGCTGAGGCTCAAAGAGGTCAAATAGTTCGTACCCAGTTGAACCAGGGTCAGATTTGAACCCAGGTCTCCCTGGCTCCAAAGCTCATGCTCCTTTTATTGCACTGCAAAACCTCCCTTGGGTAGATGGGACTTGCTAAAGAGAATCAAAGGAAGGCTTTGCAGGAAAGTCATTAGTTGCCCAGAACCATACACTGGGGGAAGTGGATAAGAATGCCAGGCTAGCGGAATTTTCCTGTTTGGATCTTAGCAGCCCATCCTATTTGTGGCCCACGACTATCCATTTGTCCCTGCCCTGCCAGACACTTTACAGCTCTTGGGAGGGAAGGAGCATTAACCTGGATGGGAAGGTTTTTTGGGCTGCAGCAGGGTCAGCTTCATGAACAAGCAGTTAGTGTAGTCACATGGGGCCCCTCTCTTATAACAACCCACACTTGGGTTTTAATGTTCTGCCACTGCTGTCTTGAAATTCTTAATAATTTTATCTTTGAATTTATGTTGTGTAAGTGAAGTCTGGTGAGGCAATGGAGCACGTGCTCAGGGCTTGGAGCCTTGGCTCATACCAGCCCCTCCTCAAGCCTCCTTATGCCTCCCTGGGATGGGCCATCTGCTCTCTGCTCCCTGCCCTCTGACTCCCCAGGCCCTGCCCAACCTCCCCCCACCCTGCTACTCTTCACCCAGGAATGCAGGTAACCACTGGGTCCTGTGTGGAGACTGCAAGCCCTTGGGAGTTGCCTGTCTGCCATGGCTTGGAGGAACACAGCTGTGGAAAGGAGATGTTGACTTTCCCACCTCTGGCTGGGGCTCTACATTTTCATTTTGCACTACGCCCTGAAAAATATGTAGCCAGCCTTGTGCTGCAGTATTCTAGGGTTGGAACTCAAAGTGACTAAAGTTCAGCGCATACAGGCAGGGTGTCTCTCCTTTCCTTCCCAGAAGTCAGTGGTGGTGGTGGGGGAGCAGTCTCAGCTATCCTTTTCTCTCCTTCCTTGTCCTCCCACGTGGCTCCCAGGACTAGCACTGCTGCCCCGTTTACATTCTAGGTCAGCTTGACATCAGGCATGAGGAGCAGACTTTCTCTTCCTCTTCTTTTCTCTCTCTAGTTGTAGCTTCTCAGGCTTTGGCAGGTAAATTTTGGATCAGCCTTTTAACACAGTGGTAAGAGCTGACACTAGAGTTAATGCATTAGGGATGGAATAGATGTAGCAATTCTTTAGAAGTGCTTTGCTTTCAAGGTTGTTTGGCCTATTTAACTGAAGTAAGAGGAGCTTTCCACATGGTCCAACTCACTGGTGTCTGGGGTTAAAGCCCCCCAGATAATGAATCATTACTTTGATTTAGCTTCTCTGTGCCCTAGCTCCTTTGTGCATATATTTCTCTAAGGGAATTTTTCGACAGGAGAAACCCTGAGCCAAGGCAGTATTCATATCCTGTTGATCTCTGGCCAAACATCATGTTAATACCTTTCTAATAATACCTGATGTCACCCCAAGCCCAATGATGAGAGGAGGGGTGAAGATAGAAATTTGTGAGCTTTCAATAAGGTCTGTTTAGTAACAAAACAACACATTTTTTTCTTTCAAGAAATCTTTAGTGGCCAAGAAAATTGCTGAAGGAAGCTTTAGCTACCTTAGGTTATACTCCAACCACAAAATCCTGACATGGTAGAATGAGTGGTCAGGAAAGAATTAGGAGGTCATGCAAGCAACATTCAAGCAAGGTCACAATGTAACTTATGACTAAGAGTCACATTTTTGATGCAGGCAACAATTAAATTATAAAACCATAACTCTTAAGAACTTTAAGCAGCATCAGAGATGATACATTTCAAAATGCTCAATTTTCAAATTAAGAAACTGAGGGTCTAAGAGGTGAAAGACTTATGTTTATCATTCAGGAAATCATTTTAATAATTGCTATTTAGACTCAGGTCTCTAGCAGCTGAGACCCTGTTCTTTTCCAGTATAATTTATTCAGAGATTTATTAACTGTGGTGGATAATTACATCTAACAAAGGTAAAATTGTGTCTAATGTGATGACCATTTCTTATTAAACTTTCTAAATTAGGACTAATATCTGAACAAAGTATAAATGGAGAAGTGTGTGTATGTGTACGAGAGAGAGAGAGAGCATGCACACACACACACGTTCATGTGCCCTGCTTTATTACCTGAGCATTCTTCACTAGTAGGTGAAATGAGGCAATAGCCTTCATGACAAGGTTTGGAGATTCTGGAAGACTCCATAGCACATCTGTAAAACTTATCACCACAGATTAGAAAATACCTAAAATTCTAAAATTAGAGACTCAATCCCATGAGCAAAGCAAAAGAGAGCTCTGGCCTGGTAAGTGCATTCAATTCAAGCATGAGACCCACAAACCTAAGAGTATAAAAAGGCTCTTACCAGTCTCCTAGTCTAATATTTGCCTGACACTGGACTTCATTATATCAATCTCTGAGGAGTAGTGACCTATTCTGTGAGAAAATATCCATCCATCCATCCATTCATCCATCCATCCATCTCTGCATCCTACCATTTATTCATTCATTAACTTAGCGAATAGTCTTTTAGTCCCTTTACCCTGACAATATGTCAGATATTGTCTCTTATCTGTCAGTAACAAACCCACTCTCTTTATTCTGTTTAGATTTTCCCATTGAGATGCATTTTTGTGAGATTTGGAAGGCAGGAGCGGAGAAGAAAGAATTATTTTCTATGGCAGAAAGTGCATGGGCACTAGCAGATAGAAAGGGACACTGGGTTTCACCAGCATTCTCTTGAGCATGCATCCTGTCTCTCTCATAAGTACATTGGTCCTTTTCCTGCCCTAGGCAGGAACACATAATATATCTTTTTCATTCATTTATGCCTCGGCTCAGGTTAGCCTTCCTGAGAGGAGGTGTCCACATGGAAGAGAGAGAAGGGTAAGGACATGGATGCATGAATGAGCATAGGAAGACAAAATTCATTCCTTTATAGTTTTCGTGACTCTTAGTACATAGAGGTTGGATTTTATCCTTGAAGAGGCATGGATAAATCCCACTGGCTTCAGTGAGAGTCATATTTTTTGCAGAACAAGGGATCAGGACAGAAGGTCTTAGGAAGCCTCACACGTCAATGTGATGGCTAGGGAAGTCCTCTTCTAGTGAGATGGGCATGCAGATCCCCTCACTTTTGCCTCTAATAATCACCAAGGAGTTGACTACAGGTGTACTTTCATCTTCTGAAATCTTCTCTCTTCTTTACTAGTTTGCTAATAAAGAAAGATACCATGAACTCAAAAGGGGCCTTTGCAGCCCATCCCACAAGAATTATCCCACAGCTGAGCCATGAACCACCCTTGAGCTTGTCTCCTCTGTCCTTCTTAAGCTGCTGTAAAACTTTGTGGCCATGAACTGCCCTTGGTCATTTGTCATAGTGACCAACTCTTGGCAGTGTGCTTAATGGGAGGAAAAGTGGAATTAGGTGGATAATATTTTATAAGAATTAAAAAACTCTTTAAAGCATAAAGTTATGCTCAAGGAAGCTCTGAATCCTCTATCAATATTTATTCTCCTAGAGAAAACTAATATTTACTTAACACTTACTCACATTTTCTTAGGATTTTCAGTAGGTTCTTGCTATAGATACGATGTTTCTAAAGAAGCTGTTACCCAAGCAATAACCCCAGTGTGTATATGTGTGGTAGTCACACTATACACCCTAGTAGTATTTAATACCTAGTGGAATTGAAGAACAGAACCAGTTGTACAGTAAACAGTGTTGTGATTTAAAAGTGTCTCAGTCTAATCAGGCAGTAAATGTTGTAAAGAGCATATAGTCTCCTCCGCTCCTCAAACTTCTAATGTAAATGAAGAGAATCTAGAAACCATGGTTGGGGGAAATGACTTGCAGGAAAATTCATGAAGACTGTTAAGTAACAGGAGAGTTTCATCTTTGACAGTGTATGGAAATGTTGAATCTGTTCCACTAACTGAACCTGGCGGTCATACATGTTTGTGCAGAGGCTGCCTTATTATTGTCCAGGAAAAATGATTTTACTTTTTGTTTATGTGGGCTACTTAATCTTTCCTTCACCAAATACTTATTTAATGCTTACTTTGGATAGAGCATTACCCTGTACAATGTGAGGAAACCCTCAATAAATTTATAGTTGAGTTAGAAAGTCAAGACTTCACACTTGAAATATAAAATAAAGATATGAATCTTTTTGTCATCAAGAGCATTGGTTAATTTAAAAAAATATTTCCTGAGCCTCTACTCTGTACAAGGCAGGGTACTAAGCATTTCTTTTGGTGTCTGCCATTTCTCTCAAGATCCACTATTCACTCTTCTCCACTTGCTCTCAGCTCAGGGTGTTGGACCCACACAAATTACATCCGTCCAGGATCTCTTGCCTTCTCACTTCTCATTAGGTTTGGGCAGTGGGAGATACTGGCATGAGATGAAGGGTAGGTAAAGAATGAAGTTGTAGTAGTTATTCTCTTGGCTCCCTCCTTGCTGGATTATCCTAGATGGGTTGCTTTACTCACAGAGCCACCCTCTTCAGGGTTTAGTAAATGCTTGGTACCCTGCCCTTCACGCCCAGGGAAGTAATGGCTCCCTGTAGTTACCAGTCCTAGAGTGCTGCACTATCTTCTGTTGGTTAAGGAAAACATGAACCCTGCCCACAGTTTTGCAAATAGTCCCTAAAGTTCAATATAAATCACCCAGTTTTAATGGTCTATCTCTTTCCTGTCTGGATTTGAACTCATACAAAGATAAATCAGACAGATATCAAGTCTTCAAAGAGAAGATAAAGCATGTATCAACATAAGTATGACAAGACAGAATTTAAGTATGACAAGACAGAATTTATTAATGTACCAGTGAGAAAAATAACCTTGAAATTAGGTTGTATAGATTCCTCATCCCTGCTCTCCTTCTAACTAATTGTGAGCACTTGAGCAAGACATGTTAACTCTCTTGGATGTTGGTTTCCTTAGGTGTGTAATAAGAGAGATGAACTCGATGTGCTCAAAGATTCTATCCAATGACGAGATTCTATGACTGCATGCTCTCTTTCAGTGCTGTAAGGGAGTAGCAGTTAAATGCTATCAGGGAGTGGCAGCAAAAGTACCGTGGGAACCTGGAGAAACACTGATAAACTGGCACTAAGTCCACTAAGAGCTATGAAATACCTGAGGAAGAAGAGATTGTCGTGATAAGGGAAAACTTCATGCAATAGATGGTACATGGAAAATCTTTATTTTATCTGTTGGATTAGAAAAACATTGAGTGGGTGAATAAATGTCAGTAAATCTTCTGAGTTAAAGCAAAACCTATGGAATTCTTGCCATTCCATGAAGAGCAGTGCAACTACAGGACCTGACTTACCTGTAGGAGTTAACATGTGTACGCTGCCAACTGTCCCCTGAGTAGCCTCTGTAGAGACCCCTGTGTCCATTTTAGGATATCTAGGATCACCACTTTTTCTGCTGGAGCACATATTTCTGCTGCCTCTAGATTTCCCATATAGTCCCCTCTACCTCCCATCTCACATGACACTGGATTTCCCAAAACTAGCTAGGCAGCTCAAAGACTTCTTTGCTGATAATGACTCACAGTCTTCTAGAAGTGCATTTGAATATCTAAGAGCCTCACTGTTTGTGTTGTGCAGGAAGAGAGGGAGATAGCGTGCTGGATGGGGATTCCTGGAGACAGAACTTGTGTGACTGCTAATTAAGTTGCTGTTTATGAAAACTTATTGAACAACTACTACTTCTTGGGCACAATGGTGACCAAGGCCTCAAGGAACTGAAGTCTAGTAAAAGAAAGAAAAGGCTAAGCATAGTATTTTAGTCCAATGTTATAAGCATTGCAATATGGCACTGCATATGCCTAGATTACAATGGGAGCCCAGAGAACCCACCTAACTCAACTGGTAGCTGAGTGGGCTAGCAAAGAGTCAGAAAAGGTTCAGTCAGAAGTGATTTATAAGAGTTACATGAATAGAGAAGGGAAGGATGTTCACATCAATGAGAATAGGATGACTGAAGCCTTTGAAGTATAAAATAGCAAGACGTGTTTGAATTGTCTGGGTATGTGTGTGTCATGTGAACAAAGAGTGGCATGGTGTATTAAATAAATAAATGCACAAAAATACAAAATAAAACTGGAGGAGTATCCTATTAAGGGTTAATTTGGCCTTAGTGGTCTCTCCTGGGAACCTAACCACCCAAGATAGTCTTATTTGTCTGGGAAATGTATTTAATATCCACCAAGTCAATTTATGAAGGAGATTGTGAGTGTAGCAGGTGGGTAAGTTGGGGCTCCCCGTGCAGCATATTTCCCACACATCTCCTGGCAAGAGGCCCTGACAAATAGTAACAATAAAAGCTTCACATCTTTCAGTCAGTATATAATAGAATAATGTAATTCCATCCATGGATGACTTGGGAATCATACTGTCTTGCCAAAGATGGGGAGACTGATTCTCCCAGCCAAACGAAAGTCTCTGTTTCAAGGGAGGCTTGGTAGCATGCTCTTGCAGTTTTCTCTGGGTTGTGGAATTATTGCTGCTTTTCTCCCCTCTTGGTTTTAACAGGTGCCTGAGAAATAGTCTGACTCCCAGGGCTTTGTAGGAAGAAAAAAAAAATAGATTTAATGTTATTCTAAGTCTTTAGACACATTTACACATCCTCCCTCTGCTTGGGAGGGAAAAAATTCAGATTTCAATAACAAAAATTGTACAGGTCTTCCTTGAGGCAACAGAAAATGCATGTGATAAGAGAATAGCCATGAAGTGCAAAGGCACATTTAGGTCTTAGCGCTTATTGACTGGAGCTGCAAAGAAGATGTGAAGGATGTGTGAAAAATCCCAAATAAAAGAGCTCTAGTAACAGACAATATGGATGAGAAAACGTGCTTTAAAGGAAATGCAACTGTCACAAATGAACACGGGGGGTGGAAAAGAAGGGGGGCTGAGGGAGGAGAAGTATATGACAAGAATGAAGATAAGCAACAGTCTCTTCTTGGAAGCTTGTCTCAGAGAAACAATATTCTGTTTGGCAGTTATTGGTATGCATTACGTTCATTCAAAATATGATTTCAAATGCAAGAATCCTGAATTAGATCTGCTTTCCCCCTCCACCTTGCCACCAATAAGGCAGTTTTCAATCTTATAAGAACTGAAACCTGCCGTCAATGTGAAGTCTGTTCAGGACAGCTGCAAATATGCAGTCCTGAGAGGAGGCTGGAACCACAAAACGCTGCAGTTCCCAGTAGGGCTGGGGCAGGGCATGTTGCGCCAACAATCACATTCAGGGCAGGTTTGATGGGAAGCACATTAAATGTGTGTTACTGCTCATGGAGACCTTCTGGAATGAAATACTGGATGTGTTTTGGGTTGGTTTATAGCCATTGTGCGGCACATTGTAAAATGTCACTTTTCTATTTAAACTCTGACAGGGCATTGGTTTCACAAGTTTACCAGTTGTCAGTACAGCATAAGCCCCATCTGACTGGTAGCATGTACCTTGTGTACTAGCTATATATATTGTACTAGCTATATATATAACAGCCCTTAAAGTAGTACCTACTCAGGTGTCTGTAATGATCTTAGAGACGTTTCCAAAATTCCTCTGTCCCTCTACCTGTTCACAGTATTTATACCATAGGCCCGGAAGATGTAAGGAATGACTGCTTACGTGTTCCATCATTTTGGAGCGTGGATTTTTATGAGACTTTAACAATTGGGATTTATGTCAAACCAGAGAAATTTCCATTAGCCCACACCTTTGGCTTTGGGAAACATATTCTGGACCCAAGGACTGTCTTGGCCAGTAATCAGCCTCCACAAACATAGGCCACATTTCACCTCCTTGCATGATCAGCAGCTTTCTAGACTAGAGCTCCCTTGCTCAGGACTCCCTCCTGCTTCCTGCCACCCATCCTCCTAGCACTCCCAGCGTGACTTGGCCACTTTGTCAACTTCAGCACTGACATGGTAACTGTTCTTGTCTCTTACACAGCTTGGTGATCCCACTAGCACATTTGGGGGCATACATGCCAGTTTACCTGGAGTCTAGGAACTCCTGCAAGTGGACACTGTCTGCACTGGCAGCTTAGTACTTAGCACATTTCTCTCTGCTGTGTAGGCAAGACTAAAGGAAGTTTCCTGACATTGAGTGTATGTTCTCAGTGTAGGCATTAGGAGCTCTTTTTTAAGTAGCATTTAATTAAAAAATGTTTATTGTACTCTCAAAAATATTTATTGTACTCTTAATAGTTATCAGACACTGTTAAGAGTTATAAACTATAACTGAGGCATGACTGCCGTTCCTGAGGAGCTAATAGTGTAGCAGGGAAGAAGATAGGTGCAGGTAGCCACAATGCAAAGCGTGTTGCTATCAGTTTAGTATCCTAAGAGACAAACCCCTAACGGAAGCAACATAGAAAAGGGAGCCATCATTCCTGGCTGAGAGTATCACAGAAGTCCCTAGGGGTGGCGGCTTTCGAGATAGACCTTGGAGGATAGATGGAATTTCAGGAGGAGAAACTGAAAAGAGTGTGCCTTAAGGTGGAAGAAATAGGGTCGACAAGAGCAAGAATACAGGATATATTTAAGTAACAATGATCGGGATAATTTTGCTGGAGCAAGGGATGCACCCAGAGATGAGACAGATAAATTTGGAACGTTTGTCCTGAAACATGCTGAGCCAGGGAGGAGCACTATCAAAGCATGAGTGTTTAACTATTAATGGTGATTAGGATGGATCAGTGGTTCTTAACTGCAGGTGATTTTACCCCCCAGGGACATTTGTCAAGGTCTGCAGATACTTTTGGTTGTCACAACTGAATGGCAAGAGGGAGTAGAATCTGGTGGGTAGAGTCCGGGATGCTGCAAAAAGTCCTATAGTGCCTCCTATAACAAAGAACTGTGTGGCCCCATGTGTCAGTGGTGCTGAGGCTGAGGAATGCTGAGATGGGATGATGGGGAATTTGACCTCTGGAAGTGGAAACAAGGGTTAAAGTGCTATTGAAAGGAAGGCAGATCTCAATAGGGTAGTGGCCGTAAAAAAAAAAAAAAAAAGAGAAGACAGCTGTACCAAATATTTAAAGGTAGAATCAGCAAAAAAAATTGGCAACAAATTGTCTGTGGTGAGGAGAAAGGAAAGAGTAAAAAGAGAATCCAAGACTTTGGTTTTCTTTTGGAGAATGTTTAGGGTCTTCACAGAAATGAAGGAGTCAGCAAGAAGAACTGGGGAAAAAGCAATATATTCTTTTGTCTAACAACATAGAATTCGAATGATGTAAATCTGGTTTCAAATCCCAACTCTTCCGCTTACTAGTTGTAGTGTTTGCACACATTTCTTTAGTTCCCTGGGGTTATTTTCTCATTAGTGTAATAATAATAATACCATCTCCCTCACAGGTCACCATGCAAATAAAATCAGATTGTGTCTATAGAACACATTGCCAAGCATAAAGTTTTTCTCCATAATTGTAGCTATTATTCTGCTACTGCTGCTATTGTCACATACTGTTGTCCAGCCTGGAGAGACGTCAAATGCTGTTTGAGAAAAGTCTTAACCACATACCTACCTTTGACTGACACAGATTCCCAAAAAAGTCAAAGCCATTGGTTTCAGTGATTTGGAAGACATTTTGGCAGATAACTTGGTTTACATGACAATTCTACCATGTTCTTGGACTGGAGGAACAACACAAAAGTGGTCTTTAGCGGTGTGTCTATGGCTTCTAGTGTAACTCTTGTCAGTGATGACTCTAACTGAAGTAATGAAGATCAGGGGTTGTTGGAGAGACTTGAGATTCCACTTGCATGGCCTAATGATGGAAGAAGACTGGTTAAATTCATGTGTATTAAGTACCTGCTCTAAACAAACACACTGGGAGAAACATAGCGCACACACATCATGAGTAACAAGGAATAACAATTTAATCATAAGTATTTTGTTGTGGTCAAAGAGAAGCAAAGACAGCACTTAAAATCATATGAAAAGTAGTTGGACTTGACTTTACTCTTTGAAAATGTAATACACTTGAAAGTTTTTCTCTGATGTAAAAAGTTTGCTATATTAAAATATACTGGTATATTACAACATGGATGCAACTAGAGATTATCATGCTAAGTGAAGTAAGTCAGAAAGAGAAAGACAAATACCCTATGCTATCACTTGTATGTGGAATCTAAAATATGACACTTATGAACCTATCTACAAGAAAGAAACAGACTCATAGACATAAATAACAGACTTGTGATTGCCAAGGGGGGTGGGGAGGGAGGGTGATGGACTGGGAGTTTGGGGTTGGTAGATGCAAACTGTTACATTTAGAATGGATAAACAACAAGGTCCTACTGTATAGCAAAGGGAACTATACTCAGTATCCTGTGATAAGCCGTAATGGAAAAGAATATTAAAAAAAAGAATATATATGTGTATAACTGAGTCACTTTGCTGTACAGCATAGATTGGCACAATATTGTAAATCAACTATGCTTCAATTAAAATTATATTGTTATATTAAAATCATTTGTTATTTGAAATATGTATTCTTTGTCCTGCTAGTTGACTGTTATTATTTTTAAAGAAAAATGTACTCTCATTTTCTTTCTTTTTAAATTTTTTGTTGAAGTATAGTTAGTTGATTTACAGTGTTGTGCTAATTTCTGCTGTACAGCAAAGTGACTCAGTTATATACATATATACATCCTTTTTTTAATGTTGTTTCCATTATTCTGTTATTCTTTTCTAATCCCAAGAGATTGGATATACTTCCCTGTGCTATACAGTAGGACCTTGTTATTTATCCATTCTAAATGTTATAGTTTGCATCTACTAACCCCAAACTCCCAGTTCATCCCTCTTCCTCCCTGCTCTTCCCCTTAGCAACCTCAAGTCTGTTTTCTATGTCTGTGAGTCTGTTTCTGTTTTGTAGATAGGTTCATTTGTGCCACATTTTAGATTCCACATATAAGTGATATCATATGGTATTTGTCTTTTTGACTTACTTCACTTAATATGATAATCTCAGGTTGCATCCATGTTGCTGCAAATGGCATTATTTTGTTCTTTTTTATGGCTAAGTAGTATTCCATTGTATATATGTACCACATCTTCTTTATCCATTCATCTGTCAATGGACATTTAGGTTGTTTCCATGCCTTGGCTATTGTGAATAGTGCTGCTATGAACATAGGGGTGCATGTGTCTTTTCAAATCATAGTTTTGTCCAGGTATATGCCCAAGAGTGGGATTGCTGGCTCATAGAGTAGTTCTATTTTTAGTTTTCTGAGGAACTACCATACTGTTTTACATAGTGGCTGTACCAACTTACATTCCCACCAACAGTATAGGAGGGTTCCATTTTCTCCACACCCTCTCCAGAATCTGTTATTTAAAGACTCTTTAATGATGGCCATTCTGACCGGTGTGTGGTAGTACCTCATTGTAGTTTTGATTTGCATTTCCCTAATAATTAGTGATGGTGGGCATCTGTATGATTTCTTTGGAGAAATGTCTATTAATAAATGTCTTTTAATGTCTTCTGCCCATTTTTCAATTGGGTTGTTTTTTGGTTGTTGTTTAGTTGTATGAGCTTTCTGTATATTTTGGAGATTAAGCCCTTCTCTGTCACATCATTTGCAGATATTTTTCTCCCATTCCATAGGTTGTCTTTTCAGGTTTTTGTTTGTTTGTTTCTTTGTTATGGTTTCCTTTGCTGTGCAAAAGCTTGTAAGTTTGATTAGGTCCCATTTGTTTTTGTTTTTGTTTTTTTTAATTTCTATTGCCTTGGGAGACTGACCTAAGAAAACATTGGTATGATCTATGTCAGAGAATGTTTTGCCTATGGTCTCTTCTAGGAGTTTTATGGTGTCATGTCTTATGTACACGTCTTTGTCTCAATATTAAAGAGGGAGAGTACATCTCATGAACAGAAACTTCTGGAATATACCTTTGAGGGTTTTACAGGTGCCCCATCACAGTGACCTGTGAATAGTGGAATTGTTATCAGCAAATTTAATGAGTAGGGTAATATTCAGACTTCTAAAGAGTATTTGGATTCGACGGCCCTTTTTTTCCAAATCTGAATTTGTTGCCTTCATATTGATGTATTTCTTCTACCACCATTCCCCAAGATTTTATGCATTAGTTGGTTGTATTGTAGAGTACCTTTATATTAAGATTTTTAGGTGCTACACAAAAATGGATATTTAGTATCATAAAACAGAGGAATTATCAAACAAGAAAAAAAAACAGAAGAAAAGAAATAGGTGGGAAAGTGCATCAATGCTCATAAGAAGTGCTAGGTAGATGGAAAGAGGAAGTAAGGTAGGTAAGAGGAAAACAAATAGCTAAGTGGTTGGATGCAAGTTCCTGTTATGTCCAAGACAGACCAGACTGTTCTGAAGGTGTTGAGGACACTCCACAGATCCTGTCAGTTCTTCTAAGAACAGTGTTCCCTCTGCATTTTCATCATCTCTTAGTAGTTATTGTGACATACGTGTGTGTAACTGTTCACAGGTACCCACTCCTTTCTGAAAGTTCACTTTATGCCACTTTGCTTTTACTGAAGACCTACATTAATACCTGTTTTGCTTACCAAAAGATATCCAAAGAGGATTTTCACTTTTATGGAAAAAGGCAAAAGCTGAAAATAGCATTCAGCATTTGGTTTGCAGCTAGTCGTTATAGCAGTAGTGCGCACCCGGAGCTCCTCCCCTGGGAACTACACTCAGCATCTCAGCCTCAAGCCACCATAGCTTTGAACTGTGTCTGTGAGCATCTGTGCTTTATCTCAATTTACTTTATGCATCTGTTAGCAAGATGGGTCCTAAGGTAATCGATTCTTTGCTTTATACCATTTCCTCTAACGAAAGGATTCATAACAACACTCTACTTTTGGAAAGCAGGGGAAACCTGTAATGTTTAATTGAGCACAGAGAGTTCTTGGAAAGGTATGACTTGAAGTCATGACTAAATTAGTAGGAGTTTTCTCACCTTTTTAACAGTTACATAAAAATGTGTAAACAAACAGAGATATTTTTTTTTCCCCATAAATAATCCTTAACCATGGAACTAACGTTTGCCAAAGAAGACTCTTACTGAGAATTTGGGAAATATTGTTCAGCCATTTCTTCCAAAAAATCTTCTACAGAAGGTGACACATTCTCTTTATTACAAAACATCATTTCCTTTGCAGCACCAGTGATGCATTCAACACTGTGTACAATGTGGCACATAATAGATCAATAAATTTTTTAACAAATAAATAAATGAATTAATTCAAAATTACGCTTGTAGAGTTGTCAAGGCAGGCATCTCCCAATATTTTAAGCCCACCATGAAAACAATTCCTGGTTGTATACTCACATATCTGAGAATCTATATATGCATATATATGCACATTTATGTATATGTATTCCTATAATTATATGCATGCACACACATATTCTGGACTTCTTTTGAAAGCTTTATGTGTGATGATACACTGTATATAAAGTGTGTCTATGTTGCTACCCATATCAGCTGTACATATGTTGCACCATATGGCAGAATTTCAATGCCCATCTCTCAGCTTTATTCTTAGAGTCAGTAAAGAGATGCCTCCTGAGATAAGACAGCTTTAAAATATGTCAGAGACCTTAGGAGTCAATTTTTTCAATGGTAAATCACATCAAGGGGAAAAAGCTGAAAGTGGAAAATACCCTTGCTAATAAGCTAGCTTTCATAAGCAAATTCAAGCTACTGAGATTCTCCTGACATACTGCTTTTGCAAATACCTTTCCTACAGCCTCTTACTTTGGCTGATATGACCCAAGGATTGATCATTTTAAATATTCTAGAGTCATAGAGGATGTAAATTTGAAGGGTCCACAGAGCCCTAGTTTTAGTAGCCATATAACATTAGGCAAATAGGTTGCATAGATGGCATATTTTGTCTTCAATACAAGCACAATTAGAGGAAACTATATATATGGCTATTTTAATATTATTCTAGTTCATACTTCAAGAAAACCAAGTTTAAAAAAACCCACGCTAAGTGGCCACTTACTAATTCATTTCTTTTTTTTTTTTTTTTCCGTTACGCGGGCCTCTCACTGTTGTGGCCTCTCCCGCTGCGGAGCACAGGCTCCGGACGCGCAGGCTCAGCAGCCATGGCTCATGGGCCCAGCCGCTCTGCGGCATGTGAGATCCTCCCGGACCGGGTCATGAACCCGTGTCCCCTGCATCGGCAGGCGGACTCTCAACCACTGCGCCACCAGGGAAGCCCCTAATTCTTTTCTTAAACTAATCATTTAGCATGAATAGTCACCATTGATAATTTGCTGCAATTTTTGTGTTTCATTCCGTTTCAAAACCATGTTACTAATATTTTATAATCAATGAACAAATGAAATGATAAAATTGTTTCAAAAGGATCTTCCAGTTTATCTTATTCTTAAGCCTAATATCCATCTGGTACATTATACTGATAATAAATGATATAACTTCCTTGCCTTATGCTAATAAGCAGGAAAAGGAATTGCCAATTTTAAGGGCCCATTACAAATTTCAAAGGCCTGGCTTTTTTTTTTTTTTTTTAAACATCTTTATTGGAGTATAATTGCTTTACAATGGAGTGTTAGTTACTGCTTTATAACAAAGTGAATCAGTTATACATATACATATGTTCCCATATCTCTTCCCTCTTGTGTCTCCCTCCCTCCCACCCTCCCTATCCCACCTCTCTAGGTGGTCACAAACCACCTAGCTGATCTCCCTGTGCTATGCGGCTACCTCCCACTAGCTATCTATTTTACGTTTTGTAGTGTATATATGTCCATGCCACTCTCTCACTTTGTCCCAGCTTACCCTTCCCCCCCGCCCATATCCTCAAGTCCATGCTCTAGTAAGTCTGTGTCTTTCTTCCCATCTTACCCATAGGGTCTTCATGACCTTTTTTTCCCCTTAGATTCCATATATATGTGTCAGCATATGGTATTTGTTTTTCTCTTTCTGACTTACTTCACTGTGTATGACAGACTCTAGGTCCATCCACCTCACTACAAATAACTCAATTTCGTTTCTTTTTATGGCTGAGTAATATTCCATTGTATCTATGTGCCACATCTTCTATATCCATTCGTCTGTTGATGGACACTTAGGTTGCTTCCATGTCCTGGCTATTGTAAATAGAGCTGCAATGAACATTGTGGTACATGACTCTTTTAGAATTATGGTTTTCTCAGGGTATATGCCCAGTAGTGGGACTCCTGGGTCGTATGGTAGTTCTATTGTAGTTTTTTAAGGAACCTCCATACTGTTCTCCATAGTGGCTGTATCAATTTACATTCCCACCAACAGTGCAAGAGGGTTCCTTTTTCTCCACACCCTCTCCAGCATTTATTGTTTCTAGATTTTTTGATGATGGCCATTCTGACCGGTGTGAGATGATATCTCATTGTAGTTTTGATTTGCAATTCTATGATGATTAATGATGTTGAGCATGCTTTCATGTGTTTGTTGCCAATCTCTATATCTTGTTTGGAGAAATGTCTGTTTAGGTCTCCTGCCCATTTTTGCATTGGGTTGTTTGTTTTTTTGTTATTGAGCTGCATGAGCTGCTTGTAAATTTTGGAGATGAATCCTTTGTCAGTTGCTTCATTTGCAAATATTTTCTCCCATTCTGAGGGTTGTCTTTTGGTCTTGTTTATAGTTTCCTTTGCTGTGCAAAAGCTTTGAAGTTTCATTAGGTCCCATTTGTTTATTTTTGTTTTTATTTCCATTTCTCTAGGAGGTGGGTCCAAAAGGATCTTGCTGTGATTTATGTCATAGAGTGTTCTGCCTATGTTTTCCTCTAAGAGTTTGATAGTGTCTGGCCTTACATTTAGGTCTTTAATCCATTTGGAGTTTATTTTTGTGTATGGTGTTAGGGAGTGTTCTAATTTCATACTTCTACATGGAGCTGTCGAGTTTTCCCAGCACCACTTATTGAAGAGACTGTCTTTTCTCCACTGTATATTCTTGCCCCCTTTATCAAAGATAAGGTGACCATATATGCGTGGGTTTATCTCTGGGCTTTCTATCCTGTTCCATTGATCTATATTTCTGTTTTTGTGCCAGTACCATACTGTCTTGATTACTGTAGCTTTGTAGTGTTATCTGAAGTCAGGGAGCCTGATTCCTCCAGCTCCATTTTTCGTTCTCAAGATTGCTTTGGCTATTCGGAGTCTTTTGTGTTTCCATACAAATTGTGAAATTTTTTCTTCTAGTTCTATGAAAAATGCCAGTGGTAGTTTGATAGGGATTGCATTGAATCTGTAGATTGCTTTGTGTAGTAGAGTCATTTTTCACAATGTTGATTCTTCCAATCCAAGGACATGGTACATCTCTCCATCTATTTGTATCATCTTTAATTTCTTTCACCAGTGTATTATAATTTTCTGCATACAGGTCTTTTGTCTCCTTAGGTAGGTTTATTCCTAGGTATTTTATTCTTTTTGTTGCAAAGGTAAATGGGAGTGTATTCTTAATTTTACTTTAAGATTTTTCATCACTGGTGTATAAGAATGCCAGAGATTTCTGTGCATTAATTTTGTATCCTGCTACTTTACCAAATTCATTGATTAGCTCTAGTAGTTTTCTGGTAGCATCTTTAGGATTCTCTATGTATACTATCACGTCATCTGCAAACAGTGACAGCTTTACTTCTTCTTTTCTGATTTGGATTCCTTTTATTTCTTTTTCTTCTCTGATTGCTGTGGCTAAAACTTCCAAAACTATGTTGAATAAGAGTGGTGAGAGTGGGCAACCTTGTCTTGTTCCTGATCTTAGTAAAAATGGTTTCAGCTTTTCACCATTGAGGATGATGTTGGCTGTTGGTTTGTCATATATGGCCTTTATTATGTTGAGGAAAGTTCCCTCTATGCCTACTTTCTACAGGGTTTTTTTTATCATTAATGGGTGTTGAATTTTGTCGAAAGCTTTCTCTGTATCTATTGAGATGATCATATGGTTTTTCTCCTTCAATTTGTTAGTATGTTGTATCACGTTGATTGATTTGCATATATTGAAGAATCCTTGCATTCCTGGAATAAACCCCACGTGGTCATGGTGTATGATCCTTTTAATGTGCTGTTGGGTTCTGTTTGCTAGTATTTTATTGTGGATTTTTGCATCTATGTTCATCAGTGATATTGACCTGTAGTTTTCTTTCTTTGTGACATCTTTGTCTGGTTTTAGTATCAGGGTGATGGTGGCCTCCTAGAATGAGTTTGGGAATGTTCCTCCCTCTGCTATATTTTGGAAGAGTTTGAGAAGGATAGGTGTTAGCTCTTCTCTAAATGTTTGATAGAATGCGCCTGTGAAGCCATCTGGTCCTGGGCTTTTGTTTGTTGGAAGATTTTTAATCACAGTTTCAATTTCAGTGCTAGTGATTGGTCTGTTCATATTTCCTATTTCTTCCTTACTCAGTCTTGGCAGGTTGTGCATTTCTAAGAATTTGTCCATTTCTTTCAGGTTGTCCATTTTATTGGCATATAGTTGCCTGTAGTAATCTCTCATGATCTTTTGTATTTCTGCAGTGTCAGTTGTTACTTCTTTTTCATTTCTAATTCTATTGATTTGAGTCTTTTCCCTTATTTTCTTGATGAGTCTGGCTAATGGTTTATCAATTTTGTTTATCTTCTCAAAGAACCACCTTTTAGTTCTATTGATCTTTGCTATCATTTCCTTCATTTCTTTTTCATTTATTTCTGATCTGATCTTCATGATTTCTTTCCTTCTGCTAACTTTGGGGGTTTTTTGTTCTTCTTTCTCTAATTGCTTTAGATGCAAGGTTAGGTTGTTTATTTGAAATGTTTCCTGTTTCTTAAGGTAGGATTGTATTGCTATAAACTTTCCTCTTAGAACTGCTTTTGCTGCATCCCATAGATTTTGGGTCATCGTGTCTCCATTGTCATTTGTTTCTCGGTATTTTTTGATTTCTTCTTTGATTTCTTCAGTGATCACTTCATTATTAAGTAGTGTATTGTTTAGCCTCCATGTGTTTGTATTTTTACAGATCTTTTCCTGTAATTGATACTTAGTCTCACAGTGTTGTGGTCAGAAAAGATACTTGATACGATTTCAATTTTCTTAAATTTACCCAGGCTAGATTTCTGACCCACGATATGATGTATCCTGGAGAATGTTCCATGAGCACTTGAGAAAAATGTGTATTCTGGTTTTTTTTGATGGAATGTCCTATAAATATCAATTAAGTCCATCTTGTTTAATGTATCATTTAAAGCTTGTGTTTCCTTATTTATTTTCATTTTGGATGATCTGTCCATTGGTGAAAGTGGGGTGTTAAAGTCCCCTACTATGAGTGTGTTACTGTCGATTTCCCCTTTTATGGCTGTTAGTATTTGCCTTATATATTCAGGTGCTCCTATGTTGGGTGCATAAATATTTACAATTGTTCTATCTTCTTCTTGGATCGATCCCTTGATCATTATGTAGTGTCCTTCTTTGTCTCTTGTAATAGTCTTTATTTTAAAGTCTATTTTGTCTGATACGAGAATTGCTACTCCAGCTTTCTTCTTATTTCCATTTGCATGGAATATCTTTTTCCATCCCCTCACTTTCAGTCTGTATGTGTCCCTAGGTCTGAAGTGGGTCTCTTGTAGACAGCATATATATGGGTCTTGTTTTTGTATCCATTCAGCCAGTTTGGGTCTTTTGGTGGGTGCATTTAATCCATTTACATTTAAGGTAATTATCGATATGTATGTTCCTATTCCCATTTTCTTAATTGTTTTGGGTTTGTTATTTTAGGTCTTTTCCTTCTTTTGTGTTTCTTGCCTAGAGAATTTCCTTTAGCATTTGTTGTAAAGATGGTTTGGTGGTGCTGAACTCTCTCAGCTTTTGCTTGTCTGTAAACGTTTTAATTTCTCCATCAAATCTGAATGAGATCCTTGCTGGGTAGAGTAATCTTGGTTGTAGCTTTTTCTCCTTCATCACTTTAAGTATGTCCTGCCACTCCCTTCTGGCTTGCAGAGTTTCTGCTGAAAGATCAGCTGTTAACCTTATGGGTATTCCCTTGTGTGTTATTTGTTGTTCTCCCCTTGTTACTTTTAATATTGTTTCTTTGTATTTAATTTTTGATAGTTTGATTAATATGTGTCTTGGCATGTTTCTCCTTGCATTTATCCTGTATGGGACTCTCTGTGCTTCCTGGACTTGATTAACTATTTCCTTTCCCATATTAGGGAAGTTTTCAACTATAATCTCTTCAAATATTTTCTCAGTCCCTTTCTTTTTCTGTCCTTCTTCTGGTACCCCTATAATTCGAATGTTGGTGCATTTAATGTTGTCCCAGAGGTCTCTGAGACTGTCCTCAGTTCTTTTCATTCTTTTTTTTTATTCTGCTCTGCAGTAGTTACTTCCACTATTTTATCTTCCAGGTCACTTATCTGTTCTTCTACCTCAGTTATTCTGCTATTGATCCCTTCTAGAGTATTTTTAATTTCATTTATTGTGTTGTTCATCATTGCTTGTTTCCTCTTTAGTTCTTCTAGGTCTTTGTTAAATGTTTCTTGCATTTATTCTATTTCCAAGATTTTGGGTCATCTTTACTATCATTATTCTGAATTCTTTTTCAGGTAGACTGCCTATTTCCTCTTCATTTGTTAGGTCTGGTGGGTTTTTACCTTGCTCCTTCATCTGCTGTGTGTTTTTCTGTCTTTTCATTTTACTTATCTTACTGTGTTTGGGGTCTCCTTTTTGCAGGCTGCAGGTTCGTAGTTCCCATTGTTTTGGGTGTCTGTTCCCAGTGGCTAAGGTTGGTTCAGTGGGTTGTGTAGGTTTCCTGGTGGAGGGGACTGGTGCCTGTGTTCTGGTGGATGAGGCTGGATCTTGTCTTTTTGGTGGGCAGGTCCACGTCTGGTGGTGTGTTTTGGGGTGTCTGTGGCCTTATTATGATTTTAGGCATCCTCTCTGCTAATGGATGGGGCTATGTTCCTGTCTTGGTAGTTGTTTGGCATTGGGTGTCCAGCACTGTAGCTTGCTGGTCATTGAGTGAAGCTGGGTGTTGGTGTTGAGATGGAGATCTCTGGGAGATTTCCGCTGTTTGATATTCCGTGGAGCTGGGAGGTCTCTTGTGGACCAGTGTCCTGAAGTTGGCTCTCCCACCTCAGTGGCAGAGCCCTCACACCTGGCTGGAGCACCAAGAGACTGTCCTCCACACGGCTTACAGTAAAAGGGAGAAAAAATAGATAGATAGATAGATAGATAGATAGATAGAAAGAAAGAAAGAAGGGAGCGGAGGAAGGAAGGAAGGAAAAAAGGAAAGGAAGGAAGGGGATAAAATAAAATAAAGTTATTAAAATAAAAAATAATTATTAAGAAAATAGTTTTTTTAAGTAAAAAAAAAGACAGAACCCTAGGATACATGGTGAAAGCAAAGATACACAGACAAAATCTCACACAGAAGCATACACATACACAATCACAAAAAGAGGAAAAGGGGAGGGGCTTCCCTGGTGGCGCAGTGGTTGAGAGTCCGCCTGCCGATGCAGGGGACATGGGTTCGTGACCCGGTCCGGGAAGATCCCACATGCCGCAGAGCGGCTGGGCCCCTGAGCCATGGCCGCTGAGCCTGCGCGTCCGGAGCCTGTGCTCCGCAACGGGAGAGGCCACAACAGTGAGAGGCCTGCGTACAGCAAAAAAAAAAAAAGAGGAAAAGGGGAAAAAATAATCTATCTTGCTCCCAAAGTTCCTCTCCTCAATTTGGGATGATTCGTTGTCTCTTCAGGTATTTCACAGATGCAGGGTACATCACGTTGATTGTGGAGATTTAATCCGCTGCTTCTGAGGCTGCTGGGAGAAATTTCCTTTTCTCTTTTTTGTTGTCACAGCTCCCGGGGTTCAGCTTTGGATTTGGCCCCGCCTCTGCGTGTAGGTCGCCTGAGGGCGTCTGTTCTTCGCTCACACAGGACAGGGTTAAAGGAGCCACTGATTCGGGGGCTGTGGCTCACTCAGGCTGTGGGGAGGGAGGGGTACGGATGTGGGGCGAGCCTGCGACGCAGAGCCCAGCGAGACGTTGCAGCATCCTGAGTCGCCCATGTGTTCTCCCCAGGGAGTTGCCCCTGGATCCCATGACCCTGGTATTGGCAGGCTGCACAGGCTTCCGGGAGGGGAGGTGGGGATACTGACCTGTGCTCGCACACAGGCTTCTTGGTGGCTGCAGCAGCAGCCTTAGCGTCTCATGCCCGTCTCTGGGTCCGTGCTGATAGCCGCGGCTCACGCCCGTCTCTGGAGCTCCTTTAAGCAGTGCTCTTAATCCCCTCTCCTGCCACTCCAGGAAGCAAAGAGGCAAGAAAAAGTCTCTTGTCTCTTTGGCAGCTCCAGACTTTCTCCCAGACTCCCTCCCAGCTAGCCGTGGTGCACTAGCCCCCTTCAGGCTGTGTTGACACCGCCAACCCCAGTCCTCTCCCTGCACTCCGACCAAAGCCCGAGACTCAGCTCCCAGCCCCCGCCCGTCCCAGCGGGTGAGCAGACAAGCCTCTTGGGCTGGTGAGTGCTGGTCGACACCGATCCTCTGGGCGGGAATCTCTCTGCTTTGCCCTCTGCACCCCTGTCGCTGCGTTCTCCTCCGTGGCTCCGAAGCTTCCCCTCTCGGGCACCCGCAGTCTCCTCCCACGACGTGGCTTCTAGTGTGTGGAAACCTTTCCTCCTTCACAGCTCCCTCCCACTGGTGCAGGTCCCATCCCTATTCTTTTGTCTCTGTTTTTTCTTTTTTCTTTTGCCCTACCCAGGTACATGGGGAGTCTTGCCTTTTGGGTGGTCTGAGGTCTTCTGCCAGCGTTCAGTAGGTGTTCTGTAGGAATTGTTCCACGTGTAGATGTATTTCTGATGTATCTGTGGGGAGGAAGGTGATCTCTGCATCCTACTCTTCCGCCATCTTCTCCTCAAAGGCCTGGCTTTTGATAGGCCTTTAGCTTACATGATCTCATCAGGTATTCAAAACTACCATGCAAGACAGATTTAGTATCCCCAGTTTATAGATGAGAAAAATATAGCTCACCAAAGTTTGCATTTTTGTCTAGGCTTACACAGCTGGTAAATGAATTGTATAAATATTATCAAACTACTGTCTGTCTTATTCCAATCAGCTTTTTAGTGCATCATTCATACATATGAACAACTAAGGAGCAACAAACATTTAAGGAAAGGGTCTAAAGTGGAAGAGAGACTAAAACAGATGAACAGAACAAAGAAACTCAAAAGAAAGAAATTTTAATTAAGAAAAATTTCTTCTGTACATATTTAAGCTATAACATCAGAGATGCTTTTTGTTGGAATTCTTGTTAGTGACATAGGTGTGATCTAAGGCTGTACTCCCCTTTAGAGAGGACCTGGGAAGAAGGATCCAGGAAGCATACCTCTGTCCAGACCCATACTGTGTTATTGCCTGCTTTGTACAAACTGGTTCTGTAAGTTTCCAGATCCTTTGCCATCAAAAAAACTTTACGTCCTCTTATTGTGTGTTTTTGTATATTTTCATCTATTACTTATCATCTTTTGTAACTTCCATGCTAGTTAGAAGATAAAGTTGAAAAACTGTCCTCAACAATAGAAACAAAATGCTCAGAAATGGGAGAAAGGGAGTGAAAAGATAAAATGAATTATGAAGGTCCTGACTGGCAGGAATTTCAGAAAGTAAAACCTTATTGGATACAATTGAAAATGCAGATTCAGTACTCTGTAAACAAACAAAACAAACACAGTTCTGATACTCTTTGAATATATGAAACAATTATTTAAGTAACTTGTCACTTTTTATATTTTGAGAATATTACATCTGTATTTTCTTCTCTATCTTTCTATATTTTTGGTTTATGCAGCCAATATTCATGATCAGAGAGCAGGATCATTCATTTTAGTTTATTTGGGTTCAAAAAATTAAAATGGCTACATTAAAGCATAAATACATGAGACTCATCACAGGTGAAAACTAGTCACCATCATTTGCGAGGTTTATGGTCTTTTACAAAGAGCCTGGTCAAAAGGAAATCAGATATAAAGAGCTGTGAATCTTCCTGTGTGAAGAATGTACATTTGGAAATGTGTGTGTCTGTATGTGTAAACCTACATACGTAGATGTACTATATATGTTCCTACGTGTGTGCATATGTACATATATATATATACACACACACACACAGTGTGTGGGCGGGAGAGGTTTGAAGAAAAAGATTTGAATCAGTAGCTTCTTTTACTGAAATATGATGCCACCCTTAGTTTAATATTTCTATTAAAACTGTTTAAGCAATAAATCAATGTTAAGAAAAAAATAACAAATAAGTGAAATTGGAATTTCTTTTTCTAAATCCCACATGCAGTTGATCTAGTGCTGTGAGCTTACTAGGTGGAAAAGGACTCTGTATTGGAATCCCCAGAGGACTTTTAAAAGGTCAGAACAATACCTGGCTTTTCACATGTGTTGTGCTTGGACTTTGTTACTCTGGTAAAATGTCTTTGTAGCATAACAAACCCCGGCAGTTCATCTTGAAATTGGCAGAGTGGATCACAAAGCTGTTCACCAGAACGAATGCTGGTCTTGCTTCTTATCTTGTTCCACACTTCCAAAGGAGTCATCGAAGCATTGATTTCTAGGGACAATTTGCTCCATGTTAGTTTTTCTTTTTTTGACAGAGTGGTCCAAAAGGGAGCCCCATATTTAATATCCTGTACCCACGTATCTGGCTTGGGGAGGGTCAGCCATTCATAAACTGGACCACTGTGTGGACCACTTTGAGGGACTGCATCTGTGTTCTGTACACAGATGTGGAGAGCAAGCTATGAAGCATTCGTGTCTTTTTACTCATAATCAATTGCAAAGAGCAGATTTTTTCCCTTATGTTCTCTGTATGTTTTGCTATCACTGTTCAGGTGCTAACGTGAAGTAAATGTGTCACCTAATAACTGCTTTTGTAAAGGCGTCATGAACTCAGAGACTGGCAATGAACATTCAGGTGGGATGGCACTTTTGCCTTGTCATAGGGAGACTAGTTCAAAAGTAGGAGGAATGTATTTGTCAACATAATCTACATTCTCAAATACCCTTGTTTACTTCAACTTTGTAGGCATATGCTCAATGGAGGGCATAAAAAAGACATTTACAGAGGTCATGGAAAACTGGCTTTTGGCAGCTCTTGCCACAGCAAAAGGAGCATATCAATCACCTTGGTGATCATAATGCTTCCTGCACAGGGACAGTGGATGGGTTTGACTGAACTCCAGGGTAAACAGCAGAAAATATTAAGTTTGCTGGAGACTTAGCTGCAAGCCTGTTCCCTGTTCCAGTGTAGAAGGAGTTGTGGAGTCCTACCTAAAGCTTTGTTTACCTGGGGTATATGATGGAAAATCCCAGTTCAATAACTTGTTGATTCACTCAAGCAACAGACCTGACATTCTAATCAACCAATTGTTTATCGGGTATTCATAGCATGTGAGAACGGATGATTGTATAGTAGATTAAAACAGATGTCTGTTCTAAATTTTTAAGTCCTTTGTACCTTGTAGCATTCAGGGCAGTTGCCAGAATAGTAGTTGTGTCCACCCAAGGCAGGTGTTCCACCTTAACAATATATGTGGGGGTTTTTGGGGGTTTTTTTGGGTTTTTTTTTTTTTGCGGTACATGGGCCTCTCACTGTTGTGGCCTCTCCCGTTGCGGAGCACAGGCTCCGGACGCACAGGCTCAGTGGCCATGGCTCACGGGCCCAGCCGCTCCGCGGCACGTGGGATCTTCCCGGACCGGGGCACGAACCTGTGTCCCCTGCATCGGCAGGCGGACTCTCAACCACTGCGCCACCAGGGAAGCCCTATATGTGGTTTTTAATTTGGAAATTTAGGAGAGCAGCAAAAGGCCCCTTGGAGAATTAAACGCACAGTATGAGATGATCTAGGTACACTTTACTGACAAGAAACTTAGATGTAAATATTTGCCATAAGTTTCAGATTATGCACAATATGGTTCATGTTAACTAAGCGTCCCCCGTGTTAAGGAGCTGGAGAAGCTCTGACACCAGGGTGATGAGAGAATGTGTGGTCCAGGTACCCATCCCAGCCTGGTCTAAATTCACCTCTCAAGCCATCCGAGTTCTCCATGGCTCTGCCTTTAACCACTTTACCTGTTTCTGTGTCACACTCTGGACAGTGTTGGACAGGGCCATTGGCAAAGTTAATGAGACACCTACTCCCTCTGTCAGTAACTGCTTGGAGCAAAGAGCTTTTTGCCTCATTGACACCAAGCTTTGCAGTTGTATTTCCGTTGCAATCGAGAGTTTTGTTCCTGAGAATCTGTGTAAAGTTGAAAGGGCAAAGGAAAAGTGGCTTATGAATACCTTCAAATGCCAGGAGCTCTTACTGCTCTTGGAATGAGACTATTATCTATTTTCTTGTGGTATTGGGTGACTCCACCTCATTACGCATGCTCATTAAGTCTTTGGTCAATGAGTGAATGAATGAATGTTTCTTAGAAGATGACTCACTTCCCTTTTGGCTGTATTCTCTTTCAATATAGATTATTTCCAGGGCTAAGATTGAGACAAAAGACTTCATCTTGGGGCTGCCTATTTCTCTTAGGCCTCTACTGTTTATACGTTCCACGATTATTTCTTTTAGTTATACATAAGCCTTATGCTGGATGATTTGAGGGGTATGAGTAAAAAGTCTAAACCATCATCTTGTCAGTATTCAAGATATTTCAAATGTGTCAGGAAAGCAAACCTCACACAAACCTCACAGCAAAAGAAACAATAAAATGAAAAAGCAACCTATGGAAAGGCAGAAATATTTGCAAACTATATATCTGACAAGAGTCAAGTATGAGAGCATTTTAATGAAAAGTTGTACTGTGTAAAGTTTTATTTTGCAGTGGCATGCAGAGTGGATGGAATGGGAGATCTTCAAAAAGCAGGAAGGCTGATTAGGTGGCCTAGGTTGAGTGGGCCTGGCCTGGGAGGGAAGCTTTGGAACAGAGAGGGAATGCTTCTTCCAGTCAGGCAGTCTAGTAGGTCTGATTCTCTTGGCATTTTGGAGGTATTCCCTATCAACCTTTTCCCTGCTAAAAGGTTGGCAATCTTTCAACAATCCCAGGTAATCAGAAGGTAATCCCTCTCCTCCAGTGTTTTTATGCATCATACATCTATTGAATCGTTCCATTAAATGCCTATCTCTAATCATGAAATTTGCATGCAGAATGCACTTAGCTCATCTGGAAGGAACTCCGAGGGCTAGAGTGAGCACTTAGGAAGTTCAGAAATCATAAGCTTTAAGAATTATGTTCAGTTGAACTAGGCAGATTTGAGTGCACTTCTGGAATACAATTTAAATCTTCACCCTCAGACTAAGATATACCCTCCTCAAACCTTGTGCCTAGCAAGCAGTCTTAGATCTGAGGTTCCCTGGATGACAAGAAGCCAAAGCACCTAACAGGTAATCAGAGGATGTGGAAGGAGGTGCTGAAAATGCTCTCCTCCTGTCTCAGTTACCTTGAGCTAGTTCAGCATGCATCCATTTTCACCACTGGGCATAAAAAGAGATTTTGAGTCTGTTATACTCTAATTCCAGCTTGGCCTTATAAAATGCTTTGTTTTAAGCCTGCTTGAAAGCAGCACAGTGCAAGCAGGATTATTCATCTGTTAGCTGTACCTCACTGAATTTTCTTTTAAAAAGAGTGCTACTTTGGCCTTCTGTGGAGTGTTTCTTTTTTCATAAATAAAAGGCACAAGGAAAGAAATGTGACTACCTGACAATGTGAAATGCACCCCAAGTGGATTCTGAAGATGAGCTAGAAATGACAGGTGAACACTGTCTTAAAGTCACCCCAGGGGATTCTCTGTCTGATGTGAAGGAAACAGCAGGGTCCATCCTTTCTGATATAGTCTTTGACAGGCTGCTTTTCTGATAGTGGCTACAATGTACTAAGTGCTGGATTGGGAAAAGGATAATGGCTGAAGGGCGCCATTTGCCAATGGCAGGGGAAAGAAAGGAGTCCAAGGAGCTAAGGAGATGAAATATGCGAGAGGTTAAATTAGGAAAATCTCTCAAAAAGCAGACTTGCACTTACCTTTGCAAACATCAGAAACTTCTTCCTGGTGATAATGTTTTTGGAATGAATGGAGAGTGAATTATCATGCATCTCTTTGTAGATACAGTTTTAGTTAAGAACTAACACACTCTCACAGATACGAACTTTGGGGATGTAACAATGGGAGCTAACACACCTTTAGTAGGTTGGCAAACAATAAAAGCAGTTGTTTACCACCTGTGAGTGTGTCTGTTTTTAAACTATTTAATTCTGCCTCTGGAGAAGTAAGAATATAAGAATCAAGATTTTTCTCCAAATGCTCAGGAAAAATGATGGGTCACTCCAAGGAAGTGTAGGAATAGAATTTGACACAGTTGTTAGAAACACATACACATGGACAACTTACCTCAACAACAGAAATACTCAGAAGGATAGAAATAGAGGCATCAGAGTGGCAATGGAAAGATAGCTGTAACTCTAATTTGTATCTAATTTCTTTTCAGGGGCAATCTAGGGATAGCAAAAGAATAGATTTGCCCCTTTGACTGTCATAGGTCAAGATTTTGAGACACAGCTCCCATTCTATTTCTTTTCTATAGATACAAAAATATTTTTTCCTCAAAACTCAAAGTTACCTTGATATCTTGAATAAATTTATTTATCCCAAGGTACACAGTTTATTCTTAGAAAACAATGTACTTAGGTTTCTTCAACATAGGTATTAGCTAACTTACTATTTTATTGGATATGTTTGTTTGTTTGTTTGTTTTTTACCTTATAGGTTTCCTTCAAATGGAAGTCAGTGAACTAGATGATATATTTAAGTGCACAGCCAGCAGATGGTCAGGCTGAGATGAGAACATATGGTTGAATATATTGTTTGGTTCAATCTTGCATTGGCACAGAAGGCATATTTGTCTTAATATTCTCCTTTAGAGCCTGGATAAAGAGGGTAAAAGATTTCCCTTGGTTCTAGGAAATATCTTTGGCCGTAAGAACTTCACTATTCCACATCTAAAAAAAGATTTGTGTTGGGCATTTAAAAACAAACAAACCCAAAGAAAGTCTAGCAGATAGACTTGTTTTCCTTCTTTTAAAAATCCACTTATGGGCTTCCCTGGTGGTGCAGTGGTTGGGAGTCCGCCTGCCGATGCAGGGGACACGGGTTTGTGCCCCAGTCCGGGAAGATCCCACATGCCGCGGAGCGGCTGGGCCAGTGAGCCATGGTCGCTGAGCCTGCGCGTCCGGAGCCTGTGCTCCACAACAGGAGAGACCACAACAGTGAGAGGCCCACGTACCGCAAAAAAAAAAAAAAAAAAAAACCACTTTATTGAGGTATACTTTATACATAATAAGATTTACCAATTTTAAATATTTCAATTTCAAAGAATTTTGACAAATGTATAGTGATGTAACCACCTATAAAGTCAAGATATGGAGCAATTCTATTATCCCAAGTTCTTTTTTTTCTTTGGTACGTAGGCTTTTCACTGCTGTGGTGCACAGGCTCCGGACGCACATGCTCAGCAGCCATGGCTCACGGGCCCAGCCGCCCCGCGGCATGCGGGATCCTCCCGGACCGGGGCACGAGCCCGTGTCCCTTGCATCGGCAGGCGGACTCCCAACCACTGCGCCACCAGGGAAGCCCTATCTCAAGTTCTTTTATTCCCCTTTTCAATCAATTCCTTCCCATTATTTTAGCCTCTGTCAACCAGTGAAGTGCTTTCTGTCATTATAGTTTTGCCTTTTCTGGAATTTTATATAAACAAAAATCCTACCATATGTAGTCTTTTGAATCTGGCTTCTTTCACAAAACACAGTGTTTCTGAGGTCCATCCATGTTGTTATTTGTCTCTTTTTATTGCTGGGTAATTTTCCATTGTTTGAATATACAACAGTTTGTTTTTATATTCACAAATTGATGGACATTTGGGTTGTTTCCAGTTTGGGGCTATAATGAATATAGCTGATATGAACATTTGTTTACAAGTATTTGTGACTAAAATTTTTTTTCAGTTCCCTTGGATAAATATGTAGGAGTGAACTTGTTGGGTTACATCAAATGTCTTTTTTCTTTTTGGTGCTTAGGATTTTTAAAAATTGAGGTGAAATTCACACAACACAAAACCATTCTAAAACAAATCATTAACCATGCAACTACATGCTACATTTACCATACAACTAAATATATATATATATATAACATACATATATTATACCTATTTATATAACAACAAATTCCCTTATCTTCATATTATTCAGCAAGAAACAAATGTTTATAATCATAAGCCACTGAGTTTTAGGAATGTTTGGTAAGCAGCATTATTAAAGCAACACCTTATGTAAAAATTGGTAGTGAGAATGGGATGCAGCCATAACATCAACCTAAATTTGTGGCATTGTTTTCAGAATGAGGAAACTGTTGTAAGTAGCCTGAAAATAGCAACCCATGTTTTCTTGGGGGGAAACATCTGGTAAATCTGTCTGCTAATGAACTTGTGGCATTGAGCATGGAAATTTTGAGACAGATTGTTGATAGGATGAAATGATTGATACTAGTTTTATTTGATAAGATGCCTCAAGAAACAGAGGAGCTCAGGAAAAAAATAATTGAAAGGTAATTTAGAGTGCTCAGAAAATCTAGAATTTTCAAGGTTGAAAAATGAAACTCAAGTCTCCACCAGGTGAAGATAAAATTAAGTGATATTTTGAGTTTAAAAGGCATTCTAAGACACAGCCTCATGGCAAAATCCAAATTGGGGGTTTGATTTTAAAGACAGCTTCACAACAAAGATAAAATATAGATATGGCAGTGACACTTTTGGTTAAGAACTCTGAACAACTTAAGATAAGGCTCAGTAGATCATTACAGCTGGACAAAATGCTCCTATAAAGGGGATTAAGAATATAATCCCACTGAAGGAAGATACGGTGAAAAGACCTGCAATTAAGTCTAGAGAGAGGGAGAGAGAGAGAGAGACATGCCCCCAAAAGAATTATGGATGTGACATTTGGCATATAGGACTGACTAATCAAACTCAAAGATTTTTTTTTAAAGGGGGTGGTGGTGAAAGCTGTATTGACAAACATACATCAGCCTGGATTTAAGAATAAGCAGTGTGAAAGAACATTGGGATTCCAACTTTATACAGGCAGGAAACAGGTTGAGAAAGCTGTTCAGGTTCTTAAAAAGTCATATTGTCTGATGGTCATTTCAGATGTGGCCAAGGATGAAAGAAAAAATATCACAGAGGGTGGATCCAAGAACCATGGAGTACAATAGACTAGGAACTTACTCTTAGGAATTGAAGCTAGGGCCTAATCAGGACATATTTACTCCTTCAGTAGGACTTTGGCAACTCCTACATGCCTCCAATTCATTTCTTTTCCAAATGGGGATGTTAATTGTGGTTATCCTGCCTCTTTTCATCATTGTATATCTATTTAGAGAAGATGGCTTGCCATTTTAATTCATAAGTCTCTGGATCATTAGTTGCCACATTTTGTCCTGAGATAGATACTGTCATGAGATCTTGGACTTGAACCTTGACTGAATGTGACTCGGGGCATCAGTAATTTGCATTTGGGAGGGAAACTTGTGACAACAGGGAAGATTTTGTTATATTGCAGTGGTCAGCAAATAATAGCCCACAAGCTGCCTAGTACACAGCCATACCTTTTGTAATGCTCTCTACTATCTAGCCTTTTAAGAAAATGTTTGTAGGCCTCTAGTATATTGTATAAATTGTAAAAAAAAAAAAAAAAAAAAAAATTCCTTTTCTACCATCCTTTTTCCCCAACTAATGCCATGTGGGCAGATTTATTTCCCTGACTCATTGACTTTGAGTTTGACCATGTGTGTTGCTTTGACCAGTTAAATGTGGGTGGGAGAGAGTGTGTACCAGTTCTAAGATGAAGCCTTAAGAGACACTGCACATTTCTGTTCACCCCCTATGTATTTTGACCATCCACCATGAAAAAACATACACTGGGTAACTGCAGGGTCAAAAATTAGAAAATATACAGAGTATATCTCAACCAAACCACAACTTGGACCAAGCTCAAATAATCCCATCTAAGCTCAGCAGAGACCCAATTTACCTGCAGAAGATCCATGAGATAAAAAAGAATATTTGTTTTTGTAAGCCCTATGTGGTATAATAAAAAATAAATGTTTGATTTGATCCCCAATTTCTGGCACAAAGCTCCTAAAACTCTTGCAATTTTCTGGCTTTTTTATACTAATGATATGATTCATAGGGGTGCCCTAAATAGCTTCACAATGGGTCTGGTCACCAGAAAAACCAACCATGAGATTAAAGGGTTAGAACTTTCAGCCCCACCCCCAACCTCTGGGGAGGGGAGAGAGGCTAGAAATCGAATTCAATTACCAATGACCAGTGATTTAGTCAATCATGATGACATAAGGAAACCTCCATAAAAACTATTAAACAATGAGATTTGGAGAACTTGCAGGTTGCTGAACACACTGATGTGCTGGGAGGGTGGCACACTTCCCCATACCTTGCCCTGTGCCTCTTTTCCATTTGGCTATTCCTGAGTTGTATTCTTTATAATAAACTGGTAGTCATAACCAAAACACTTTCCTGATTTCTGAGTCGCCTCACAAACGTAAGGAGGGAGTGGTTATAGGAACCCCCAAATTTGTAGTCTTCTGAGCAAAAGTGGGGGTAGCCAGGGCACTCCATTTGTGGCTGGTATCTGAAGTGAGGGCAGTCTCCTGGGACGTAGGCCTTAACCTGTGAGGTCTGCCATAGCTCCAGAAGTTAGTGTCCTAATTGAATTGAATTGTTGGATACCCAGTTAGTATCAGAGAATTGTGGAAAAGCAGCATGTATCAATATTTGGTGAGAGCAGAAAAAGAATACACACTGAGTTTGGGGGATGTTACACAGTATTATTGCAACATAAACCTGACAAATACAAAAAGTATTTTCCACATAGAATTTCAAAAAAAACCTCATCATATTAAAACAAAACATTTGACTAATTAACCATAAACTTAGGCATAAATTTCCAGTGTTCTTATTTATTTTTTTTAAGATTTTTTTTTATGTGTACCATTTTTTTAAAGTCTTTATTGAATTTGATACAATACTGCTTCTGTTTTATGTTTTGGTTTTTTGGATGCGAGGCATGTAGGACCTTAGCTCCCTGACTGGGGATCAAACCCGCACATTGGAAGGCGAAGTCTTAACCACTGGACTGCCAGGGAAGTCCCAATTTCCAGTGTTTTTAATATGACCTCAGTGTACATAGATTTATGCAAAGCTAACTGATGCTTCATCAAAAAGGCAAAATTACAGGAGCTCCTAAGAAGTTTTATTTCATTAATATAGCCAAGATTCAATGATGTAAATGTTGTGTAGGAATAATAAAACTTAAAACAATTTTTGTCATTTCTATTTTAGAATGACTAAAACTTATGATAGTCTTATTAAATGTTTTTATTTTTTTTAAGGAGAATGGGAGACCTGAGAACACTAGATATTAAACCAGGAAAAGCTTGCCGGATAGGGAAAAGACAAACTTTATTTCTAATGTATGCTTAAGGCATAAAACATAAGCCATGGTACTTTATATGAAACTCCACTGTATTTAGTAGAGAATCATCTTCATTTTCTTAGTAGAGAATCATCTTCATTTTCTTACCTTTTATATATATATATATATATATACACATATATATATATATTTTTTAGATGTTGGGGGTAGGAGTTTATTAATTAATTAATTTATTTTTGCTGTGTTGGGTCTTCATTTCTGTGTGAGGGCTTTCTCTAGTTGTGGCAAGTAGGGGACACTCTTCATCGCGGTGCGCGGGCCTCTCACTATCGCGGCCTCTCTTATTGCGGAGCACAGGCTCCAGACGCGCATGCTCAGTAGTTGTGGCTCACGGGCCTAGTTGTTCCATGGCATGTGGGACCTTCCCAGACCAGGGCTCGAACCCATGTCCCCTGTATTAGCAGGCAGATTCTCAACCACTGCACCACCAGGGAAGCCCCCTTTTATATTTTTAATTGCTTTCCTTCCCATGAGATCAATTTTTCTGAGATATTATAAGTTTTCATAGTATCTTAGGGACATTTTCATGGATAACCCTAGTGTCCAAAGCGAGGTCAAGCCTAACTGGAAGAAATCCTAACTGCAAATGGCTCTGGGATATGATTATCCCATCTCAGGTATACTTTCCTGTGGCATGGCCTTTTCTGTGGCATGGTCATTTTTATCCCTATGATAAGGGGTCCCAGAGAATTTCCTATACACAAGAAGTTCCTTTTAAGTCAATATTCTCAGCAGAAATTGAAAATTCTATGCATTTTCCAAAAATCCATTGGAAGAAACAGGAACGATGAAGTCAAATTTAGTCTTTTCAAGAAATACTTGAAAATAAGAGCTTGTTTAATATACAATGGAATTTCCTATAAATTCGGTGTGCCATGGACTCTATTTAAGGCATTATTAAATTAAGGCATTATTAATTAATGAAAAATCAAGGTGGCCTATTAACAAGTGGCTTTACCCAAATGATTGTGACATGTCTTAATAGCATCGCTGAATATCTGGGCTGGGTAGTATATGACTTAGGAGTGAGACTTCTGAATATTTCAGAAGTTTTCTTTATAGGAAAACATTGCACTGGTATAAGGATTAGTGACAAGTAACAAGTGACTCTTGGTTTTGGAAACAAATCCTACCTTACTTAGTCCATGAATTGATGTACTAAAAGGTCTGAAAGAAGTTGGTTCACATCTAACCACACTTTTGTATTTCCAAATTTTGAATGGGTTGTGCATCCAAAAGATAGTTAAGGTTGAATTCATGAATAATGTTTTATAATCTTCAAATTCTATGGGTACTTCTTTGCTCTAGTAACTAGGTCTCAGTCTTTTGTTTGAATGACCTGCCAATGATTTCCTTAATCTTTTTTCTGCTCTTTGAAATGGTTCTCTTTATCTCATACATAACTTCTTTGGCTTGGGCCAACCCCTTGTGGGTTCCTTTGGAGAATAAATACCAGTCCTCAGTGCAGGGGTTACTCACAATCAGAAGAGTTAGCCCCAATTTAGATGCCTAGATCCTTCCTGAGCACTATTGCTCAGTGACGTCTGCTGTGGAGGTGCCCCCTAAGAGCCACTCTTCTGAGACTCAGGAATTTATTATTCTCAAGTCTGTGAGAATCCAACAGCACATTAAAAGGATGATACACCATGATCAAGTGGGGTTTATCCCAGGAATGCAGAGATTCTTCAGTATACACAAATCAATCAATCTGATACACCATATTAACAAATTGAAGGAGAAAAACCATATGATCATCTCAATAGATGCAGAGAAAGCTTTTGACAAAATTCAATACCCATTTATGATAAAAACCCTCCAGAAAGTAGGCATAGAGGGAACTTACCTCAACATAATAAAGGCCATATATGACAAACCCACAGCCAACATCGTCCTCAATGGTGAAAAACTGAAACCATTTCCAGTAAGATCAGGAACAAGACAAGGTTGCCCACTCTCACCACTGTTATTCAACATAGTTTTGGAAAGTTAGCCACAGCAATCAGAGAAGAAAAAGAAATAAAAGGAATCCAAATCGGAAAAGAAGAAATAAAGCTGTCACTGTTTGCAGATGACATGATACTATACATAGAGAATCCTAAAGATGCTACCAGAAAACTACTAGAGCTAATCAATGAATTTGGTAAAGTAGCAGGATACAAAATTAATGCACAGAAATCTCTTGCATTCCTATACACTAATGATGAAAAATCTGAAAGTGAAATTAAGAAAACACTCCCATTTACCATTGCAACAAAAAGAATAAAATACCTAGGAATAAACCTACCTAAGGAGACAAAAGACCTGTATGCAGAAAACTATAAGACACTGATGAAAGAAATTAAAGATGATACAAACAGATGGAGAGCCATACCATGTCCTTGGATTGGAAAAATCAACACTGTGAAAATGACTCTACTACCCAAAGCAATCTACAGATTCAATGCAATCCCTATCAAACTACCACTGGCATTTTTCACAGAACTAGGACAAAAAATTTCACAACTTGTATGGAAACACAAGATCCCGAATGGCCAAAGCAATCTTGAGAACGAAAAATGGAGCTGGAGGAATCAGGCTCCCTGACTTCAGACTATACTACAAAGCTACAGTAATCAAGACAGTATGGTACTGGCACAAAAACAGAAATATAGATCAATGGAACAGGATAGAAAGACCAGAGATAAACCCATGCACATATGGTCACCTTATCTTTGATAAAGGGGGCAAGAATATACAGTGGAGAAAAGACAGTCTCTTCAATAAGTGGTGCTGGGAAAACTGGACAACTACATGTAAAGGAATGAAATTAGAATACTCCCTAACACCATATACAAAAATAAACTCAAAATGGATTAAAAACCTAAATGTATGTCCAGACACTGTTAAACTCTTAGAGGAAAACATAGGCAGAACAATCTATGACATAAATCACAGCAAGATCCTTTTGGACCCACCTCCTAGAGAAATGGAAATAAAAATAAACAAATGGGACCTAATGAAACTTAAAAGCTTTTGCACAGCAAAGGAAACCATAAACAAGATGAAAACACAACCCTCAGAATGGGAGAAAATATTTGCAAATGAAACAACCCACAAAAGATTAATCTCCAAAATTTACAAGCAGCTCATGCAGCTCAATATCAAAAAAACAAACAACCCAATCCAAAAATGGGTGGAAGACCTAAATAGACATTTCTCCAAAGAAGACATACGGATTGCCAACAAACACATGAAAGAATGCTCAACATCATTAATCATTAGAGAAATGCAAATCAAAACTACAATGAGATATCATCTCACACCTGTCAGAATGGCCATCATCAAAAAATCTACAAACAATAAATGCTGGGGAGAGTGTGGAGAAAAGGGAACCCTCTTGCACTGTTGGTGGGAGTGTAAATTGCTACAGCCACTATGGAGAAGAGTATGGAGATTCCTTAAAAAACTACAAATAGAACTACCATATGACCCAGCAATCCCACTGCTGGGCATATACCCTGAGAAAACCATAATTCAAAGAGGCATGTACCACAATGTTCATTGCAGCTCTGTTTACAATAGCCAGGACATGGAAGCAACCTAAGTGTCCATCAAGAGATGAATGGATAAAGAAGATGAGGCACATAATATGCAATGGAATATTACTCAGCCATAAAAAGAAATGAAATTGAGTTACTTGTAGTGAGGTGGTTGGACCTAGAGTCTGTCTTACAGAGTGAAGTAAGTCAGAAAGCGAAAAACAAATACCATATGCTAACACATACATATGGAATCTAAGAAAAAAAAATGTCATGAAGAACCTAGGGGCAAGACGGGAATAAAGATGCAGACCTAGTAGAGAATGGACTTGAGGTTATGGGGAGGGGTAATGGTAAGCTGGGACAAAGTGAGAGAGTGGCATGGACATATATATGCTACCAAATATAAAATAGATAGTGGGAAGCAGCCACATAGCACAGGGAGATCAGCTTGGTGCTTAGGGACCACCTAGAGGGGTGGGATAGGGAGGGTGGGTAGGAGGGAGACTCAAGAGGGAAGAGATATGGGGATATATGTATAACTGATTCACTTTGTTGTAAAGCAGAAACTAACACACACACACACACACACACACACACACACACAGAGATGAAGAAACATTCTGGAGGATTGGAAAGAAAAAAAAAAAAAAGAAGTCTGTGAGAACCAAAACCGACATTGAAATCGGTTAGGTTCATTTTCTTCTTCAGAAATCCAGAGATTTCTGCAGACCAAACCTAAGGCACCATTGTTCTTATTTCTTTGCCACAGTTAGTGGGCTTGGGTTAGCTTATTTCAGCATCAACCCTTTGCTCCACTGTCATCTTAGAGCCATGTCCCCAGTGTCCCCTCTGGGTTCTCTGCAGGTCACCAACAACTAGCCCTCTGTTCCTCTAAATGGAGAGAGATTATTTGCTTTTGTTTCCAGGAGCAAGTTTGGATCTCAAAGACCCTGTAAACCTCAAACACCCTCAGGGTAAAGGCCAAAGAGAGCCTCCTCTCCCTTCTGAATCTCAGTGGCTCTGCTGTGTATATCCTCCTGTGCACAAAAGGGAGGCCTGAGATCTTTATCTTGTGTCTGTCTCAGCAGCAGTTTTCTCTATCTGCTGTGAGATATAGCCAGGATATCAAAAGGGAGGTAAAACCCAGCTAGTTTTGCTGATTTTAAGCAGGTAAGAGGTGACTCCTTACCTTAAAAAAAGTTTTACTTTTATAGTTTAAACCTGGCATGCAGTCTCCATGGCTGGAGGCTACTTTATTCCTCTGACATAGATGACTGAGAAGCCTTGGAACATAAATATATGCAATAAGCCAATAATTCTGCCTGCCTTTCTGCTGCTCCTACAGGGTATCTCGGTGCTGGCAAACAGAAGGGTAATGAGAATTAGAAGGAGGGGAAAAACAGCAATAAAAATATAAATCAAAGAAAGAAGGAAATCCATTTGCTTCTTGGCAGCAGAGACAGTGCTCGGCTAATCCATGCTGAGTGCAATCCAATACTCCTTTATATAATCCTGCGCCGGTGGAAGAAAATTAAAATTTAATGCAATAACGGCTGACACAAATCACTTTTGTTGCCCAGAAGCAGATTAAAGAATAGTTAAAATCATACAAATCTAATTTCTTTTTTTGTTGTTGCTTTATTCTGTAACATCTTGATGCTTTAATCCCTAGCATCAGTTTTTGATTATTAAACATATATTACCAACATAAGAAAGATTGTGGGAAAAGCAGTGACAGCCAGGAAATGATTTGTGCTCAAATGGTACATGTTAAAGCTCTTTCAAAATCCATAAATTTTTCATAGGTTCATAGAGGGCTGTGCCTTTAATCAATCCGTGTCGAGGGAATTTTAAAATAAGCATAAAGGTAATGGAATGCTATCAATCATAATTGGGACTGGAAAGAACCATCACAGTCCATCAGCTATCGCTCTTGCATTGTGCATGCCTGTGTGTGTGTGTGTGTGTGTGTGTGTGTGTGTGTGTGGTGCACACATGTATGTCAGAATGGTGCTTTACCATTCTCTTATTTTTGATTGCTGCCATCAATGGGACAATTTGAGGACTTTGTATAAAGATAGACATGAATTTTAAAAACAGCTTAATTTTGGTTACAATTTTCCTCTTTCCCTGCTCCCTGTCTCTTCAGAGGCAGTGACTTGCTTCATCTGTGAATTGGACTTGCTTCATCAGAACAAAAGTGTTTTTAAAAATAAAGCTCCCCCAGCTTTTAACCCAAATAAAATGTCCCTTCCTAGATACAGATGCTACAAGAGATTTAGAATTTCCCTGCTCTACCCAAAGACCCAGGACCAACACAGTGAAAGGAAAACTCACACAGGTTTCTTCACAACAAAATTTTGATAGGGCAGAAAAGATTTTTGCAGAAAGGTTTGCTGGACTTATGTAAAACTTTTGCTTTGATGCTATGGGCTTCCAATAATACTCTCTGGGTGTTTTCCATAGAGAGTTCTAAAATCATCTCTGTCCCATTTCATGGGAACTTTGTTGTTAATAGGTACTATCCACATTTAGCTCATAGTGTCAGCAAGAGATTTCCAAGGAAAGAGAATTCTGGATGTATGCTGCACTTGTCCTATTGGTAGGATTTTTTTCTCTCCCCTTGACCTGAATTTCTGGGTATGTGTGTGGGTGGGTGTATTTTAACTTTTATGATGGAGTTTCAAACACAGAAGCAGAAAGTATAGTATCACTCAACTTAAGTAATAATCCATTAAGTCCAAATCTGTTTCATCTATACTTTTACCCATTCTTTCCCATTTTGAAGTAAATCTCTGATACCATATGCTACCGTATCATTTAATCAATAAATATTTTAGCATCTATCTCTAAATGTAAGAAGTCTTTTTCAAAATATAGCCAAAAAGCATTATACCAACTTAGAAATTATCAATAATTTTAAAATGTCATTAAATATTCAGTCATTGTTCAAGTTTCCATGATTATCTCATAAATGTTTTTTTTTAAGTTTGCTCAAATAAGAATTGAAATAATGTTTCCAATTGCAATTGATTGATAGGCATCAAATACTTTTTATCTATAAGCTTCTCCTTTCTTATATCTCAACCTCTCTTTCTCTCTGTATTCTCTCACTCCCTCTTCTTTTTAATTGTTGTACAAACTTCTATACAGTTTCCTACCATCTGAATTTCACTGATTGAATACCCTTGGTGTCCATTAAACATGTACCTTTCCTTGGTGTTTCTCATAACTTGGTAGTTATAGGCTTGATCTTTTCTAAAACGGATCCTCCTGGTTCAGTTTTCTTAGTTCAAATATTGACCAAGTTTAATGGAAGGTACTTTTGGCCCAGTCCAAGGTTGGGTTCAGACACAATCATTCAGTGGCTATACCAAAAGTAATTACAAACATTGGAGGCTTTGTATGGAAGGGTTTGTTTCAGAAGACCCCATGCCTTACTGGGTTCCAGTAGTTAGTGGTTGTCCTATATTATTCCTTTCTTGTTCCACTCACCTAAGAGCACTGTAAGCACATTTTTTTTTTTCAGTGAATTTGTAGGCTCTTAGAATTTTGGATCTGGATGTGATAATAGAAATTCTAATCTATTCTAAAATATTTATTTTTAAAAGGACACTGGGCCGAGAAAGAACATGTAAACTGTACAAAATTGTATGATTTTTTAACACAAGCTTACTCTAGAATTCCCACATTTACTAAATCAAGAGTTCGGCTTCAGTTCTATGGACTCTGCATCTTCTCTGATGTATTGTATGCACTTTCATAGAGCAAAAGTCCCAATCACGGTGCTTTGAAATTTAGTGATCATTTTCCTATGGGAATATTGTTAGTATGATAGGATTGAATATTCATATTGAATATATGAATTCAATATTCATATTAAAACCCATTATTTCTTAATGGGTTAGGTTATACAAATTGGATTTATTACTAAAGCTGAAAAACAAAACTATAAGCAGATGAGGCCAAAAGTTTTATTTGTCAAGACTCCTCTAGTATCAGGGACATTTAAAAAATCAATGTTATCATTGCATTGCATAGATACTAATTAAGCCTTGTGATTTATTGTATTTAAAACTAAAACCCAATTTTATTTTTTGCCACCCATCTTTAGTTGGCTTGAGTTTAGACCTTTGAGAATGGACCATTTCTGGTGGTAAAACTGGTTATTTGTGCTCAGTTAGCTCATAAACACAAGTGAAATGTGACTTCAAGTGTAAAAAAGAACTTCAGTTGATGAAATGCCTATTATACACCATATACTGTACCAGATTCTTTATACACTTTGATGTGTTTAAATTAACACATCAAACGACTGTAGGGAAGTATGTTGTTGGTGGTGTTATTATTAATATTTTATGTATGGAGAATTGAGCCTTATGGAGTTTAGGCAAAGTTGCTCAATCTTACACAGCTAATGAATGGAAATGCTGGGATTTAACCAGAGTCGTCTGAGTCCAAATCATATGGTTTTCTGCCATGATACATTGCCTCTGTGATGATGGGACTTCGAGTCCGAAGATCATAGCTCTGCCTCTAATTATCTGTGATAAAACTGAGCAAATCATTTGCTCTTTGAACCTCAGGTTTATCATTTCTGAAAATGAATTCTAAAAAGAAATTAAATTTGTCATTAGAGTCAAAGGGCTAGTGTATGTGAATAACACTTTAAAGAAGATAATGTGTTATACAAATGCCTGTCATTCTAATTTACCTTCTTATCTCTATCACACCCATGACAATAATTTTGCCTCTGTGGGCCATTAGAGCATTAGAAAAACATGGAAATAACCGTCTCAAAATCTGAGTTTATTTCCTAGGTTAGTAACCCCTGAGAGTACTTGTGAATCTGGTGCAGAAGTGTTGTATGGTTTTGCATAGCGGTGGGCATGGGGAAGCACTGATCAGATTCCCAGTTAAGGAATGACTTGTCAGCCAGCTTCTGGGAGTGCTGTCGACAGTCAACAGCCAGCTCTCAGCTCCTTCGGGATTACCCCAGCTGCAGAAAGCTGCATCACCCAACAGTAAGTCTTTTCTGGAGCGATCCAAATACGATGCTTGGTTGCAGCAAGGATAGAAAGCTCAGCCTTTCAGTCTACTGTGGGACACTTTTATGTATGTTCCCTCCAAAACTTCCCACGTGGTTGGACAAGGTTTTGTGGGCCTGCATCAGTTTGACTTCTCTCTCTGATCGATCCTGCATTCTCCTCCTCCCTTCCACAGGTATGGATCCCTAATCATACCCGATCAGTATCTGTCATGCTATCCGCCATTTCCTTGTCTACTTCCACAGCACCTAACGTGTGACAGACATAATGTATTTCCAGAAATATTTTCTTTTGATGTTTCATTCTAGGAAAACAAGCTATAATACGCCTGCCTTTCAAATGTAATCCCTTTTGACTTCTAAGAAAGTGCAGTGTGTTTGAAAAATGGCAGATACTTTCCAATTCAGGTAGGGCATTTTGGGACTACTTTCTTTGGTTAACTTGAATAAGAATCAAAAAAGGCTTTACGACTGACCATGTACTGCAGTGCCTGAACATATCAGCTTGCTATCATCAGTAGCAATGTCCATGACAAAGAGAGTACACCATCATTCAATTCTTCCTTTCTTGAGAAGAGAGAAAAGGGTCTTTGTTGGCAGATTTGATATTTTATTTGAAGTGGATTCGATTTGACTCTAAGAATATAGTATTGTGACTGAGAACCGAGGAGTGAAGGGTGATGATTTCAAAATACAGTGGAGGAAATGAAACATAGGAAAAAGAGAATTAGAACCGGAGTAGAACATTGCTGGTGCTCCAAAATGTGCCTAAGATCAGGTGGATGGGATTAAAGAGAAAGAAATCATTGTACAAAATAAGGAAAAGAGATTACACTAAGAAAGTTTGGTTAGAAAGTATGGTATTCTCGTTTTTTCTTCCAGGTCCCCAGGCTAATTTTAATTTTCTTAAAATTTATTAGCTTTTTAAATATAGAAAAAACATAAGGAAGGAATGGTCTTTTATGTCACCATCACCTTTTTTCTAGGGAAAAAAAAGAAAAAAAGGAAAAAGAAACAGCAATTATAAAAAGCAAAGTTTAAAACTTCAGGGTAAAGATAGCCGTATTATGAAAAGGAAAAGCTTTCCTTTCCTTCAAGCATCTATCCCTTAAAGAAGCTGCTATTGAACATTCCTTATTAATCTTTTCAGGAAAAAAAATTAGGCATATATCACTGTGTATATGTGCATTTATGTATTTAGCTATCTGTGTGTGTGTGTGTGCACGTATGTATAAATATGTATATATTATTCTTTTCTCATTGTATTACTAAAACAAACTACCCCAAAACTTAGTGGTTTAAAACAATAACCATTTTATTATATCTTCTGATTTTGTGGGTTAGGAATTTGATCAGGACTCAGCTAGGCAATTCTTCTGCTCCATGTGGCATTGATTTGGCCTCTAGGAAATATTCAGTTGTTGGCTGGTCTAGTCTGAAGAGCTTTCTTACATGGCAACTCAGGGATCCCAGTGATCAAGATAGAAGCAGGAATCGGAATAGGGTCATTATATGTTCTCTGTTGGTCAGTATAGTCACAGCTAGCTCAAATTCAAGGGGAAGAAAATAAGACCTTACATCTTGGTGTCTGGAGTGTTAAAGTAACCATATGAATTTATTTTAACTGAGTATTATGTATATTATGTACCTATTACATGCCTATGTATATGCAGCATGTGTATTCATTAATGCATTTATCTAAATATATTCCACAAGAAATGCATACAAAAAGATCAGATATTGAATATTCTTACAACCAAAGAGTATGTATGGTATAGTATAAACTATTAGAAGTAAAATTCCTCTCAAATTTATAAGATCATAGAACTGTAACTTCTTATTTTAGATGATAAGCCTCAACTACTATTCATGATTTTAAGTGAATATAAATTTCAGGATTTGAGATTGGACTCTGCCTAAATGTAGCAGCATTTTCTGCCTGCAACTATAGAAGACAAATATTAAACTATCTTTTTAAAATTTTTAAGAATTAAATTGTACTTGATTTACAATATTGTTTTAGATTCAGGTGTACAGCACAGTGATTCAGTAATACATTTATATATATATATGTATATATTGTTATGCATACACATATATTCATTTTCAGATTCTTTTTCTTATAGGTTATTATAAAATATTGAGTATAGTTTCCTGTGCTATACAGTAGGTCCCTGTTGGTTATTGATTTTTTGTACAGTCATGTATATATGTTAATCCCATCCTCCTAATTTATCCCTCCTCCGCTTTCCCCTTTGGTAACCATAAGGTTGTTTTCTGTGTCTGTGGGTCTATTTCTGTTTTGTAAATAAGTTCTTTTGTATCTTCTTTTTTTTAGATTCCACATAAGAGTGTTATCATATGAAACTTGTCTTTGTCTGGCTTACATCACTTAGTATGATAATCTCTAGGTCCATCCATGTTGCTGCAAATGGCATTATTTCACCCTTTTTTATGACTGACTTACATTCCACTGTGTATGTATGTGTATGTGTGTGTGTGTACCTACATACAACATCTTTATCCATTCATCTGTTGATGGACATTTAGGTTGTTTCCATGTCTTGGCTATTGTACATAGTGCTGCAGTGAACATTAGGGTGCATGTATCTTTTTGAATTACAGTTCTCTCCGGATATATGCCCAGAAGTGGGATTGCAGGATCATATGGTAACTCTACTTTTAGTTTTTTAAGAAACCTCCATACTGTTCTCCATAGTGGCTGTACCAATTTACATTCCCACCAACAGAGAGGAGGGTGTAGGAGGGTTTCCTTTTCTCCATACCCTCTCCAGCATTTATTATTTGTAGACTTTTTGATGATGGCCATTCTGACTGGTGTGAAGTGATACCACATTGTAGTTTTGATTTGCGTTTCTCTAATAATTAGTGATGTTGAGCATTTTTCCATGTGCCTGTTGGCCAGCTCTATGTCTTCTTTGGAGAAATGTCTATTTAGATCTTCTGCCCATTTTTTGATTGGGCTTTTTTGATACTGAGTTATGTAAGCTGTTTGTATATTTGTATACTCTGGAAATTAATCCCTTGTTGGTCTCACCATTTGCCAATATCTTCTCCCATTCTGTTACGTTGCCTTTTCATTTTGTTTATGGTTTCCTTTGCTATGCAAATGCTTTTAAGATTAATTAGAAACCATATGTTTATTTTTGTTTTTATTTCCATTACTCTGGCAGTCGGTTCCAAAAATATTGCTGTAATTTATGTCAGTCTTCTGCCTGTGTTTTCCTCTAGGGGTTTTATAGTATCTGGTCTTACATTTACATCTTTAATCCATTTTGAGTTTATATTTGTATATGGTGTTAGAGAATGTTCTAATTTCATTATTTTGCATGTAGCTGTCCAGTTTTCCCGGGACCACTTATTGAAGAGACTTTCTTTTCTTCATCATATATTCTTGCCTCCTTTGTCATAGATTAATTGACTATAGGTGCGTAGATTTATTTCTGGGCTTTCTATCTTGTTCCTTGATCTGTATATCTGTTTTTGTATGAGTACCATACTGTTTTGATAACTGTAGCTTTGTAGTATAGTCTGAAGTCAGGAAGTCTGATTACTTCAGCTCCATTTTTCTTTCTCAAGATTGCTTTGGCTATTCAGGGTCTTTTGAATTTCCATACAAATTCAAAAATTTTTTGTTCTAGTTCTGTGAAAAATGCCATTGGTAATTTATTAGGGATTGCACTGAATCTGTGATATCCTTGGGTAGTATAGGCATTTTCACAATATAGATTCTTCCAACCTAAGGACACAGTGCATCTTTCCATCTGTTTGTGTCATCTTCAATTTCTTTCATCAGTGTCTTATAGTTTTCAGAGTCTTTTGCCTCCCTAGGTAGGTTTATTCCTAGGTATTTTATTCTTTTTGATGTGATTGTAAATGGGATTGTTTCCTTAATTTGTCTTTCTGATCGTTTGTTGTTAGTATATAGAAATGCAACAGATTTCTGTGTGTTAATTTTGTATCCTGCAACTTTACTGAATTCATTGATAATCTCTAGTAGTTTTCTGGTAGTGTCTTCAGGATTTTCTATGTATAGTATCATGCCATCTACACACAGTGAGTTTTACTTCTTCTTTCCTTTGGATTATTTTTATTTCTTTCCTTCTCTGATTGCTGTGGCTAAGACTTCCAAAACTATGTCGAATAAAAGTGGCAAGAGTGGACATCCTTGTCTTGTTCCTGATCTTAGAGGAAATGCTTTCAGCTTTTCACCATTGAGTATAATGTTAGCTGTGGGCTTGTCATACATGGCCTTTATTATGTTGAGGTAGGTTCCCTCTGTGCCCACTTTCTGGAGAGTTTTTATCATAAATCTGTGTTGAATTTCGTCAAAAAGCTTTTTCTGCGTCTATTGAGATGATCATATGGTTTTTATTCTTCAGTTTGTTGATGTGGGGTATCACACTGATTGATTTGCGTATATTGAAAAATCCTTGCATCCCTGGGATAAATCCCACTTGATCATGAAATATGATTCTTTTAGTGTATTGTATGGTTTGCTAGTGTTTTGTTGAAGATTTTTACATCTATTTTCATCAGTGATGTTGGCCTGTAATTTTATTTATTTATTTTTTTTGTGGTATCTTTGGTATCTGTTTTTTTGTGTGTGGTATCAAGGTGATGATGGCCTCATAGAATGAGTTTGGAAGTGTTCCTTCCTCTGAGATTTTTTTTGGGGGCAACGGTTTCAAAAGGATAGGTGTTAATTCGTCTCTAAATGTTTTGTAGAATTCACCTGTGAAGCCATCTGGTCCTGGATTTTTATTTGTTGGGAGTTTTTAAATCACAGATTATATTTCAGTACTTGTAATTGGTCTGTCCATATTTTCTATTTCTTCCTAGTTCAGTCTTGGGAGATTGTGCCTTTTGAAGAATTTGTCCATTTCTTCTAGGTTTTCCATTTTATTGACATATAGTTGCCTCTAGTAGTCTCTTATGGTTCTTTGTATTTCTGTGGTGTCTGTTGTAACTTCTCCTTTTTCATTTCTAATTCTATTGATTTGAGTCTTCTCCCTTTTTTCTTGATGAGTTTGACTAAAGGTTTATCAATTTTGTTTATCTTTTCAAAGAACCAGCTTTTGGTTTCATTGATCTTTTCTATTGTTTTCTTCATTTCTATTTCATTTATTTTTGCTCTGAACTTTATGATTTCTTCCTTTCTACTAACTTTGGGTTTTGTTTGTTCTTCTTTTGCTTTAGGTTTAAGGTTAGGTTATTTGTTTGAGATTTCTCTTGTTTCCTGAAGTAAGCTTGTACTGCTGTTAAGTTCCGTCTTAGAACTGCTTTTGCTCTGTCTTATAGGTTTTGGATCTAGGGACACATACAGACTGAAAGTGAGGGGATGTAAAAAGGTATTCCATGCAAATGGAAATCAAGAGAAAGCTGGCATTGCAATACAGTTAAATCAGACAGAATAAACTTTAAAATAAAGACTGCCATAAGAGACAAAGAAGGACACTACATAACGATCAAGGGATCAATCCCAGAATAAGATACAATTATATATATATATATATATATATATATATATATATATATATACACACCCAACATAGGAGCATCTCAATATATAAGGCAACTATTAACAGACATCAAAGGAGAAATTGACAGTAATACAGTAATAGTTGGGGGCTTTAATACCCCGCTTACATTTACATCAGTGGACAAATCATCCAGACAGAAAATCAGCAAGGAAACACAGGCCTTAAATGATGCATTAGACCAAGTGAACTCAACTGATAATTATAGAGAATTCCATCTGAAATCAGCAAAATACACATTCTTTTCAAGTGCACATGGAACATTCTCCAGGATAGATCACATGCTGGGCTACAAAGCCAGCCTTGGTAAATTTAAGAAAATTTAAATCATATCAAGCATCTTTTCCAACCACAATACTATGAGATTAGAAATCAACAACAAGAAAAAAAAAACTGCAAAAAACACAGATGTGGAGGCTAAACAATATGCTACTAAACAACCAATGGATCACTGAAGAAATCAAAGAGGCAATCAGAAAATATCTAGAGGCAAATGAAATGAAAACATGACAATCTAAAACTATGGGATGCAGTAAGCTACTTATTATTCTAGATGCATTGATCATTAATGCAAAGCAAACAACACAAGAAGAATAAATGTCTCATTATTGATTTTGAGGATTATTTTTCTATTCCATGCTTTTCATTTTGTTGGCATGCTGTTACCTGAGATTCCTACAGCTTGGCTCTTGGGAAACTGTATAAATCACAAACAGTAAATCTCGAGTTGGTATTTACTAATTTTGGCAGTAAGTTGGCATGTCGTAACTAGCTGTAAGGGAATTATCTGAGGTGAGGGTATAAGAGGATAAATTCTGTGTAAAAATGAATTGAGTTTTTCCTCCCTCCCCTGTAAACCTACTCAAAGGCGTAAATACTGCTTCTCCTCTACACTCACTCAGCCCCTTCTAAATGGTAACTGAGCTGTACAGGACTGATGGAATTGCCTGAAGATAGTTTAGTGAACTGTCTCTTCTTTACTGTGACCCTTGTTCCTATCATTGTCTTCAGAGAGGGCTTGTCTATACTTGAAACTTCTCTACTTGTCTGTAACCTCAGTGGTTTCTTCCCTTAATCTCACACTGGCAATACTGTGCGTATAGTTTTGTTCATCCTTTTTCTCTTTCACTCCTTCTCACTGTCTTAGTTCCATCTTTTCAGAAACACAGCAAATATATAGAGAGCTTTCAATATTTGTATGAAAGAAAATGCATACATTTTAAAGGAAAATCATATGTGTTCAAAGTAATCACTCTTTTTAAACTCTGAAGAACTATATAGAAGTATAGCACTTCTATGCTGTATTTCACACACTTTGTGACTTTATCTGATACATTGCTATCATGATTTAATAAAAAAAATTTTTTTACTATCAATACACTTGAAAAGGAATGAGGTCACCCTCATTCATTCATCATCAGTAAATATTGAATTCCTCTTACATGCTGGGCACTGTTTTAGGAACCTGGGAATACAGCAGTAAAGAAGCAGACATAGTTCTCAGAAAACTTATATTCTGTTGTTTATGTGCATGTAGTTGGGTAGTCGATGTGGGCAGTAAGATTCTTTCTTAATCTCTGTCCAGGGCATTTAGGTTCCAGTCACTATGGTCAGCCAGCATTGGCAAGGCCTCAAATGTCATCATTTGGCCTGATCATGGCCTGGGATTCTATCTGAAGTACAACCCACATGCCTCTGTATTATCTTTTGTTTCTGAAAATTTCAGATTTTATATTTTTGTAAACAACATTTGGAAAACAACTCTGCATGCATCTCTTGTGTTTCTGCACATCTTATGAGGGAAACATTTCTTGCCCTTTGTTTCAGGATGTCTTCTTCAAGGATATTTATATACAGAAGAGCCTTGGTAGATAGGGATATTGTCTCCTTCAGGAGCAAAGGACAGGCATGCTTCCTGTCCAGTATAATAAAGATGATGTCTCCCTTCAGAGTAAAGGACAGGCATGCTTAGTGCTCGTTATTAAACAATTCGAGTTCCCTAAGCTCAGGGTTCCTTGTAATGCAATCCTCTGCATGTGCAGGTGTCTTCAGGCTTTCTTCATATTGCCTTGTGGGAATCAGGCTCATGGAACTGCTGTAAAAATGCTCTATACAAAAATACTTTAGCTACTACTGTTGCTGTGAGTTATAAACTGTCCTTTATCTATGACATAGGAGTCTTGTATCTTCTGCCATCATCCATGAAACTTGGCAGGATAACCTGTTACCTTGAAAACAGGCAAACTCTCAGACCCTTCACAGTTCTTAAAGGCAACTTTGCCAAGGAAACCGTATTGAAATGAGTGCTATTCCATTCCAAAGGTGTTACTAGTAAATGATTATTCACTACTCCAGAATTTAATAGGGAATGAGGCAGGGATAGGAAGGGGTAATGTTCCCTACCTTCCAGTTCTTGAGAAACATGGCCATACCCCACACTCAGGAGAGTGCAGTCAGAGCTGTGAAGACAAAAGTGAAATGTTGCTATGTCTCCTTCGGCACTAATCTTTTTTGGAGTGACTATTATCATGTACATTTTAATGAAATATGTTCTTTAATTTGATGCCTTCATGAACACAAATTATTCAACATGATTCCAGCTTTCTGCAGGATGAAAGCTCCTCATTACAAACATAATTTACTGTATTAAACTAGTGCTGTGCTCTTGCTGCATTTCAGATGCCTTGTGAGGTGACAAGGAACTCTGCTGTCTCCTTTCTAGGTGTTGAGGGGCCACTTCATCAGAATGCAGTCTTGTTCTCTTGCTACTTCCAATCTACAGACCCAGGATTTTAGATCAGGAAACTGAATTTCACACAAACTCTGGGCCCCCCTTCTAACATGAAGAGAAGAGCAGCCTCTCCTGCATAGTTAATTACTCCAGCTTTGTGACGGTTTGGCAGCTTCCTGGGACTTTCACACTTTGGGCTGTGTCTTTCAGAAAGATGTGGTGGATGTGATGTGTTACCTTCTTCATTTTCTAGATGTCTGTCTCTCTTTTACAAGTTTTACAACTGGTCTTGTGTATCATTTTTTTATTAATCATAGAGTGAATCACTTTTCTGTGTATGCTCTGATGTCTGTTTTGCAGGGGGTATGATAATCATATACTAATTACTAATTTATTTTCTAAACAATCAGACTCCTGATTTCTTCAGATAGTGCTTATTTTATTTCATTATTTGTTTTACTAATTGCAATTATATAAATTATATTAGTGCATTATATTAATATATTTTGTATAATGTAGGATATATTATATACTTTATAAAACATTTATTATTTACATATATAAAATAAAATATTGACATATATAAAATAACATATTTCTACCATACATACACAACATATAACTAAAGATAATATATATATTTATATAAATTCAGATCATAAACATCTATATGTAAAATAATTATACATGAACATTTGCCTAAGTAGATAGCAAGATGGATAGGAAGGTAGGTTTTGCTGTAGTGACATATTTACCTCCAAATTTCAGTGGCTTAAATTACAAATATTTATTTCTTGTTCATACTCTGTCTAACATGATTGGGTTCCAGGTTGAGCCATCTTATGATTCTACCATTTCCACATGTAGCTTTCAGAGTGGACAGTGAAAGAGAAGAAAGTATGGAGAACTTACATTTTTCTCTTAATTGCCTCTGACCAGACACTGCACATGGAATTTCCACTCAGACTGTTGGTCAAATCTAGTCACATGGCCCTTTCTTAACTGCAGAAGGGACTGGGAAATATAGGGAAGCACATGGAATATTTGGTGGGCTTTACTGCGTCTGCCACAGTAATAACTAACAGAGCTGGCTGATCAGTAGAGCAGTCTGTGCTCCTGTCTTTGGCATGGCAAGGATGCATCTTTCCTATGGCATTGCAGTAAGTAGCTCAGCCTGAGCCCTCTTCCTGTAACGATCCCAGGAGGGATGCTCACCAAGACAGGGTGACCCCAGAAGCAAGAAGGCTATTCATTACTGTTAGGGGCGGGAGCCAAGGGGAGTGAAAATGGAATCATGAAATGGGAGGACCTTCTAGAACTAACAGATGGGCCCCATGAGAACCAACATTTGAACACGTGCCACATGAATGGCATTGAGGCCAGGCGTTGTCAGCCAAAGCAGCAGAGGCAAATAGCAGGAAAGAATTGCAATCCCATGCCCGATTCACTGGCCCTTGTTTTTTGCTCCCTTATTCCTTCTCTTGACACCTGACATGAATGGAGTTGGACTTTGTAAAGGGAGGAGAACAGAGGACCCCAAACAAAACCTGTTTCCCAGCCATTCCTAAGATGGGGGTAGAGGAGAGGAGCAAACAAGCACATATGTGTCGTGCCTTTGCATGCACACACATATACACACACTCTTTAGTGTTCTAAAGCTAAAGCCTCACTGGCAATGGGGAAAGGAACACTTTAAAGCAGATATGGTATTGGAGTTTTAAACCGGACTAGACAAAACTATTGTTACGGTCACCAGAGGCAGATGGATCCCCACCCAAAATTTAGTTGTGATTTTGAGTGATGACACCAAACACAAACACACACCAATAGGGTATGAAAAGTTTTATTACTTACATATTTGAGGTCCCTGGAGAGAATAGGGCATGTCCCTCAAACAGGTTCAAAATTTCTTTAGGGAGCCAGCAAAGGAAACAGGCCTGGGTTTTTTATCGTGGTTAGGGAGTGAGGTTGGGTGAGAGTTGGCCCACATATGTGCAGGTAGGGGCTTGTGTGATTTGAATCTCCCTCCCTCCTGCCAAAGGAGGAAGCACCCAGGCTTTCTTATCAGCTTGCCCAGATGTGGGTCACAGAGCAAAGAGTGAAGGTAGGCTTAAATTTGTCAGCATAAAACATCCAAAAATGGAGTCAGAATCCTCATTGCTACTCCATAACTGAAAGTGATGGGATATTGTGGAATCTTCCTGAGGCATTCATTGGTTGAGGGTCAAAGGAAAGGTGACATTTTGCCCCTGAAGGGCAGATGAGAGAGCTCATGTGAAATCCCATCTATGGCAGAATGGCCTCTAAAATAGGTTGGGACACAAAAGGCTGGCTCCCAGTTCTCACTGCAGGCTTACTCTGTAGGTCAGTGCATGCCTTTGTACCTGTTGCTATCTAAGTGAGTTCACAAAGTTGAAGAGATCCTAAAAAGTGCTTTAGTTTTATTAAAATAGAGAACCACTGTATTAACATCTGTCTAACCAAACCAGGACAGGAAAGTCTAGTTCACACAGCTTGGGTATAAGCCCTCAGCTGACTGGCTCCAAGGTGAGGCCCTCCCACTAAAGCATCAGGTGTGATGTAGTAATGGGGCTCATGGAGAGTTGGCACATTAGGCCAAAGGCTGAGAGGTGAATGGCATCAGGGTATCTGCAAGTACCTTATGAACCAATGGCACATATCTTGGTAAGCACTAGCATCTTCCTCAAATAAGTTATTTCATTTAACATTTAATTAGCCATGTAAAATCATTAAAAGGGTCACAGTGGAATTATTTTAAAAAGGAAACCTAGGTTAGGAGAGAGGAGATACTTTGATAGGAAAAAAACTCGAGTATTATAAAACAAAACGTCTTCTTTTATCTTTAGTGTTCAAAGGTTATTCCCCATAACCTTAATTTAAGACCTTCAGGTTTTTGGATTAAACTGAAGTTTTATTAAAGCACTAAGTTAAAGCAGGGATTCCACTACCCCCACTTTTTTGTGTTTTATATAACACACACACAAAGTATATATATATGTAGTTAAAAATTCTGAATTTTTATTTAGGGCTGTTTCCTCAAATCTGGCTAATAATTGGAATTACCTGAGACACATGTTAGAAATATGGATTCCTGAGCTTCGCCCCAGACTTACTACATTAGAATATCCAGCAACGAAGTATATGGATTTGTATTTTTAACAAGTGCGCCCTGCTCATCAGATGATTCCGGCAGTAGCCAACTTCTGGTGCCCCTTGAACATGAGGCATGTTGTCGACCCTATATTGGACTGATAACCCTTACTGTCAGCTGAGGAAAACCTGAGGCAGTATGGCAGCAATTTTAAGAACAAATGAACTGTCCATAAGAGCCCTTCTGGGTTTTGTTTCACTTAGTGGATTCTATTTCTGGCCTGCTGTGGAGGGGGCATAATTTGTTGGTTAATACTCAGCTCATTTTGGTTGTTTGGTGAGACCATCGGTGGCATCTAGGCCTTTCCTCTTTGTTCTAACAACACTCTGTCCATACCACCATTAGGGCATAATTCCACGCTATTGCCTCTTCAGAAATACATTTCCCCAGAGCTTTCCTGGTGGCGCAGTGGTTGAGAGTCCGCCTGCTGATGCAAGGGATGCAGGTTCGTGCCCCGGTCCAGGAAGATCCCACATACCGCGGAGCGGCTGGGCCCGTGAGCCGTGGCCGCTGAGCCTGCGCGTCCGGAGCCTGTGCTCCGCAATGGGAGAGGCCACAACAGTGAGGGGCCCGTGTACCGCAAAAAAAAAAAAAAAAGAAATACATTTTCCCCTCACCAAGACAGTTTCCAGAAGGCAGAGAACAAGTGTTTTCTAAGGTGTAGTTTTGGCCGTTAGGGCAGGGATTATTTGTTGAATAAATGTAAGAATTAATGAGTGAATGAATGCATGAAAACAAATGCATGAATGTGATACGTACATTAATTATAGGTGTTCAAAATAATTATGAAACAGGCAGAGGATAAAAATCAGTCAGTAGTTCTTTTTCAAAGAGAATTTATATGGCCACTCTTACCAAAGGGTTACTAATACATCCAACACCATAAAAATCTGAGCACTAAAGCTTATGTATAATGAAGGGGCAGTAAAACCTTCTCAAGATCTTTCGTGAAAAGCAGCTGCTAAAAGTTCATAACAGAGAACATCCTAAGAGAGAAGTGGTAAAACGTGCCATATATATAACCTAAAAACATGTATGTTTCATGTAAGAAAGCTTTGCAAGTAGGCACTTGTTAAACATTTGTACTATACTTTTACATTTTTTATTTATTTATTCATTCATTCATTCATTCTTGGCTGCGTTGGGTCTTTGTTGCTGCACTCAGGCTTTCTCTAGTTGCAGCAAGCGGGGGCTACTCTTTGTCGCGGTGCGCAGGCTTCTCATCGTGGTGGCTTCTCTTGTTGCGGAGCATGGGCTCTAGGCATGCAGGCTTCAGTAGTTGTGGCACACGGCCTCAGTAGCTGTGGCTCATGGGCTCTAGAGTGCAGGCTCAGTAGTTGTGGCACATGGGCTTAGTTGCTCCTTGGCATGTGGGATCTTCCAAGACCAGAGATCAAACCCGTGTCCCCTGCATTGATAGGCAGATTCTTAACCACTGCGCCACCAGGGAAGTTCCAACATTTGTACTATACTTTTTACTCATTTATTAGCTTGGGTTCTTGCCTAGTGCTGCCACATTTCTCTTTGAAGAATTTTATGCTTGCCTGTTTTCTGTTCATCTGTTTATATGAACATCTATGTTCATGCCAGGTTTGTTTTTTGTTTTCTGTGTGTGTGTGTGTGTGTGTGTGTGTGTGTGTGGTTTTTTTTACTCTATATACCACACCACACACATTGGTACTTAATAAAGATTATTTGAGCATGAAGGTTTGATTAGTGGCAAATGGCAGTTGCATATTTAATAGAAGATGACATCTAAAAAAAAAAGATGACATCTTTGCACTTACATGTATACTCGTTTTAAAATGTTAACTAGAAATAGATGGTGGGAAAACCTTAAGGAATGAGCTATCATGTTTCTAGGTTATGTCGGCAATAATTCTCTACTATATTAGTTCCTTCAAAGGTGAATGGTTTTTGATTACGATATAACCTTAACTTGCCATCTGTTATGAAACCATGTACGAAGCTTAAACTTAGGATTTTCAGCTTCACAAATTCTGCAACAATTATGAACTCTTACTGACTTCATAATTAAGTCTATATAAGGTTAACAATCACCTGCCATCCTGTTAATGTAACTGTTCATCTGTGAACCTTGCAAATTCTTGTAAGTAATTGTGATATTTGCTTTGAAAAACAAACATTCTCATAACCTTTCAGGGAGTGAAAAATCCTATGACAAACCAGGAAGACTCTTGGGGCTTAAGAGACACCTTTAAAACCATCTAATTCAACTCTCTGGGCACTTCCTGAAACAGAACCCCAAGTTGAAGAATATAAATATTAAGGAACTTTTTCAACATCACCTCCGTCCAGGGAAGATTTGGGATTAGAACTCATATCTTTCTAATCTAAAATTCTTGGCAGTGTCCCACACAAGTTGAAGAGACAGAGAAAGCTGCTTGTCATGAATGTTCAACATCTCCTTGAACTTCTAGATTATTTTTCCCCTGAATGAAACCCTTCTGGAATCAAATTTTCATACCACCAACAAATATGTTCTTTCATGATGAAAAGCACCCTTTACCACTTAGACCTGCCCTTCCCACATGTACTAAATTAAATCCAGTTTAATGAGAACATGTCTAGGCAATCACAGGTCATAAATGAATAAGTCTTTACTCTGGGTGCATTTGACATAATAGAAATTATGCTCAGAGGAGGGTTATCAATTTAAAATGTACAATTTGGGGAGATACGCCGCTGATTCTACTGCTGTGCTTTTCTTTCTGACCCATTCAAATATGTCTTTTCAAAGAACAGGGCTTCACATTGTAGTTAGGGCATGGATATGTGAGGTCCTAGAATAATCAAAAAGCCACCGCGTGGTGCAGCCTTTCATTCTCTCATTTGGTCATTGTCTTCTTCTTTCAGCCTTTCAAAAGAAGAAAAATGTCATTCCCCATGGCAGTGTCTAAAAAACTACATTGGGCCTACTTAGACAGGAATTCCAGAATAAAAGCAGTAGTTTTTTTTTAAGTAGTGGCAAGATAATGCTGAAGTGCCCTGTCATAGAAAAGATTTAAGGGTAGAAAGAGACCTAGGGTTTGCAAGAGACAAATTGTCATTTATCACTCCTTCCCACCCATCCCCTTCTGATCACCCCCTTTTCTTTCTACTGTGTTTTCCTCTTCTCCTTTGTTTCCTCATTCATTCCTTCCTTTTGCAAACTTGTATATCTCCTATGTTCTAGTCCCTAATGAAATGAGGGGCACACTCCTGCCTTCACATACGACCGCATGTGGGTAACACATGGATAGAAGGGGAGAGAATAGGGAGGCTTTAGAGCAGTGATTCTCAATCGCAACTGCAATTAGAATCACGTGGGAACTTAAAAAAAAAAAAAAAAAACAGTGCTAGGGATGCATCCCAAACAATCAGAATTTCTGGAGAACAGTGGCTGGGTTTTTCAGGATTCAGAACCACTCCTTTCAATGGAGAATGGGAAAGGAATGAGGAGTTTAAGAAACAGGTTTAGAGAGCCTTCCGATGTTTCTAACTTGCCCGTGTTTCCTGCAGATAGATAGACTACTAGCAACACAAATATCAATTGGCTTTCCTAAAAGTAACATGGCAAAATATCTTTAATTCTTCTACCAATTTATACCATAGTGATTACAAAGCAATCTATTGAGCTTTGGAATTGCAGATTGCAGAGTCCCTGAGCTGACTGACCTCTGCTATGGCAGCTGTCATCTAGATGAGGAAGCAAGGCTCACCTGACATCTCTTCTTACCTTCGGCAGCCCACTTGCTTTCCAGAATCCCAACTTTCGTTTCATGAATTTCGAGTTGTAAGGAGGGAGCTTCATAGGGAAAAGCAAGTGTTAGAGACTTGAGGGAAGAGCAGGCTTCCCTTTTATGGATAACAGAACTTCAGGTGTCAAAGAATATTTGCACAACATAGAGTATCCTGCCCATTTTATGGAAGAAGTTAAAGCAAAGTTTAAGTAACTCAGAAAACTCCCACTGTTCTTATCTAAGTCTTCCTAAAACTCAGATCTCCAGGTTCCATGTCTCTATTTTAGTGTCATAATGCTTACTTATAGAAAAACCATGTTTTTAATAAATTACAAGTATCAACCATGAAAACAGAGAAGGCAGTCTCTCCATTACCAAAAAAAAAAAAAACCATATTTATTTAACCCATGTATATTGGAGCAGGAAGAATATGAATAATAGTTCCTCAAGCTTAAGACAGTATAAACTAAGAGGGCAAAAGGCATGATTTTGGACTTGAGGAAGCAAAATAATGAAGGAAGGAAGGAAGGGAGGGAGGGAAGAAGAAAAGCAAAGCAAAGCAATAGTAGGTAGTTTTGTAGACTGTTAACAACCCCAAGGTGTTTTTGTGGATCTACATTGATTGTGAAAATGACCACAGTTCTCAAATCATAGCATGGGGAGTGGCCAGCATGGTAGAGCCATGTTTGCAGATGAAACATGGGTCGAGGCAAGCAGATACATTCCTTAAGGGATACATGAGGTGTTAGCTGAGAAGCTATGTGCTTTATTCAGTGATGGAGATTGCTTGGTATGGCTGAGTTAGAGTCAAGACTATGAAATGCCCTTGCTATTTTCAGGCAGGGTGTGGGATGTGAGAAGGAAAGGAAAGGGAAGAGACGTGATAAAGAGTGGCTATTGTGCAGAACTATCTCTTGGCTGTAATACATTTATAGTGCTAGTTTTTGGGGAGTTGATTTTATTCTTGGTTGAGCAGATAATACAGATGACACAGGTAAGCATGGGAGGAAGATGCTGCTGATGTGATTTTTATGTCCTGCTTGAGGGGCAGACTATTTAAAGATACTGGCTCTTCCCAGCCTGAATTGAGGTTGCTCCTATGATATTTAAGGTCAAATAATCCAGAGCATATTGGTGTTGAACTACATTGGTCTCTGTAAATGTCTTGCTGGGGCTATAAAGCAAGACCATACTTAAGTTGGCACACATGGAGTTTTACATCATGGGAATGGGTATTCCTACTGTCAGTAAACTGGGAATAGATCATTACTGGGCCAGGAACATGGCTTGGAATACATCATTAATCCTGAGAAAGAAAGATACTTCTCCTTTCTCTGGACTCTGCCATGGATGGTCTTAGACTCCAAAGCCTAGGTACTCAAAATATTCCTTTGAAATGGGTGAACTGATCTGTACTAGGCTAGAAAGGAAGTGACCCTTTGGATGAACCAGAATATTTCCTTTTCATCATTCTTGCTGTTTAATTAAATCATTTAAGATCTTACAATCTGGTCTTAAAGGTACTGTGGAGAATTAAGGAAAGAGCTTGCTTAATGTATAGAACAGTGAATTCAAATGGAGGTGTGCAATCCCACCTCTAAAGAGAGAGTGGTGGTATGGTAGCAAAAACAGACATTCTTATAGGATGTCCATACCCAGCAGATGGGTGGCCCTGTCACAAGGGGACATGAGAGCAGAAATAGAGAACGTGAGCCAAGGGATATGAGGGCCCTGATTCTGAACATCAAGGAAGCAGCAATGGGAACTCTCCAAAAGAATTGGTAGGCAGTGTGCAAGTGGGGCTCTGAGTAATTATAAATTGGAGTATAAATGGAAATATAACTCAATTAGAGCCAGATCAGTGAAATTTGTATTCTGACTGGCAAATATCCTTATGAGATGATCCAGGAACGAAGCAAGTATTCTAAATACACTGCCAAACATTGTCATCTGTTGTCCTTACAAGCCAGGCCTGATGGTGAAAACTGGTAACAAACCTGTATTACATGCTTCTTATGTGCCACATACAGTGCTAGCACTTCAAATTCTTACGATAACATTTTGAGTTTCATATCACAAGCCTCTTTTTGTCAGTAAGGAACCTGTGGCTTTAAAAGGTTAAATAAATTGCCCAAGATCAACAGCTAGTAAGTGGTGGTGCTGGGAATCAAACAGAGACCACTTTTCCTAAAGCTTGAGCTCTTGACCACCATGCTATGCTGTCCATTAAGAAGCAAAGATGAAGGCATGAGGGTGGTGGGGAAAGGAGGAGAAAGAAGGATGGAACTAATACAATATCATTCCACAATTTTAGGACATACCATCAATGTAATCACTTTTTAGGGAAAAGAAAGAAACAAAACATTTAAAGTGTGTCAATTGTAAGATACCTCCTGCTTTCAGAAATATTAAAGTGAGAAAAATTAATTTCATAGAATATGGGATATATGGTATAATAAGTGCTTCCCATGTTCCAAAACCTTTGCATATTATTTTATTTAATACTCATAATGATCCTCAAAGAAGTAAATGACTCGCTCAGTGTTATATAACTGGTCAGTGATAGCACCAGAATCTTAAATCCATACCTGTCTGAGTATTAACTCAACATTTAGAAGGTACAAAGGCTCCATTCCTACTTTTCCCATGACTCCACACTTGAGTGTTCTTAGATGTGGTTTCCATAATTGCTGCTCCTGAAAGCAATGTAGGTGAGAGTTCTACAGTTACCTTCAGACATTTTGGATGCATTAGAGAAAATGATAATAACTTCTGCAGTTTACCTAGAAACCACCACTTTCAGGAGCTTTCCTTTAGAGCCAAGTTACTTATGTGATTTTCAGCCAGTTTACTTTGGAACCTAACACTGAAGTTGTTCAAGTCTTCATACATGAAGGGTTATTATTTCTTACGTAGAAAAGATATAAATATATTTCAATGTGCCATACTCCTGGTTGGATATACACATTAGGAAACCACAATAAATGTTTTTGGAAAAAATAATTTAATTTAAAATGATATTTATTACCCTTATGTTTAAAAGAGTTAAATGTAACTTCTTAAAAGTTTCTTGCTTGTAATGAAGGCATAGCTTAAATACAAGGAGTATTGTCACACTGAGTAACAGAATTCTGGAAAATTTAATTGCCACGGAAGACTACTGATAATAGAAAGTCCAGATGGATTGTTGAAAACTATCTACATCATCATATATATATACACACATACATGTGTGTCTGCATGTATATGGATGTATACACATACCCACATACACGTATGCACTTGGAGGAATCACTTGAACTCTGAAAAAGGTAGTGGATATAAAAATCTCCCTAGATAAATACACACATACCTTATCACAGGCATAAACACGTACTCATATGTATACACATGCACCCCTCATCAAAAAATAGTACTGAAAAATTGACTGTAAATTGAATTTTTACTTAAATTGATTTTTATTTACTTGATGAGCCAATATTTAATTGCACAACTTTTTTTATTTTGTTCTTGCCCATCCTTTTATTTAAAAAATTTTTTTAATTTTATTTAAAAAATTTAATTGAGGTATAATTGACTAAATTACTTCTTTTTTAAAAGTTAAGATTCCTTGGGCAATTTATATGATTTACAGAATAGAAGTATATGCTTAATCTTCTCAAAGCAAGGCATCCATATTTTGAATATATACACTTATTGCATGTGTTCCATCAGTGTCAGTCACTCAGGGAATATTTATTTAGCACCTACTGTGCACCTACCACTCTTCCAGGTGCTGGAGAAGCTGTGTGTGTGTGTGTGCACTTGTGTGTGCACATGCGTGCAAACATGCATATCTATACACACAAAAAGAATTAAAGTATGAATTTGTAACAAGAAACTTATTGAAATAATAAAAATTCTTTGGTCTTCCAGCAGTCTGTTGGTCCTTGGGAAGCTAACTACATATGGAACTAAGCTCTCCTGAGCGCTATTAGCAACACAGTCTATCCTTAATCTCAGTCTTTTAGTCTAGCCCAGACATTTACACTTGATTCCCATATTCACATTTAATTCCATAGCTGGATAGTCCAATATATTCATTTTAAAGTCCATTCTGCAACTTCAAAGTCTATGACAGATTGGGATCATTGTTCCAAGCAGAAAAATACATGTTCAGATCTTTAAACTTTTTACTACTACTTGTAGGCTGCATAGGAAAATTAAGGATAGATGAACTAAAGACACCTGATGGAGAACATGTCCGTGCAGTTTAGCAACCGCTTCTCTGTGAGTCCGGGATCATACGCTTCTGAAAATCCTTCAATAGTTAAGCAATACCAAGAAATTGGCCCCCTCAAGCAATAAATTACTTTGGTATTCTCCACAACACAACAACAAACTGGCTGTCAAGTTTGGCAAACCTTTGAAAAGAGGTGGGCCTCCTCTCTGAACTCTGAATGGAAACATTATTTTTCCTCCACTAGAAGAGCCATCATCACTCTTACACCATAAGGAAGGTCACACCATCTTTCACAAAAGATTTGCCTGCTTGTAATTACTGCCTGCAGCGTACAGACAAATGCAGTCTTTTAAAATGCTAACTGTGTTATACTTATACCCGAGGGATCCGGGGTACAAATGTAATGCAGCCTCACCAGTTTGTCTTAGGGAGATCTTACAGTGCTGATTGAAAACAGCTGAACTAAATCAACAGTTACCTTGAGCCAGGGGCCTTTGGAGAGCAATTAGAGTCAAGGCTTGGGTTTTGAACCCAATATGCTCTGTCAGTCTCAATGATTTGTGTTTGTTGTACTCAGTCTCATTTCCTGCATGAAATATGAGGCTGTATAAAGAGGAAAAATTCCCAAGATTAAAAAATATTTGACCTCAGTGCATTTGTGAGCATAGAAGTACACATGTCTAAATGACCATTTGGGTTTGTAGTACAAAGTTCTATTGATGTTGGCAGCCTGAGCTTCCCAGTCTCAAAGCCACATGAATGGTTTCGAGTTTCAGCCAAAAAATGTTTTCCACATGCTTTAGTGTGGGCCAATTTACGCAGTAGATTTTGTGGAGACTGTGGCCAAGCGCTTCATAAAGGGCTGCCTTCTCTGGGATCAGGGAAACCACAACAGACACATTGCTAATGCAATCTAATTATCTGCTTGAACATTTTTCCAGATGTATCCAATGGCTAAAAATACTGCAATAAAAAAGGTATTATTTGGCTCTCTCGACTGAAACAGTGGCATAAAGAACCTGTTTGTCTGGAGGGAAAGTTATGACATTATACTTCTATGACTGCATTTAAATCAGTCAAACAAAACAGTACCCACAGGGTGGGGCTTGCTTTCTGTTTGAATGAGTCTTCCAAACCGAGACCTTAGGGTAAGAGATCATTCCTTTATATAAAGGGGCGACCCTCTCACTTATAAGTTAATTCCTCTCATTTGTGGTTTCCTAACTTGATTGAAGTTGGTGAGTGTAATTCATGACAAAGAGATCCCATGCTTTTTCCACTAAGCTCACTGCACAGCTTACCCAATAGGACAGCAGACCATTTCCTTCCTGTCAGGAGAAAAAAAGTCTTTTGACTAATAAGTTGAGAGTTTTACCCTGTCCCCATAGAGAAACTGGCTGTTCTGAAGGTCTTAATGTTTCCCTTTTGTTTTCCTTCGGCAGAATTTATTTTTGTATAGCAAACCCCATACTTCAGCCTAGTTTCCTTTGTGTCATTTGGATCCCAGCTAGTCCAGCAAATACATGATGTTATGCCAGGTTATTGTTCAAGTTGTTGGCAACCATGCTCATTCCTAACACATCCAACTGCCTAGGAGAACACAGGCACATTCAGTAGGAATTTTTGGTACTAAATCGAGAGGTCAGTTTTACCAACCTGTGTCTTTCCGTACCCTTGTTTGAACAAAGGCTTTAAAATGAACTATAAAATTCCAAATAAATAATCAAGGCTAGACAAAACACACACATTTTCCTAAGAAGCTGAAAAACTTATGAAAAGTTTTTATCTTTGTCCTTTTTTTCAAGCCTCCTTTTAGCAACAAGGGTCGGAGAGGAGGTGTATTCTGCGTTACACCTTCCAGGAAGTAATAAATCAGAGGCAAGGCATACCTTCATGGCTTTGCCTGGTCTCAATCACAACTACAAAACTATGTGCCAGCTTCTCTAATTCCTTTACTGCACCACTGGGTGAGCAGAGATATCCAACATGGAGATAACTTTAAATAGTTATGCACTGAAGTTGTGGTTGAAACTATAGAAGAAAGCAGAGTGCCAAGAACTTCTGTGAGATAAAGATGAGCAAGCAGGTCCCCCAGGCTGGTTCACTCCATTTTCCTTAATTGAGCTATTCTCCTTGCAATGAGAGTTCTCACTGATTGATTTGACTCTATTGTTTCTTGTGAAATCTCAAAATCATATCGTCATTCACTCCACTGTTGTTGTTTTTTTCCCTTAGCTGAGATATGGTTTCAGAATCTGTTCATAGTTCCCTAAAAGATGTCTTTAGGGAATGAGGTCACTTGGGTTTTCCAAGTAAACAGTTTCATTCCTCTGGCAATCCTTTTTTGTTATATGAACCCCCCCCCAATAACAATGTATGATTATCCTATTTCCATTATCCATTTCCACATCATCAGGATGTTCTCAGGGAAGTGGGGGTGGGCAAGAGATGGAATGAGAGGCTAGTCACTTTGGCAAATAGAGAATATTTTATTTAAAAGTGGATTGTGTTTCAAATGTGTATTTGTAATTCAGTTGTTTGAAATTCAGTTTGTGCTTTCTTATAGAAGGAATGTTATAAATGGAAGGTAGGTTCTCACAAAGACTCTTTAACCCATAATGAAGCCTATAATGTATTTAAAGTATTGTATTAGGAAAAAAGGTCTTGGTCTTGTGAAAAATTAAAGAAAACAATTTAGGTGATACAAATGAACTTTATTTAACATTTCAGCAGGTGGATAGTCTCAGACAACTGCAAAATGGGGTGAAAGGTAAGAAGCTTTTATAGGATAAGGAATAAGGAACAAAGAGAGACAAATAGAAAATAGCTGATTGGCTGAGGCCACATTAGTCAACCTTGTTTGGGGTGAGAAGGCCCAGAGTTGGCTTGGGATTTGGGGATTGGCTGACTGGATATACTGCATTTCTGGTCAAGAGGAGGATTTACAGGGATATGAAAGTTATCTAAGTTCCAGTTTGCTGATGTGGCACTCCGGGCAGGAGCCGCTAGATCTCTGGTCTAGAAAGTTATTTCAGCAGTTTCAAGATGCAAACTATGTCCCATTTATATGGGAGTCCAGGGACATAAGGCCAAAGAGTAAAGGAATAAGAAGGAAAAAAAAAAGAGTTTCTTCCTGTATCACTGGTAGGGTATCCCAAGCAACATATTGGAAGAGACAAAAGTTGATTTGTCACCCTCTTCTGGAAACTCATCTATAATTTTTCTCTTACTTTCTCACAATCATTTTTCAGGTTCTGGTTATTTCATGTTTCCTTAGACTTTTTAAAAATTGTGAAACCCTCCTTTCCTCTTGTCTCACATGTAGAACCAGTTGTATACAGTCCTTCACTCACCTTCATCCAAACATCGTGGTATCATCAGAAGGAAAGCCTAGTGATCAAAATAATTTATGCTAGTGGGGAGAGGATCAAGATTGCAGAGTATGAGGCTGTGGAGCTCATCTCCTCCCATAATTGCATCAAAAATACATCTACATGTGGGACAATTCTCACTGGAAACTGGCAGAAGGACTGTGGTACAACTCTGTAATAAAAATGTATGTGTCATTGGGTAGGAAGACAAGAAAAGCGGTCAGGTAGGGACATGTGTCCCTGGGAGGTGACTCAGAGGAAAAGGGAGAATACAAAGGCAGACACATGCCCTGGGGTGTGAGTGGTGAGAGCCACAGATTGGACGCCCCAGTCCTGGGGTCCTATGCAGGGGAGATGAGCCAGAGTCCCCTTGGCTGGTTGGAGGACTGCTGGGACTAACGGGTGGGTGAGGGGGAAGCCTGGACTCTGCTTGTAAGAAGCGCACACATGCTAGCTTGCCCCCAGGCTAAATAGGAACAGACTCACAGATATAAAAAACAAACTAGTGGTTACCAGTGGGGAGAGGGAAGGCAGAAGGGGCAAGATAAGGGTAAGGGATTAAGAGATACAAAATACTGTGTGTAAAATAGATAAGCAACAAGGATAAATTTTATAGCACAAGGAATTATGGCCATTGTCTTGTAATAACTTAATGGAGTATAATCTGTAAAAATACTGAATCATTACGCTGTACATCTGAAACGAATATTGTATATCAACTATACTTCGATATGTAAAAAAAGTTGTGCTGAGGTATGAGTAACCTCTTAATCATCTCAGGCTATTTGCATTTTTAAGAAGCATGCAAATTAATCTGAAATGATCTTTAATTTGTTCCTTTCAGGAAATGTGATAAAACTGAAAAAAATTCAACAACTTGGGGTAAACAAGATTTGGTATCTGGATCCCAACTCAGAGGCAGGCCTGCCCAGCTTGCAGCTTTGCTCTTGAGGTAAGTGTTCTGACTTTTCACATACGATTCTCTCCCCAAAGCTGTGCATTGCTGTGAAGGGATTTTTTAGGAAAGCTGTTCTCATCACTAACTTCCTTTGTCTGACAGTGTTATTAGTACATAGGGTGGCTGTAAGCCCAAGACTGACTATAGCAGAAAATAAGGTGGAGCTTTGAGATCTAAATTTCAGTCCTAGAAAATGCTATCCATAACCTTCATCAATATTTTGGGCAAATAGAGCCACCATACATTTTTTTTTAAATTTGTCATAGAACAAGCTAAGAAATAAAGCACTTTGAACTGAATTGCTAGGAGCTACTTTCTTGGGTCCCCAAATTGGCTATTTTGGTTTTGAGAGTTTTGGTTTTGCTTTTCATGGTTTTAAAGATCATAACATGATATGAAGCAGTGTTTCTCAAAGTGTATTCCATAAATCATTTGTGTCCTCTGGTGGTCTTTCAGCAATTTGTTTAGAGACTTCAGAAGAAAAAGAAGTTTTAAAAAACTTCGTTCACAAATATTTAACAAATTTAAAATGTAAGATTAAATATAATTCTCACTGAGGCATATTATATTCTTAACGGTCATTAGCAACCTAAAGGTAGCCCACCCGTTGCAAGGACTCTGATGATTAGGCCTTAGCTTCCCATCAGTTAATTGGATACAACGTGTTTAGGTTAAATTTTTTTCATATTAGTAGCATGTTACTGTTCACATTTGTTACATTTGCCTTTTTAAAAATTGTTGCTATTGGGGTTTATTATTAAATTTCTAATTTTATTAAAGAAGCAATCACATAAAAGTAGTTTATGCAAATATAAAGATAGTTATAAAAGTAGAGGCAGAAATACAACACCGCCATAATCATCTTTAGTGACCAGGTTTCAAAGTGAATATAGAATGTGATTACATATGTGCCAAGACAAGGGAAAAGCAGCTAGTAGCAGCTAGATATAAAAAGTGAAAAAAGAAATCCAAAAATAAACAATGGAAAGTTTTATTTAAGGAGACTAGCAATCATTGAACCCTGCTGTGTAGTAAATTGCTTTTTATAAGATTTGGTTAAATAGTGACATGAAGCCATCAAATCTTTGCATGTAAGTACTATGTATCTCTCTGGTTTTAAAAATGATTTTTTTCCTATAGAAATATTTTCTAGTTTTAAATTGCTGGATTTTGTCACTAAAGAACATGGGGATATCAAAACTACAGTGGTGTAATTCAGAAGTTGTATTCCTTGTAGCAAAAACAGGTATAGGTGCAAGTCATAACGTTTTCAAGGCAGCTGGTAAAACTAGCTGAAAATTAATAACAAATAATGAGTTCAAAGAGAAAGCATAAGTATTGGTAAAACTTCCCTATCATATGACAGTTGTATATGATGGAACATTAATGGCATATACTCCTTGTGGTCTAAGAGATATTGGCTTTTCAGTTGGCAAAACTGTAAGGTATGAATCAGGGCTTGGTTTATGTATGACATGTACAGAGAGGAGAAGTGCTTGATGATTTTTTGTTGTTATGGTTTTTTTTGTTTGTTTCTGTTTTTTAACAGTTCACTTGAGCACGGTTTATTTTCTAAATTTTAATATCGTATTTTTCACATTGCCCATCAGTTTTCACAGTTGCAACCTCGAAATTAAGCTCCCTCTGCATTGCCCTCTGAGCCACCAAGCCTTTTTGTTCTGTTAATCATTCAAATCCATACTAGAGGAAATTATTAGTCTGTCATTGGTATTTTTCTGAACCATGATGTACATTGGGAAAAGAGTATTGGTACTGTTGCTAATAAGGCATCATGGCTGGTTCATGTTGGTTCTGTGTTCGTTCTTCTTGGTTCTGTGTTGAAACAAATGCAGAAATTGGCGGGTATAATCAGATGGTGATATATGTCTTTTTGGCTTAGTCTGGGAAATTAGATTCTTCTTTTCCACACTGAAGTATGTATGCTGATTCCCAAGAGGAAATTTTCATAACTTTTAGAATGATGAAATGTAACACACATAGAGAAAGGTGTATAGAACCTAAGTGTACAATGAATCATTAGAAAGTGAACACCCTTTTAACTACCATCTAAGTAAAGAAATAGAATCTCGCCGACATTGAAGAAGCACCTCCTTGCCCCTGGGTATCCCTTCTCAATCACATTTCATGTATCCCTTTTAGATTAAAAAACACTATCTTGATATGTATGATAATTCTTTTTTTTTAAATAAATTTATTTATTTATTTTTGGCTGTGTTGGGTCTTCATTGCTGTGCATGGGCTTTCTCTAGTTGCGGCGAGCGGGGGCTACTCTTTGTTGCGGTGCGTAGGCTTCTCATTGCGGTGGCTTCTCTTTGTTTCAGAGCATGGGCTCTAGGCATGCAGGATTCAGTAGTTGTGGCATGCGGGCTCAGTAGTTGTGGTTTGCGGGCTCTAGAGCGCAGGCTCAGTAGTTGTGGCACCTGGGCTTAGTTGCTCTGTGGCATGTGGGATCTTCCCAGACCAGGGCTCGAACCCATGTCCCCTGCATTGGCAGGCAGATTCTTAACCACTGTGCCACCAGGGAAGCCCCTGTATGATAATTCTTTCCATGATATTCCTTGATTTTTATTGCTTTTGTATGTAGCCCTAAATAAAATGGCTAATATTGACTGGTTTTAAACTTTATATAAATGCATTATTTTTAAAAATTTCTTTCAATTACCAATTTGTTTGTAAGATTCAGTCAGTTTGTTGTTCGTAGCTCTAGTTTAATTGTGATACAAAATTCCACAATTAAACTAGAGCTATGTACAACTTTAATTGTGATACAAAATTACATTATATTAACAACCACAATTTTCTTATCCATCCTAACATCCTTATTTCCTGATGGTTGTTAAAGATGTTTTCAGCTATTGCAAAAATTGCTGCCGTGAACTTTCTTTTACATGTTTCCTGACACACAGGTGAATGTCTTTCTCTAGGCATATACCCAGGAATGTAATGTTTGGTATTGTTTGGTCATAAGATATTGTTTTCTCAATATGGGTGTTTGCATAAGAACAATGCTTTTTTTAAGTGCTTGAGCCAATTTTCACTCATGTTGGCTCTGCCTGAAAGTTTCTTGCTCCATATCTTCACCAACACTTGGTATTGTCAGACTTTTAAATTTGCCCAAGCTCATAGATTTGTAGAAGGACATTACTGTGGTTTTAATTTGCATTTCAAGGTGGAAATTATTGTGATAAACCCTTGAAATGTTAAATAAAATTTAAAATGTCTTCGTAAAATTGATAAAGATCTTTTCTATATTTGAAATGGTTCATTGAATTGATGTAACTCAGTATATTCTCTATAAGCTTGAAACTATTATTTCAAAGTTGAAATGTCATCACCTTTAATGTTAATTATAACACGAATATTTATCACAAAAATTGATTTATGTTACAAAGGCAGTATCTTCTATTTTGATACTTTATCAACACTTGATATTTTGCTTCATTTGTTAGATAAATTAATGATTAATTGACTCCATTTGAAAATTACATTCAAATAACAGAATATAAACAAAGGATATAACTAAAGGATAGTAGTAATAATCCATTTACTTATCTTCCAACTTGAAACTTTGAAGCCTCCAGTTTTTTTGTTTTATTTATTTATTTATTTATTTATGGCTGTGTTGGGTCTTCGTTTCTATGTGAGGGCCTTCTCTAGTTGTGGCAAGCGGGAGCCACTCTTCATTGCAGTGCACGGGCCTCTCACTATCGCTGCCTCTCTTGTTGCGGAGCACAGGCTCCAGACATGCGGGCTCAGTAATTGTGGCTCATGGGCCCAGTTGCTCCACAGCATGTGGGATCTTCACAGACCAGGGCTCGAACCCATGTCCCCTGCATTGGCAGGAAGATTCTCAACCATTGCGCCACCAGGGAAGCCCTGAAGCCTCCAGTTTTTGTTTATGTTCTGCTCACTGACCTCATTGGTACAGTGAGGTCTCAGATTCTCTGACAGTGTCTCCAAACAAACGCTAGCATTCTCAGTGATGAATAATATTGCAAAAGGATAGTATACAATACTTAATATAAATACTACAAAATGAAAACTTAAGGCTTGAGGTAATAATTTTTATCTTTATAGAGGATGTCAAAAAAATCCCATTATTTGATTAAAAATGATATATTAATGATAATTATATTTTATACCTTGCTTCATATTTGTTATTTAAATTATTAAGATGACTTTTCATAAATAACAATGATTAAAATTACTCCAGAACATGATTAAGTGGTCTATCATTGATTAAAGTTTGATAAACACTGGTATGTTATAAAGTGCCAATGACTAAGAGATGATGACAAGGATTCTAGAACTGACTTTCACTGCATCTTACTAACACTCTGGGAGAATTGTTAATACTTCTGAATTTCCATTTCTTCATCTGGAAAGTAGATCTCACTGCAGCTGCCCTGAATTCTTCATACTGTTTTGTCTAAATGAGATAATATGAAATAATATGTTAAAGACTATTCTGCTGCCAGTTATAATGGAATAGCTGGTATCAGAATAATTGTTCTATAAGAAGAACTTTGAAAGTTGGATACAATAAAACAATAAAAACAATTTAAAATATGTTTTTGAAGGCACTGGAGAGCAACCAAAATAGCCAGGACATGAAAGCAAAAATTCTAGAGAGAAGAGAACCATAGAAAGGAGAGATCTACATTTTGTAGGCAGTTTCCCCTCAAGGCATTTTGTGACCACTAATCAGTACTTGAACAGGGCAAAAAGCTGAGAAAGTAAGTATAAAATAACTATTAAGCTAATCAGAGATTATCACAGCTTCAGTATTTTCTAAAGAGGAGGAGCCCTAATAAACACCCTAGGATATTAGTGGAGAACCCTGGAAGCCTGCTCCCTTAGGAATAATAGCAAACCAGAAATAGACTAGTCTTTACTGAATCAAGACAATATATCTATAATCTGTATGCCTGAGATTACTGAATCAAGACAATATATCTATAATCTGTATGCCTGAGAGAAGAAACCCAAACCCTCTCTGGAGGAGGTAACATTACCCAGCAAAACTAAGTAATTCATACATATCATGTAGCACTCATTCAAAAATTACCAGACATGCCAAGAAACATATAACCAAATCTACAAAAATCAAGAAAAGTAGAAACACATCCAGAAATGAACAAAAATGATTTGGTTATTGAAACTAACAGATATGAACTTTAAAATAATTGTGACTCATGTGCTCAAGAATAAGGGGGTGGGGCAGGTAGATAATTTCACAGTAAATTAAGAAACTATAAAAATAATGAAACAGAAATTTTTATAGTTAGTACATTTAATAGCAGATTAGACAAATAGAAAAAACTAATGAGCTAGCAATAGGTTAGTAAAAAATATCTAGACTGAAGCAAAAAGAGAGAGAGAAGAAAAGATGCTTTAAAAAGCATAGGAGATATATGGGACACAGTGAAAAGACTGAACTTATGTGTAATTGGAGTCCAGAAACAAAAGTGAGACAGAATGGGAGGGAAACTTTTTTAAAAGATCATGGGCTAGAATTATCCAAAATTATAGAAAGGCCTACTTATTCAAGAATATCTATAAATCAAAGGCAGGGCAAAATCAGAGAACATCACACTTAGACATATCAAAATAAATCTGCTGAAAGACAAAAATAAAAATCAAATCCTAAAAGTATCCATAGAATAAAAAGATACATTATCTTCAAAGGGACATTGAACTGATGGTTGAATTTTCAATAATGTGGTTTCTTTCTTAAGTGTTTATAAGAATTCACCAAAGGATATTTCAAGGCATGAGATATTCTTTGTGAGAAAGCTTTAAATTTATATAAAATTTATTATAGACATAAGAAAAATTAGATTATCTGTTCCTTCTGTCAATTTTGATAGTTAATTTTTAAAAAGGAATTTGTTCATTTCTTCTAAATTTTAACATGATTACCATAACATTTAAAATCATATACATAATGTAGAAATAAAACTGCCATTATTTGTAGACAACATGATTGTAATCATAGAAAATTATCAAAATAATCTATATATAAAGCACTGGAATTAAATAAGTTTAGTAAGGTAATTGGCTACAAGATCATTATATAAGAATCAATTATATTATACTAACAACAAAAAGAATTTTTTAATGAAATTTTTAAATGATATCATTTACTCTAACAGCAAAACATAAATTATTTAGGAAAAATATAGGCAGAAAGTTGTATAAGACCTCTAAAAATAAAAACCCTAGAAAACATTGCTATGAGAAATTAAAGCCTAAACAAATGGAGGCTATATCATGTTCATAGATTGGAAGATTCAAAATTGAAGAATGTTAACTTTATAGACTCAATAAATTATAATTAATGTACAGACAATCCAATGGAAGGAGTGGTGGAAACTGATATACTGACTTTTGAACAATTTTGGCAGAATAAGAACAAAATGAGAGTACTTATATTCCCAAATATAAAGCCTTATTATAAAGTTAACTAAAATAGACTGGTATTGGTGTGGGAATAGACAAACAAATAGAACATAGCACAGGAACCCGAGAGAGAGCCTATGTTTAAAGTCACCAAATTCATCATTGCAATGCAGTGAGGAAAGAATGCTTTTTCTAGTAAATGGTGTTGGATCCGTTGAATATCCATAGAGATTTTTAAAAAGAACTTTTACTTCATACTTCATATTATACATAAAATCATTTTCTAATGGATCAAAGGTGTAAATGTGAAACGTAATAGTAAAGATTCAAAAGATAATATAAGAGATCTTGGGGTGTAAAAGCAATTTTTAAAGGACACAGAAACACTAAGCATAATAGACAAGATTAATAAGTTCTTCTTCATTAAATGTAAGAACAGATACCACTAAGAAAGTGAACATACAAGCCACAGAATAGAATTATATTCACGATAATAGGGGACATTTTACAAGCTAACAAGGAAAAAAGAAACAGAAAACAATTTGAAAAAGACAGAAGACTTGAACTGACATTTCACAAACAGGTAATAAAACATATGGGAGGGTGATCAGCATTCATTAGTTATCAGGATAAAGCACGTTAAAACTATAATGAGATATCACTACATGCTCCCTAGAATGGCTAAAATTTAGAAAAAATAGGTAAAAACCAAGTGTAGACAAGAATACAGAGCAACAGAAACTCTCATCCACTGCTAAGGAAAGGATAAACTTCTAGAATCACTTTGGAAGTCTATTTGGCAGAGTGACACATGATCCTATGACATGGCAATTCTATTTCTAGGTACCAATGGAAAAGCATACATACATGCAGCAAAAGACATGTATAAGAATGTTCATAGCAATATTATCCCACATAGCAAAAAATGAAAAACAACCTAAAAGTTCAGTAACAATAAAATGAATAAATAAATTTTGCTATGTTTATACAATGGAATACTAGCAGCAATGCAAAACAGCAAACTACTGCTACATGCAACATGAATGAGTATAACAAATATAATGTTGAATGGTAGAGCAGAGACAAAAGAGTATGTATTCAGTCTATTTACATAAAATTGAAAATGGGCAAAACTAATATATGGTGTTCGAAGTCAACATAGTGGTTATATTTGGTAAGAAAGTCATGATTGGAAAGGCATATGAGAAAGGCTTCTGAACACTGGTAAATTTGATCTGGGTGATGGTTAACAAGTGTATACATAAGTAAGTTTTATTGAACTATACACATATGATTTGTATATCTTATAGTATGTATCCTATACCTCACTACTAAAGTAAACAAACTAGCAAATAAATTAATCCTTTAAACAAAAGAGAAAATTCAGGAATTATTATTTTATCCCTCTCCTGTTTCATCCATTCTAATTATAGGGACATTACAATTATATGTCTTATACAAAGTTTTTTCATGAGGCTCCTAAAAAAAGTTAATGAGTCTCTCCAATATAAATCAAAGATCATGGTGGGGCAAAGAAGGAGCACTCAGAGTATGGCTAAAGGAGAGAACAGTGGAATCTCTGAGTGACGCTACCTACAGAGGGGGATGTCTCTCACACTGCATTGCATGATCCTTAATGGCAGTGACAGTAGATTATTCATCTCAGCACACCCAATGCCTGGAACATAGTAATAATTTAGTTGATATTTATTCAGGGCTTAGTCTATGCCAGGCTCTGTACTAGGTTTCTTACATGTATGAACTCAGTTAATTTCCACAAAAACCTGTGAGGTAGCTATGATTTCGTCCCCAAATTGGAGTTGATAAAATTGAAGTTCACAGAAGCTACCTAACTTTAAAAGTCACCCAGTTTGTGAGTGGTGGAATTTAGATGCAAGTCCAAGTCGTCAATCTTGAGACAATGTGTATAACCATTGTATCATACTTCTAAAAAAGCAGTTGGGTATACGAGTCAGTAGTCTTCTCTATGTCTGCACTGTAGGATTGAAAACTATTTATTAAGTTTAAACTCTGGAATTCCTCCTCTCTAGGATATGAGATCCCTGAGGCAGGGATACTGTGTTATTTCATTTATGGTTCTCCATTGTCTAGCACAGTGCTCGGCTCATAATAAATGATCATTTTAATAAAGATCTGTTCAGTCAGGTAGCTTGAATTGCAATGGTCGTAGGTTTACGGTAGAATCCATCCATTTCCCCACACCCATTTGTAAGTGAAATAGAAGTTACCTCTAATAGCAATCTTCATAAGGTAATAAGAATATTCATCAAAGAGTTCTGATGCAAATTGTGGGAACTCAGTGATATCCGCTAGATTGGAAATTAACAACCAGCCCGGAAAAAAACAAAAATAGTGGAAAGAAGTGACCTAGTGATTGCTTGAGATCGTAATTAAAGATATTTTTGTATGGCCTGTGGAGTAACAGCAAACTTTAGGATTCTGAACAAAATTTCTCCATTCTGTTACCACATTTTCCACTTTGTCATTGGAGTAATGGTTTCTTAATGCACTGTTTTTGTGTTTCCTGGACACTCTCCTTGTGTTCTGAAGATAAGATGTCAACACAATCCCAGAGTCTTTTGGAAGGGAAGGAATGACCAGGGATACTACCTCTGCCTAGAGCTCTGCCAGGAGACACATGCCCTAAAAATATCCCCTTTTCCACCAACTCTTTGTACTTGGAGAGGAACCAATTTTCCTTGCTGTTGGAATGCATAAGATATACAGAGATGCCTGGAGGAGGAATCTAGCATATCATCCCAGGAATATCTTGGTCTTTGGTTTGGCAAAACATCATCACTGGAGGTGGTAACAGCTGTGCAACAATTTATGGGGGTGGCATGGGGTCTGGCAGCTGCTTTTATTTTTTCCCATTCTGGAAGCTTGTTTCCTTTGAGTCACTTTTTGATTGTCATGGATTTATTTTCTGTTACATATTCATTTCAAAGATATTGGGTAATAATATCTTTCAAGATTCATGGAAACAAAAATTCGTAGTTTTGATGAAAAAGGGTGTTTAATATCTGTCAGAACCTACATTGCTGCACATTTTTAATGGCACATCCTTAACTTTCTAAAAAGTTATGTAATATTCATAATGACACATAGAAATCTCTGAATTATCAGTGTTCAATAGCTAGTCCCTTCATATGTAAAATTTAAGTGTACTGGAAGATTCAGATTACCCTCTGCCCTGCCAGTATGATCATTTTAAATGAAACCTATGTTACTTCTTTAATATGAGGCTGTTGCAAAAAGGGGAAAATATAACTTGAAGAAGAATTGTTTTTCTAACATTAACAAATATGGAGCATGCTTTCAGGTGACATTCAAGATTTTCATCTCAGGTAGCCAACAGGACTTCAGGATAGGATATGTCCTGTCCACTTCTAGCTGTGGAGTTATTGTAGGAGAGTCATTTATTTTTTAAATAATACTTGCTTCTAAGCAGCTTACTGAATTTTTTGTTTTCTGATATTCTATATAAAAAATTTTAAATATTTTTTACCTCTCTGTAGATCTATTTATTAATACCAATTGACAAGAATAACAAATTCATGGAATTTCCCTTTTTTCATGACAAATGTAGGTTTAATGTGGGAAAGGGGCTAGGAAAACCTAGCTAACAGCCCTCTCTCCCCACCACATAGTGAGTTAGGTTGAGTTTGCTTTGTGTACCCTTTCATTCTTTCTTTGAGTTACTCAGTAACAGTTAAGATTTTTTTGGTTGCAAGCAATAGAAAAGACCCTAACTTGAATTTAAGAGAACTGATTAGGATATAAACATAAGGGCTAACACAAGGGAGTGATAATAAGAAACCCCCCTTAGAAGGATATGAAGGACAAGAGAAAAATTTGGTGAACCGGCAAGGCAAGGACAGGTGCCAGGTAATCTCAAATGGCCCATGTATCAGTAACTAATGAAGAATGTTTAGGGAACAGCTAATTTCTGAGGCTGAGACACTTCCAGCTCTTCACCAGTGGTTTGTGATTTGGGGGAAGAGATCTGATTGGTCCAGATTAGATTACATGTCACCCACCCACTGACTAGGGAAAGGCAGGAATTCTTGACTGACATACTGAATCAGTCAGCTCTTGCTGTGTAGCAAACCACTCCAAAACTCGGTGGCTTGAAATCAGACTCATTTATTTCCTCAGGCATCTGCAGACAGGCTGTCAGCTGATCTAAGCTGGGCCCAGCTATGTGGCTCTGCTTAAAAATGTGGGTCAGGTGTCAAAGGTGTGCTTCACGCTTGTTCCTTCTGAGGCTCGGGTGAGGAGCAGCATCTGCAGATGGGAGGCTCTTCCCATAGCAAAGTACAAGAATGCAAGCCCCACTGTGTAGGCAGAGTTGAAGCCTCTACTTACATCACATCTACTAACATCCCGTTGGCCAAAGCTAATCATGTGGCCAAGCCCAAAGCCAAGCCGTGAAATGTACCCTCTGCTTTTTGTGGGAGTGATGGCAGAATCAACTGAAAACAGGAATAGTAGAGGAAGAAATGAAGAAAAGGAGTTAATAATTAAACTGGGGCAATTTTCTAAGAATTAAAGAGACAATTACCATAAAAGAAATCAGTGTTTTTACAAAAAAAGAAGACTCAGTAGCAAAAAGGAAATGACCCCAACAAATACCTAATTGCTAAAAAGCCTTGTTCTCACCTGGCTCTTATGAACAGCAGGTTTATGTGGCTCCTCTCATCGCACTTTTGTACACTAATAAGACTCCTAGAACCAACAGTATAATCTTATGGCAGAGATCTGACCAGTACCTTAAGATTCAAGCAGAAGTGGTCAGATCACAGCTAAATAATGTGCCTGCTTTTAGGAGGAAGCTTGCAAGTGATTGTGATTTCAATGCATTAAGATAGAAAAATCATCTAGGAGAAGGAATTGTTGCTCTGTTACTTACCATACTAGAACCTGTGAGCAACCAGGCAGCTGATAAACCAGTCGAAAGTAACAAGTCTGGCTCTCTCCCTGCCCAGCTCATCACTAGCCACTTCTGAAGCCTGTTCTAGTGGACAGCAGTGGGTGTTACTATTCTGTGCTTTTCCTTGCCTAGGAAATGCCAAAGGAACTTGGGCATAAGACTTTAATGAATCAAAAGGCGCCCTAATGCTGGTCCTCAAATCTAGGCTGGGGTAGCTACATCAAATCATGTATTCATACTCAGGATTCTAATTAAGTATATTAGCATTGATGCCTTTGACCAATCTGTTTTTCTTTTGACACTCCAAAATTCTCCAAGTGATTCCAAGGTTTATCCAGGTTTAGAATCTACTTAGTCCAGTGCTTTATTTTGAGGATGAAAAAAGTGATACTCGGAGTGAATGACAGTATGATTTTCTTTCCAGTGTCACACAGCTGGTTTGTCTATGTGTCAGAACTTGGACTATTACCTGATCTACTGTACTGTCTCCTAATCCGGGGTGCATTCATCTACACTCTGCTGTCTCCTTCATGTGAATACCCAGAGGTGTCATGCTGACCTGAATTTCTGGAGATTGAACACCATCCCCTCCCCATTCCCAGGCACATTAATTCCTTTCATCCTAAATCACATGTTTTCAAATTTATGTAGATTTAGACTGAATTGTTCATGGGTTGACCTACTCCATTAGTCTTTAGTTACTAGAAAAGTAAGCTAAGACCATTTTAAAATGAAACCTCTGAATCCTTTTGCATCATAGACACAAAGTACAAGCCTAGGGTCACTGTGGTAAGGGAGACAGCAGCAGGTCCATGGAAAAGACCTCCACAGCAAAATCCAGCCCTCAGTGGAATGCGAATTAAAAGGTCAAAACTGTTAGTAAAAAGAAAACGATGAAAAGCAGAGGGGAGAAGGAAGAGTGGAATGAGCGGGAGGTGAGAACAGAGGGCTTGACATCAGCCTGGGCAGCCTGTCTCTCGGCAGGTCAGCACACACAGGCTGGCATGCAGGATAAGACAGGGGTGAGAGACAGTCACCCAAAAGGAAGAAAGATGGTCTTCAGGAAAGGAAGATATGCTTAAAATTAAACACAGGGGAGGAAAAGGGTGTTTACAGTTTTCTGAGATGAAATTCAAGGCTGAAGTCATAGTTTGGCAGCCAAACCAACGAAATTTGGTTTCCTTCTGAAAGATTTATGTCTTCTAAGGTTGAGAAATATGTCTGGCTGCCAGTAGTTCATAAAGCAACATAGAGAATAATACTACGTACTTTAGTGTTTGGCTTGGGACTTTTCACCTTTGTTTGGCAAGATATTTTTCATTTTCAAAGAGTGAGAGGGAGGACAATTCATGTCAGCTTCCTATGAAGATCTCAAAGCTCTTTGCCTAAATTATCTGGTGGTTCATAATGTTACCCATATACAGATATTTTAAATGGTGAATTAAACTTGTTGATGTACATTAACAGAACCTCTAAAACTCATAACCTTTCTGTTGCAAAACTCTTTGAGATAACATCGCCTTCAAAGAGAAAGAAAAGAATTGTAATCAAACCCTGCAGGAATTTCAGGAAGTAGAAGGGAGCAGCAAAATTCAGAGCCAGCTCTGTCATTCGCTATTGGTGTGACCTTGAGAAGTTACTCAACCCCACCATGCCGAGATTCCTTATCTGTGAACTGGAGATAATAAAAGAATCCACTTCATAGGGCTGTTGAGAGGATTAAATGACTTAAGCCCTTAGAACAATGCTTAGCACTCAAAAAGGATTAATTGTTATTATTACATATTGTGGAATTTCTGAGATATTCCAGTTTCAAATATTCTCTTCTACTGAAATTATATATCATGGAAAAATCCTAAAAATGCCAACAAGCTACATTTTTAGATGATCTTTCCTGCTTGAAAGTGACAGAAAATTCTTCTATCAGGTTATGTGTCTTTATTTGAGGTTCAGAAAATACGATCATGTGGAGAAAGCACACAGGTATTGAAACAATGGGGAGCGGAAAATTCCCTACAGCCTTCTCCAGCTCCAGACCATGCAGCCCCAGTGCTGGAAACCTTGAACTACCAACTCTTTTTGTATATCCATTCAGAGTTTTATGTCCCTGCTTTTTCATTCATGGGGACATTTTCCCCTGGCATAGTCATCTGCATGCTTTAGCCACAATTTCCCCCACCGCCTGTCTGCCAGCTTATCTTTCCTTCTTCTGCCTTTCACTCCTTTCTTCTCCCTTTACTTCTCCCTATTACACTTTTCTTGTTTCTTTCCCATCCTTCTTTCCTTCCTTCCAGAAGTCTTTGGGTCCTTGCTGTCCTCAGACACTATGTCATTTTTTCCCCCAAATTCCCCAAAGTTAACCTATATTCAGGTATTATCCAGGCAGATGTTAATTTCTCTGCTTCACCTTCTCTCTAAGTCTTCCTTTACGCTCTCAGTGTCCTTACCATCCAACTCTGCTGCTATGCTCTGCCTCTAGTTCTTTCTCAACAGTCATCACTATTACACAGGCCACATAGACAAGTAATGTAGTTGATAGATGGAATTTGAACAAAAGGTAAGGAATCTAAGTTCTCCTTTTGGTTCTTTTATTTGCCATCCAAGTGACCTTGGGCAAGGCACTTACCAGCTGAGCTTTGGTCTCCACATATGTGCACTCTGTGCTCCGAGTACTCATGGAGGTGCTTTCAGGTTCCTATAAGACAGCATAAGTCAAGCAGTGTGTTTAAGTGCCATGTGATGCTATTTCTTTAGTGTCACTATTGCCCCATTGTTCCTGGCAGTCCAGGTGTCCTACTCACTTTCAGCTTACAAAATTGGTGGTTTCTACTTTCAACCATATTATCATTGCTATTGGTAATTATTACACCCCTGACTCCCTTTCCCCCAACCTCAACTCCTCATTCTTCCTGCACATACTGTTTATACCAGTAATTTCAAATCACTCAGAGTTTGCCACACATGAAAATCTGCTTCTTTATTCCACCACAGGGCCTTTGCATGTGCTTTTTCTTCTTCTGGAAGCACTCTTCCAACATTTCTTTACGTGGCTGACTCCTTCTTCTCATTTAAGTGTTATTTCCTTAGAGTAGTTTTTCCTAAAACCCTATCCCATTTAGCCCCAGCCCCATTACTTTCCATTTCATTACCCTATTTAATTTTCTTCTAAGCACTTTTCATAATCTAAAATCATCATTTACTCTATTGCCTACCTCCTAATTTCTCAGTGCTTAGCATAGCAGATTCAACACATATTTGTTAAAAGAATGAATAGTCCAAAGTCAACTAACAAAGAGGGATGGAATTGGAATTTGAACCCAGACTGTCTGACTCTAAAACCTATATGCTTCACCACTGTATTTTTTCCCTGCCTCAGCAATTGGGTTATTGGGAAGAAACAGTAAGCTAATATAGGAGACATGCTTTGTAAACTACAAGGGTTAAGTCGATATGAAATAGCAGAGTTATGGCATTCTGTGCATTGTCCTCTGCTTAGATGCCACACACATTCAGACTGTCCATTCATAAGAGGCAATGTCATTACCAATGTTAGGGAAGAAAGGTCATTGGCTACAAGAGTCCTGCTGTTATTGCTTTAAGAATTACTGGTGACATCTGTGATAAATGTTCTCCTCTTTCACTTCCACTCTTGGCCAGTCCCTTGCTAATGCTATCCTTATCTTCTACACGACTGACCTTGCCTTCCTTGCTGCCATTAAGGGACAATTTACTTAAAATCTTCCATTCATTCTTCATTAACCAATCTAACACCTTCTATTTTCATGGAGATTTTAGACCTCTGTTCAATCCCCAACTATGCCATATCCCTACAGAGGGCTTAGAGTAAAAAAAAACAAATTAGAGCTAGAATGAACAGTGGGGAGTCCTAATCTTAAGGCTCCCTCTTCCATTATAGATGGAAAGAAAACAGAAGCATATAGATTAGCTGCCTGAAATCAACAAGCTAATCACACAGCTAGTTAATGGCAAAGCCAGAATGAAAACCTGGTTCCCAAGTGCTTTTTTCCTAAAACCTGTTGGGTTTGTTTGTTTGCTTGTTTAAATAGTTTTTAGGTAGAATATCATTGTATAAATTTCCAGTGTGATTATATTTTAATGAAGAAAAAAAATTTTACATCCAACCCAAAGTAAGTGTTTATTCTATTGTACGTAAATAAAGTAGCAACCCATATATTTTATCTTTGTATTTGTAAAATCCCTCAAATTTCAAAAGCAAATGATTTGTTTTGATATCAGTGGCCTAAATTAATGTCCCTTCCCTGTATTCCTTTGAACTCTTAAGCTATAATCAATATCATTTTAAGATTTGCTAAGGTCAGAATTTCTAAAACAATCTAATACTTAGATATTTGAATAATTCTGTTATTTCCCATGCAAAATAGGGAGTATGCCTTTAAAACCTACAAACTGCAAAAGTTAAATTTTTATTTAAAGCTATGAATATTTTAGAAAACACATAGCTTCTTCATGCTTTGAAACTTTAGACTCTGCCCTGCTGGTGTCTTGTCTTACAAGGTTAAAAAACTAAAATGAAGACAATATAGTCAAAGCACAGAGTATTTCATCAATTAGATCATAGAAATTAAAAACAAGATTTGTGAAGTTTTCCTTATCTGAATACCTAAATCATTTTTCTCTTATTCAAAGAAAACAAGTGGTAGAGACTGAAAAGGAGAAAAACAAAGTTCTCTGGCCTTCTAAATCTCCTTCCAAGGTGTTCTTTTCTGGCCAGGTATACCATATTATTTTATACATACCTACCATGCTTTCCACAAGTACTCAAGATAAGAAAGTTTTGAACTTCACCAAGTTCTTTCCTTACACCAAAATCAAAAAAAAAAATTGTTTTTTACTTTTTTCCCCATGATTTTTAATAAATGAAGCTAGTTTCTCCTCTCTGTAGAAAATAGATAATTATGTTTGAGTCATAGATCATTGCTATTAATAATACATAATGCTGTTTGGAGCATACTCACACTAGACATTTTCCAAGTTTACAGTGTCTACTTGAATTTTTCCGGAGACATTTGTCATTTCTTTCAAGAGCAGGCCTATGGATAATCATTTAATCAAAACTACTACAGTGATTGCTACTTGTACAGAAAATTATAAAGCTACAGGACTAAAGTCCTGATTGCCAAGTCTAAATGGGCACTGCTTCTTTGTTAAGCATTGGGTAATAATGAATACCACATTCTTAAATTTGAAGGAAATTGAAGAAAGAGAATCATTATTTGTTCAGAACCCCATTTCCTATTTTTCATTTCCTCTATTTTATTTACACAAAAATACATAATGAAAATTAATAGTAGGCACATACAGAGAACATCTAATTATGATTCAAGCATTTAAAGAAAAGTCTTATTCTAGGTTTGGGGCCTCTGATATATAATTTTTTTTAAGTCAAGAGACCAAAAAATATTGAAAAACATTAAATAGTGTTTTTTATGCCTCATTATGATTTCATACATACCAACCATCAAGTGAAAAAATATTGAGATGATAGTTTCTGAGATATTCAATCTTAATATGTGAACAAGAGCTTATTGGAAGGCAGGTTAGTATGGAAATAACTGCTCTTCTGGAAAGAAGCTTTGTTTTGAGTTTGAAACTCTATAAATTATGCTTTTATGTACATAATACTGTCTTAGGTTCATCATCTCTAATGGACATAAGGTTAGTACATTGGTAACTATAAAGACCCCTCTGGGAATAGTTGGATATGTAACTGGAGAAAGTAAACATCCTTCCTTAAAAGGAAATACAAGGAGGTCAAACTCGGCAAAGAGATAAAAAAGACAGTTTTAGCCTACTATTTATTTGCTTTTCCAATAAAATTCTTTTAAAAATGAACTCAACTTTTAAGTTAGAAGGTGACTTTCTCAAATGCTGATATAAAAGTGGGTCCAAATTAGTACCCACAAAAGAAGAACTCAACCTTCATTTGTGGGTAATTAAATGACAGGTGATACATGATTGAAACTGGGCCTTATAACAACAAAACATATTTTCTGTTTCAAAGTAAAGCATGTAAAATTCTGCTGCTATCTCACATTGACAAAAGAGAAAGGAAGCTTTAAATCTATGACCTCTCTTTATGAGTGGTGAAAGATGACATGAGTGGGTAGATTTTGGAGGGGCTAACCCACCCAAAGATGATCCGAGTGTGTTGACAGAAATCTCACTAATTCACTGCCCCGAGACCAGCAATAAACAAGGCTTCCCATGGAGCATGTATAACCACCATAAAAAAGGATTTGTTTCTTGACAGAAAATCATCCTAAAAAGTTTCTTGTCCCAGTTTAAATATAATTTTTCAGGTTTTAAGGCCAAGTTGCTAAAATTTGTTCCCTGTGAATTTCTTTACAGCAGTAAGGAAGCTGTCTGTATCTACCATATTGAGGATGGGAGTGCCTTTATTTCTTCTGTGGAGTTAAAAGCTGGAGAAATAGACTAAAACTTATCCTAAACTTGGGCAGCTGGAGAACCAAGCCAATTAGAGGGCAGGGACCTACAGTTCAGCTAAGCTGAAGACCTGTTTGTCAAGAATATAATTAACTCAGACCAGAAATTATATCTGGGGAGAACAGCTAAATAGGAAGGAACAGGCAACCACTGTGGAGCCAGACAAGTTAGAGGTTAAATACTTGAAATCAGCAAAAAGAGAAAGGAAAATGGAAGTACCATTGCATGATAGCTGAGAGTCAATAGAGCAGGATTCAAACGCCAACTTTGCCTCTTTCTGCCTGTGAGACTGGACAACTATGGTAATATTATTTGCTTAAAATACTAGCTGCCTCTCTCTACTGCTTCCTTCCTTCAGAGCCTTCTCTGTAGGAGGAGTCCCTCTCTACCCACTGATATCAGGGTTGGCTGTGTGACTTGTGTGGACAATAACATATGAGCAGAAATAATGAAAATCATGTCAAGATCTGTTGCATGATTTTTTGTCCTTGTTCTTTTCCCTCTGCCATAAGAAGGGTATGTTGCATTTGGGGTCTACTCCCTCAACCTGGATCTCAGAATAAAGAAGACTTGTGGGGAGAGCCAAAGTCATAAAGACATACAGCTGACATCATGAGTCTGGGCTGTTAGCCACTAAAATTTGGGGTCGTTTGTCATGACAGCATAACCTGGCAAAAAGTGATTTATATTGAAAATTGTATAAATCTCTTTGTGCCTCAGGCTCCTCATCTATAAAACCAGGATTAGGTTATCTTGAAGAGAACATGGGATGATATTTGGATGTTTGGTGTTTTCTTAGCAGAATCTAGCAAGTAGTGGTCATTGTTATTATTCCAGAGGCCCAGGCAGGGAATCTGTGGAAGAAAGGATCAGGAATCCAGAAGAAAGACTAGGCAGGAATTGATGAAAGCTACAAGGGCAAAGGTCTACACAACTAAATGTTGGGATTTAGCTGGAGGCGTGACTAGCAGACTCCAGGTGATGGAGTAGAGGGGCAGCAAGTATGATACTTGGTGGTGAGCCAACTGTCCACTGAGGCACATGTTTGTAAAGACTTCTCATGAAGACCAAGGTCTTCTGAGAGCATAGACAGATCCAGTTTTATGTGGTGAGACAAATTTGTACATGGGATAGTGGGAAGTTACTGACACAAGGTTTACATGAGGCACATTCTTCCAAAATGAACTGTCTTATTTGTTCCCAAACAGGTTTTTTCACTCTTAGTGTTATTTGAACACATTATGGTTATGTCTAAAATTCTACAATGACAAAATTCTCTCCCTGTGGATAGAGTTAGAGCTTTTATGAAAGCTACATCATTTATGTGTCTAAAATTATTTTCAAAAGAGAAAATGGGTTAGCAGTTCTAAACAAATTTTAAATCTGTTAACACTTAAACTTATACACTTACAATGATAGATATAGCTGGTTTTAATGTAGTGAAGAAAAAGCATCATGTTGCTGCTGATGCTACATCAGTCATGTGGGTTTCTTCCCATAGATTGTTTAGAGGGGAAAAGTGATCAGCTACTTTCCCTTGATATAGGACAACTGATATAGGACAACAAGTGAGGCTCACTAGGCCTAACATGTTTCAGTGGGGAGCATGTACACTACCACTAGAATGGTCTTATGAAGCCAGAGGGCAAAAGCCAGAAGTCCAAACCAATCATTTCTTGAAAGTGTTTCAGTGGTTTTCAATACTAGCCTCATTCATATTAGAATCATCTGGGACAATTAAAACTGATCTCAGTCAGTACTCTCAATTAATTAAATAAAAAAAAAAAACTCTGGGTGTGTGAACTAGAAATCACAAATAGAAAACAAATAAAACCCCCCAGGTGATTCTAGTGTGCTTCCAGGGTAAGAAACTCTTAAGTGAGAGGTGAAGAAGTCCAGGGGTGAAGAGGGCTCTCAGGAGTGGGGTAGTTGAGAAACCAGGATGAATAGAGTGATAGAGAGGGGGAAGAATACTGGTGCTCAAGCTTCAGCGTGCATAAGAATCACCTGAGCATCTTGTTAAAATGCAGATTCTGATTGAGCAAGACTGAGGTGGGGACTGAGCATTTGCCATTCCTAACAAGCTCCCAGCCCCTGGACCACACTTGCAGTAGCAAGTAACTAGAGTAGACAAACTGTTCCAAGTGATTCCTAGGCTACTAAAGCCTGAGTGACAATTTTGAGGCTGTATGGGCAGGCCAGGATTGGATAGAACAATGATAGCAGGTGCCAAGAAAGAATATAGTGATTCCTCATAAATAAAAGGCTGGTTGCCATGGTTTAAATTTATTCTAGGAGTTTCATCAGAGAAGAACTAGATTTGGGTTACCCTGTGGCAGATGATAACATAGAACTAAAAATTAAACACAGATATGAGCCTTGCAGTGTGGTACAAGATAGATGCTCGATAAAGACCATTAACTCTAAGGTAGAGTTAAAGTCGAAGTAGTGTAGTAGTATTAATAGATGATCATGACAGGAACCAATTCAGAAAGTAAGATTAAATGATCTTAAATGGCATTTCCAAACACTGATGTTACTGAGGTCAATTAGTTGAGGCACCCAGCCATGTTAAAAAGAAGTATATTGAATCACATAGTAACAACATTATTTCCTTTTTAACTTTCTTTCAATCCTTCTGATTAGCTTCTGGGAAAAAAAAGTTTTAATTTGAGGTTATGTTCTTTAGTAATTCTATAATGCCTGTTAATTACCTATTTTAACAAAAAGAGAGCAGTCTTCAAGCTCAAAATTCCAGCAGGCAAAAAATATTATTTTTTGTTTTTGTTTTTGTTTTACAATTATATGTGTGGGTACTTTCTATTTCCAGTAACTGGTAGGTTTTTTTTTTTTCATTTCTGATAGTGATATTTAGTTTTCTTTCAATATAAATTTAAGTAAATAAAGTTACTTTCCTTAAATAAAATATTAGTGACTGTATGTATAGTAGTGTACTAATATGACAAAAATTATGAAGGTGAAGTTTAGAAAATCTGGTGTGGAACAAACATGAAACTACATTGAAATCTATGCTGTTTACAAATTTAGGTCCAAGGAAAATATTTACATTGATTTATTTAGCAAAAACTGCACATAGAATAGCCTTATAAAGACAAACCAAATTTAATCACCAAATATTTGCTGAAACAAGAGGGCAATTTTTAAAATTCAAAGTGTTTTCCTGATTTTACCTACTTATTTTTTCTGCATATAAACAGTTTTGTGGGTTCAGTTGAATATCTCAATTTATTAATGAAAAGATTCTGAAAATATAAGGACTGATTTCCAAATGTGTTTTTTCTATTTGAGGCCCTGTGTACACTTTTTTTTAAGTGGGAATTTATTTTCTTTATTATATTTTTCAAAATGGTGGTTTCTGTCTCAATTATTTTGTGTCTAGTCATCAAGCCCCTTAATACCCAGTTGTGATTTTGGAAATATGACTTTACCCAGTAATTTAGCAAGACAGCTACAATATTTGGTTTAGGAAAATGTACATGGCCTTGATCAAATTAATGCAAAAAAATAGATCACAAATTCATGAGATAGAATAGTTCTTAAGTGAATTTCAGCTCATATTCACACTCAGTTGGACTCCTTTTTTTTTTTTTAAGTTTTTAGTATTTCCTTACTACCACACCTACCACACCACAAAAACCACACAATTATACAGTTTCTCCAACTCCCCAGACTTTACCTCCTGCTGCAATCTGAATGTCTGTGTCTCCTCAAAATTCATATGTTGAAATCCTAATGCCCAATGTGAAGATCATGAAGGTGGACCCCTCATGAATGGGATTTCTGTCCTTATAAAAGATCCTGTGGAGATTCCTTGCCCCTTCTATGAGGTGAGGACACAGCAAGAAATTGGCAGTCTGTAACCCAGAGCAGAGCCTTTACCAGAACCAAATCATGCTGGCACTCTCTTGGACTTCCAGCCTCCAGAACTGCGAGAAATAAATTTCTGTTTTTTCTAAGCCACCCAGTTTATGATATTTTTCTTAGCAATCTGAGTGAACTAAGGCACCTTGAGAGATTGGTTTCACATCAGATTCAGAAATGTACCTGGAGTATTTTGACAAGTGAATCTCCAGGCTTCCCTGCTCCCCCTGCATCCCCTCAGTGGATGCTGCTAGAGATGTGGATTAACAAGATAGGATGTTTTTCCCTTAGGGATCACCAGTATCTTAATGTGTCTGAACATAGGCAGGCTGGTGGGGTAGGACCACCATGTTCGTTTGCATGAGTCATCTTGCCTGAGGATGTTGTTGATAGGAGTGGGAAAGAACTAGAGTCAAAGTGTATTAGTTTACTATTGCTGCTGTAACAAATCACCACAAATGTAGTGACTTAAAACAACAAAAAATTTATTATCTTATAGTCCTGGAGGTCAGAAGTTTAAAATGGACTAAAATCAAGGTGTTGGCAGGACTGCATTCCTTCTGGAAACTCTAGGAGACACATCCATTTCCTTGCCTTTTCCAGCCTCTAGAGGTTGCCAATATTCCTTGGCTTATCGAACTCTCCCATATTCAAACAGCAATTATATTACTCCAACTTCTGCTTTCAACTTCACAGCTCCTTTTCTGATTCTGACTCTTCTGACTCTTTCTTCCATGTGTAATAGCCCATCCAGATAACCATGGATAATCTCCCTATTTTAAGGTCAGCTAATTAGCAACCTTAATTCCATCTACAATCTTAATTCCTCCATGCCATGAAACATAGCATATTTACAGGTTCCAAGGTTACAATATAGACATTTTGGAGGGCCATTATTTTGCTTACCACACAAAGGTAGAGAAAGGATGAGAGGAGACACAGAATTGATCTTAGAGTCTACTCCTTTCTAAGTCACCTTGAATGACCTTAGTGGTTATATGTGATACTGGGAAGAAAGGGAATGTGTTCTGAGATGAATGGATGCAAAAGTATTACTACTTTCATTCCAGTCATTTGGGGGGAGGGGCACAGAGTGGGAAAATACATCTTGTTCCTACTTCTACAGGGAACATATTTGGAAGCCTGAAGACCTCCACAGGCTGGATTGCCATCTCTGATTCATGAATCATTGGTACCCCTACAGGGGCAGTGGAACAGCAGGGGTTGCACAATGATGGGCCTCAGAAGCAGTGACAAGATACTTAACTGGTTTTTATAAGTATTGTGACAGCTTAGCCATAGACCACACCAGGAAGCACTAGGAAATAAAGCAAGAACATGAACTAGTTTGTTTATGAGACACTTCTGGAGCCTTCCAGAAATAACTACAAGACTATTTCAGGGCGTCAAAGACAAAAAAAAAAAAAAAAAAGCAGGCAGAGTGAAAGCTGTAAAACAGGATTTATTATGTTAGTATGGTCCCATTTTCACAGCATCCTGGGGCACCCAGAGGAAATTTAGATTATGTTCGGGAGGTAGAGGCTCAAACAGATGGCTGGAGAAAAGAAACAGCTTTCATTTGAGCAGAATAATGCCAGTTTGTGAATCAAGGGCCACATCTGTTTATCTGAACCTCTGATTTTGATTTTGTTTTAATTTTATTTCAGTTGACAATTTAACTCTTATCTCCCTTGCCAGATGCTTGATATACTGACATCAATCTGATGGGTTTAAATTTGGCAGTGGTTTCTTGACTTTTTTCAGAATTAAGGTCTTACACCTATGGTTCTGTGCCTGGAGCATTTCAAGGAGTTTGGTTGTCCTGGGGGGTGCTATAGTGGCTGCCCAGATCCCTCCTTCAAAACTGAGGCATTGGGCTTCCCTGATGGTGCAGGGGACACAGGCTCAAGCCCTGGTCCGGGAAGATCCCACATGCCCTTGAGCAACTAAGCCTGTGTGCCACAACTATTGAGCCTGAGCTCTAGAGCCTGTGAGCCACAACTGCTGAGCCTGCGTGCCACAACTACTGGAGCCCACACGCCTAGAGACCGTGTTCCGCAACAAGAGAAGCCACCGCAATGAGAAATCCGCGCACCGTAAACAAGAGTAACCCCCACTCGCCACAACTAGAGAAAGCCTGCATGCAGCAACGAAGACCCACCGCAGCCAAAAATAAATAAATTAAATAAATTTACAAAAAGAAAAAAACTGAGACATTCATTTCACCAGTTTCCAGGTTGCCTGCTAGCAACCTAACAGCTGAACTCCTGTCTGTGCACAGTTCATGCTTCCTCCCTGGAAATAGCCCATGTTGAATGACGGGTCCTTGTGGAAGTACAAAAGCCTGCCTACCTTGTCCCGTTTTGGGAGATCTGTGAAGGGCCGTCCCAGCTTCAGAGTACCCCTTGGCATTGTTTGAGGTCTCTGTTGTGCTCTACGACAGTTCAGCATCTCCCTCTGCCCAATCCTTATTTCCTCACAGATGTTGTTCCTGAGAGCATGCATTTCCTGTGCGCAAATCTCCTTCTCTGAGAGTTTGTTTTCCAGGGAACGTGAACTAAGAGAATTGGTGTGAAGATTTCTCTAAGGAGGTGGATCATGTATTGGTTGACTGGCAGTGAGAACCCATCACTAGTCATTGATGGAGTCCTGGGAGTGCTGGCATGCAGTAGTAGTACCAATATTAAAGCTTTCACTAGTGGTGAACTGAGATGGGATATGGATATAAGGAAATGCCCTGGTGGGCTCAATATCCTCAGGCATTTGAGAGATTCAGAGGAACTGGTAATTAAAAGGACAATGAAATTGGAAGGCTGTTGCTGAGTGCAGTTAAGAAGCTGAGAAAGACAATGAAAGACAGAGATGATTAATCATCAATTTAAAACAAAGTGTGAAAAGTTAGAGCACCTACACGGCAGCATTTAAAAAGACTCTCCTGAAGCTGGAGAGTAGAAAAGGTGAGGATTGAGCCCAGTATTTAATTACAAGGGTAGCAGACAGTGCTGTAGGGATGGTTGAATTCCCAGGCTTAGCAAGACTTCTGCACAAAGGTCAGGACCCTGGTGGAGAAGGAGTGGGAGCCTAAGGCTTCAGATGGGACATCTGGGTCAGTGCACTAGGAAACCTTGAAATCCCAATATGCCTGAGTCATCTGGGCCTGCAGAAGTGGCCTACTGCTTTCTATTAAGGCCTAGCATTCTCTCCTTCAGGATATGTTTCTACTTCCTTTCCTGGCCACCAGACATTGGCATCTTGGTAAGAAACAAAGACACATGAACACTAGTAGGCAGAAGATATGCTATATGAAAACCCAGGAATACCTTGGAGATATTGTGGGTTTGGTTCCAGACCATCACAATAAAGTGAATATTGCAGTAAAGTGAGTCACACAATTTTTTTGGTTTCCCAGTTCATATGAAAGTTATGTTTACACTATACTGTAGTCTATTAAGTATGCTAGCGTTATGTCTAAAAAATGTACATACCTCAATTTAAAAAATACTTTATTGCTAAAAAATGCTAAACATCATTTGAGATTCAGCAAGTTGGAATCTTTGTGTTGGTGGAGGGTCTTGCCTCGATGTTGATGGCTGCTGACTGATCAGGGTGGTGATTGCTGAAGGTGGGGCGGCCGTGGCAATTTCTTAGAATAAGACAACAATGGAGTTTGCCGCATCATTGACTCTTCCTTTCAAGAACAATGTCTCTGTAGAATGCAATGCTATTTGATAGCATTTTACCCATGGTAGGACTTCTTTCAAAATTGGAGTCAGTCCTCTCAAACCTTGATGCTGCTTTATCAAGTAAGTTTGTGTAATATTCTAAATCCTTTGTTGTCATTTCAACAGTCTTCACAGCATCTTCACCAGGAATAGATTCCATCTCAAGAAACTACTTTCTTTGCTCATCTGTAAGAAGCAACTCTTCATCTGTTAACATTTTATCATGAGATTACAGCAATTCAGTCCCGTCTTCAGACTTCACTTCTTTTTTTATCTGTTAATGTTTTTATTTATAATTTATTGTTTTCCAACTTTTTAGTTGTGCTAAAATATACATAACATAAAATTTATTACCTTTACCATTTTAAAATGTAGAATTCATTGGTATTAAGTACATTCATATTGTTATGCAACTATTACCACTATCCATTTCCAACAGATGCTTCATCTTGCAACACCGAAAATCTATTCCCATTAAAAAATAATTTCTGATTACCCCACCACCCGCCAGACCCTGGCAATGGACTTCACTTCTCATTCTAGTTCTTTTTCTACTTCCACCACATCTGCTCCACCACTTCCTCAACTGAAGTCTTGAAACCCTCAAATTTATCCGTGAGCATTGAACTCAACTGCTCCCCAACTCCTGTTAGTGTTGATATTTGGCCCTCTTTCTATGAATTACAAATGTTCTTAAAGGCATCTAGAATGGTTAATCCTTTCCAGAAGGCTTTCAATTGACTTTGCATAGATCCATCAGAGAAACCATTATCTATGGCAGCTATAACCTTATGAAATATATTTCTTCAATAATAAGAGTTGAAAGTTGAAATTACTCCTTGATCCATGGGTTGCAGAATGCATGTTGTGTTAGGGCATAAAGACAACATTAAACTCATACATCTCCATAAGAGCTGTTGGGCAACAATGTGCATTGCCAATGAGCAGTAATATCTTGAAAGAATCTTTTTTTTCTGAGCAGTAGTTCTCCATATTGGGCCTGAAATATTCAGCAAACCATATTACTTAGGACTTGCTGGATCCTTTAAAGTCCTTGCTTTGAACATTGTTAAGGCAGGTACAGAACAGCCTTTAGTTTAGAGCTAATGTCGCTTTAGTACTAAGACAATGCTTTTCTGTAGTCTCTACTTGACGCCTGTGTATTATGAGAACTTTCACTCTGACTGATGCCAACACAAACTATTCACAATCCTACATGAACTCCTAGAATTGTTCTCAAATTACATATCACCCAACACTTTTGTATGCCTTGTCCTTGACTTTTTTCCTTTAGCACTTATTACTACCTTGTAAATTACATACTTTATGAAATTTTATTATTATTCCTTTCTGTGTAAGCTCTGTTAGGGGAGAGAATTTTGTCTGTGTTATTCACTACTATTTAACTAGCTTTCAGAATAAAGCTTGACTCATTATAGATACTTGATAAATATTTGCTGTATTAGTGAATGATTGAATTTTCTCTTAATTAAGCATACCCTTATTATTCTCCATTTCTTGAAATCCCTGATATCTACTTTAATGCGTTAGTACTGATACACAGTGGTAATGATATTGCTCATGAAGCTTATTTCAAGCATGACTATCCCATTGTCCTCATCATTGCATGTCGCAGATTGTACGTTGCACAAAACTATGTGATGACATTCATGTTTGTGGTCACCTTAGATTAGTAGTTTTATTACTCTAATTTTCCAAGGGTTGGCAATAAATATCTTAGGAACTAATGTGCCCATTTTTAATAGCAGTAGGGCTGTCATCAATGAGGAAACATTCATATCTTGTAAGGCCCTCAACCTCTCGTTTCCATCCTGGTGGGTTTCAAGATCTTTCTTATACTTTTCTCTTATCCTTGCTTCCTTGGATCAGCACCTGGTTGAAAAATACTGAACCAGGTTGAAAAATATTCATTTTTACATCTTCTTCTTGATGCGATAGCTGGAAGAGGTACTCAACATGATGATTCAGTAATGAAGGGTTCCAGGTTACCGCAGAGCAGACCTGTGGCCTATGCTAAGTATCTTCTTCACATAGCCTCCTCCCCTATAAGGTTGATTTGCACAGACAGTGCCTGGAAAGTATGGATGTTTGTTGAGTCAGTGCACCATAAGCCTAGGGCAGAATTCAGTTCCTCTGATTGGGAGTGGGGGTGGGGGAGTGGCTTAATGAAAGAATCATGGATTTTGAGTCCAGAAAGACCTAGTTTCAAATCCTGGGTCTAACATCTAGCCAAGTATATGGCCTAGTCAACTTATTTAACATCTCCAAGGCTGTTTCTTCATCTGCTATACAAAGATAAGTGCCTCACAGAATTGAGACATCGAAATGAGGTAACGCATAGAATATACAGCTCTTGATAGATGAACAATAAATGCTATTTCCCACTCACCTTACAGTGTAAGTATTCATAGGCTAAGTTACCCAACAAAAAGTTGGTAAAGTCATACAATTATACAGTATAAGAAACTGGTCACATGTTTTTGTCCAGCTCAACATCTTTAGTGCTACAGTTTTCTCTATAGTATCCACATCAATTGGCACCCAGTTTCAAGTTAAACATTCCAATGATAGGAATTCCCCCTCCCTTCTGAGGTAGGTAGCCATTGGAAAACTGTGTTGTAAAAAGAAATTGATCAGAGTAAGGAGAGCTCAACTATTGGTCCTGCCTTTGCTTCCTGTAACTTCATGGAACAGTGCTAATCCTTCATCCAAAGGATTCTTCCAGATCTTTGCAGGAACCTAATTAGGATCCTTTTGAGTTATCTCTTTAACACATAGAATATTTATACTCCCTTAACCTGCGCATGGCATAAAATATTGAGCCCTGTCACCATGGTGTTGTATCTCGCCAGTCTGTCTTTGGATTTCCATGATCATTTCTGTATCCCCAGTGCTCTCTTGTTATTAATTAACCAGAATCCCCCTCTTCCCCTACACACAGGCACCCTCTGACATTCCCATTTTAGTATCATCCCATTACAGACACATCTCTCATACTCCCCTTTATCAAAACTGACCTATATCATTTTTCATTCTCTTAAACTCTGAGATATTAGTATTGACACTTTTATAAATATCTGCATCTTGACAATCTTCCATTTCTTACCTAAGGGAATGAGTAATCTGGAATTTTAAGGACAGTGAGAAAGCCAGTAAGGGAGGCCCTACCAGCAATCATACTTCTTGGCATCTGCATCTTAACATGGACCTCTGTGTATTCAATTTCAGTAACCTGTCTCTGGCTAATAACTATTTCCGTGGGCATATCTGTGTGCTTGTGTTGAGGCACTAGCATGCAAGAGAGAGACAAAGGTGTGTACTAAAGAAAGAGAGTTAGGCACCATGATTATTTTTGATCAAAGAGGAGATTTCAAATAGAACTGTCTAAGGATGCTCCTAAAACAGGAAACCAATAAACATATCTTTATCCCAAAAGTCTATAAATAGACATTGGCTTTAAAATAACTTCCTAACTTGATCTAGTGATTGTCATCAACATTTCTTCTAAGGATTAAACTAATATAGTGTGGGTTAAATAACATTGAGCCTAAATACTTTTTAATCCCATTGATTTCCCTCATTCTTGCTTTTGAATTTACATTTTTAATGACATTTAAAGGTGCGTATACTTAACAGCATTTAATTTTTTTTTAATATCAGGGATCCTTTGTATAATGAAATGGTGCCAAAAGTAAAGAATGAAAAGAAAAGCATGTTTGGTATTTTAAAAGCTAGTGACAATATATGGCAGAGGGATGCAAGGGGTGGTAGGAGTAGTCTGAACTATTAAAGACAACGTAGGCTGTGAATGAAGAGCACAGACTGAAATAGTGAGTTGCAGTGACCCTGTGCATTCAAAACTGATTTACCAGCCTGAACAGTCTTTAGGAGCTGGAGTAGGTTGATGTTCAGTGAGTCCAAATCACAAGACTAGTATCCATGCACAGCCATACGCCAGGCAGATCAGAACTTTGTACTGTATTTCAGCACACTTTCAGCCCAGATCTCTAAGCATTTTGGAAACATTGCTTCAGTCATCTGTACAACATTCTGTTTGGGGAATTAAGTTACAAATATTATGGGGCCCGTTCTACACTTGAGAAAGCTGAATTACAGGAAGGTTAAGTAGCCTGCTAAAGGTCAGAAATTGGTAATAGAGATCAAGTGCAGACTTGAGAGATCAAGTGCAGAAGGGACCCAGCAATAGTTCCCAGGATAACTCAGCAGTGTCACTACAGAATCCTTTCAGTGATTTCTCTATGTTATTCCCCTGGGCAGCAAATTCACAAGTGCTAATAGGAAGCTTCTATGAGGCAATTGTACAGGCAGGGTCCTTTCTCTAGGGGACAGATACTATGCTGTTACTTTAGACCCTTCTCCTACATTTTCAAAGAGGCAGAATTAATGACAGAATTAGCTAACATTGGATACACCTCATCTTTAAAGTCATACACACCACCTTGCAACACAGACACCCACAGTTCAGAAGCGCTTCTTGAAGAAGTTTATTGCAATGCAAGAAAACTCTTGGGCTTTCTGAAGCCATAGCCTAGATATAGTTTCTTTTCCTTCAAAGAGGAAACTTGAGAGGGAACATTTAGAATAGCTTCACAATCAGTCCTTTCTGTGGACAAGTTTTGGCTTGAGAAACTTCAAAATGTCCTCATTCTCTCGCTATCTTCATCTCCATGGAAATCTCTAGAGCTTCATATGAAGGAGATTGAGGCATTTTTGTGGTTTCTCATACTTCAGCTTTCTTACTAACTGGCAGTCCAATGGGTTCACAAGAAGGGGAGGAAATGGAAAGGAAAGTTGAAATTGTGCAGTTACTCCCTTGGGTGAGGCTCATACCTGTAACAAGTTTAAGACTTTTCAAGTCTCTTTGCAAGGGTGAAAAGAAGATTAGAATTATCTGCAGGTTTCTGATCCAGTAATTTGCAAAGTAGGTGACACTGTTTTCCAAGATTTTAAACTTTTGATATTAGCCAAATTTTAGATGTGTCTTTATAGTTTTCTGAGTAATATTGGCAAATCATAAAGTTCTTTCCAAAGATGAGAAATACTGTATTTCCTTAACCACTCAAGAATGTGTATTTTCTTTGAACACATTGCTACCTTGAATGTTTACAATATTATGCAGATAATAAAATCGGGGGGGGGGACCTTCAAGATGGTAGAGATGTAAGACGTGGAGATCAGCTTTCTCCCCACAAATACATCAGAAATACATCTAACATGTGGAACTCCTACAGAACACTTACTGAATGCTGGCAGACCTCAGACTTCCCAAAAGGCAAGAAGATCCTCACATACCTAGGTAGGGCAAAAGAGAAAAGGAAAAACAGAGAGAAAACAATAGGGATGGGACCTGTACCTCTGGGAGGGAGCTGTGAAGGAGGAAAAGTTTCCACACACTAGGAAGCCCCTTCGCTGGCGGAGACTTCAGGGGGTGGACGGGGGGGAAGCTTCAGAGCCACGGAGGAGAGCGCAGCCACAGGGGTGCGGAGGGCAAAGCGGAGAGATTCCCACACAGAGGATAGGGCCGACCAGCACTCACCAGCCTGAGAGGCTTGTCTGCTCACCGGGGCAGGTGGGGGCTGGGAGCTGAGGCTTGGGCTTCAGAGGTCAGATCCCAGGGAGAGGACTGGGGTTGGCTGTGTGAACACAGCCTGAAGGGGGCTAGTGTGCCACAGCTAGTGGGGTGAGAAGAAACAATGAAATTAGTGTCCAGAGCTGGCTTGGCATTTGGGAGTTGGCTGACTGATACCCTGCGTTTCTAGTCAGTTTGAGTATTTACAGGGACATGAAAATTACCTAAATTTCGGTTTGCTGAGGTGGCACTCTAGGTAGGAGAGTCTTCGCCTTAGACCTAGAAAATTTTATTAACAATACTAATAAAAATAAAACTACTTTCAGGATAAAAAAAGAAAATCAACAACAATTACTATTACTATTTATTAAGCAACATACTACTTAACTGTACAAAAAATATATATATATAAATTATATATGTATATATGTAAAATATATATGTATATAAGTTCCATATATAAAACATATATGTATACATACATGCATATACACACGTATGAAATCTTAATAGTTCTAACAATGCTTCATTTTAATTACTATTATTCTTATTTTACATATGAGGAAAAGGAGACTCTAAGAGACTCATGGTCTCACAGCTATACATTGCTGACAGAATTGTCTGAATGAAAGCATGAGGTTAAATTTAAAACAAACAAACGAAAAAGAAAGATGCAAGTTTTTGTCTATATACTTCCTCACACAATCTGGAGAGAGAAAGGCACTAGGAAAGAAAAATCATTATCTAACTGCACTGTCAGATAATCTATCTGGTTGGCTAGAACTATTAGGCCCAATTTTCTGATGAAGACTCCGAGGCCCACAAGAATGCATATTGCTGCCTATGAATTGTTTAAAATCAACCTGGTGTTGAATAGCAGCATCAGGACTGTGGGAATCTGCTCATTATGTGCCTTTCTTTATCACTTAAATTCACGGAGAGAAAATCATGTCATTCAGGCCGTAATCCCTAAAATCAGTGTAGAATTTTCTTAGAATGTGACATTTGTACTCCAATAGTAAGATGATATAAAACTCTCCATGTCGATATACACATGTAGTAGGCCTGAGAAGTGCACAAATACCCATGGAAAACATAGCAATAGAATCATGATTGATGGGTCAGAAGTGTTAAAACATTTAAACAGTAGCATTAAGCTTTGCAGAGTTCAGAAAACATTTTCTGCCTCCTCAATCCTTAAGGCTTTCGAAATTGGGGGTTTGAATGACTTCTTGAGTCAAAATGTGGTTCCTCTAATCCTCCAGATTCCATTACCAATTCAGAGTCATCTTACGCTGGAACTCTTCATTTCCTTAACAGGCCAGTCTGTCTCCCCTGTGTCCACTCATCTGTAGATGGGCTGGTAGAGCCACTGAATATCTCCCTATATATTAAGCAGGAGGTAGGTAGGTAAAGTAAGTAGGTAGATAGATGATTGATAGACTGATAGATTGATAGATAGGTGGATTGATAGCTTGGTAGATCGATAGATAGATCATACCTCACATTTCTGGATGTAATATTGAGTTGCTGTAACTTTTTTTTTAACCCCAGTAAACTCAACAGCTAATGCATTTTCTCACTTGGTCCTTGGTCCTCTCACAGCCAGCCTTTCATAGCGAGGTTTCAGAAATCCCAATTTACCACCATTTGGATTATCTGCATTTCACCTGGCTTCTCCACTCAGATGCATTTTTAGGCCAAGAACCCAGCAGTGTTATTCTTTCAATTTTATATGCCCACAGAGCTGAAACATTTGACGTGCAAGCCTGGGACCGTGTACTTTTCAATTAGATGTTGGCACATACAGACACTCACAGATACTAACTGGCACAGACCAACTACCATTCACTTAACTTAATGGATATACTCTAATGGCATGGCCAATGGTAGAGCAATATTCAAGCCTCAAGAAATGTAGAAGCAGTGGAAATTATAGTCCACAGCATGACAAGAAGGCCTTTAGAAAGGTTTTGCACCATTAGCTTATTTCAGAAATGAAGAATGCCAATTGGATTAATCTGCCAAATCTTGGCAGGACATTGACACCAATTGCCTTTTGTCACTATTTATTTACCTCTCTGTTTCCTTAGCTATAGAGGAGCAGGTGCTTCTTATAGGAGTCAATGAGTATTTGTACTAAAGCCTTTTTACTTGAGAAAGCACAGGGCGGTGAGTCCTGCTTCCTTCCCTCTTTTCCTCTTGAACCCTATGAATTTTCAAACTTCAAGTCCTTTTTTTCACACATAAAGTTTCTCATTAAATATGCTAGGTCTTTGCTCAGATTGAGATTTCGTTGGGTCTTATAACTACAAATCAAAACTTTCATCTATTAGGATTATTACTTGCAAATTTCTAGTAGTCATTTTTATAGTCTATGATTATGGGTGTTATTATTCCTTTTCCATCTTATAATTTCAGCTAAATCGAGCAATGAAAATTTTATAGTGCATCCCTAATTGTGCACCAGACTGGAACTGTTCATACAAATTCCAAGCAATTATAAGGCTTTCTGGGAAGCATTGGCAGCAAACACTGGATTAAATGTTTATAACAGCAAGCCAGATGGGAAACAGAGATAAGGAAAATCTCATGGAAACTTATTTTTTCCCAAACCACAACACTATTTTAAATTAACCTAGCCATGGGGAAGCATTTTCACATTGTTGACCAATAAAGAGGTTTTGGTAAGTAATAGCAGTTAAATTGTCAGAATAGTTTTACAGAGTCGTAACCCTTTGTGTCAGCTGTGACTGATGTTACAAAAAGAATCCATATAGACAGAGTTGATGAATGAGACTCCAAAGATATATTAGAGAATGCAGATTTTGAAAGTGGATGCTTTAAGGTTAAAAATGTGCTTTATATTATACTGAAGGTTGAAAAAATCATGTGGAAATATTTAGCTGTACTTGAAAATGTTTGACATGGAGACTGTGGTGCACATATAGTCACCTTAATCATGCTAAAAATACTTTCACTGCTTGATCAGAGTTAAGGCTGCCATTTTTACAGATAAAAATCTTTCTCTTAATGGAATTGGGCAATAAGTGTCTCACACCCATTTGAGCTCATGCTTGCTTCTCTAATGTGATTTAAATGATCTGAAAGTTACTGAGGTAGATTTATAGGGAAGGTAATAATACTGAAGTTTCAAGTTCCCTCACTCACATGGGCACCTTACGTGGAAAGTTTCCTAGCAGTATGTTCACATTCTCATATGTTTTTAAAAGTTTGTGAGGGAAGATATTGTAATTGTAGTTGGTTAAGACTACTGTCTCTTTCCACTCTGATTTTCCTTCCCTCACTTCCCCCTTGTTGAGTGGCATTGGAGTAGCCATGTACATATCTGAATTATGGCTAAGTGAAAGTTAAATCTGAGAGTCATTTACTGGGTTTAGTTGGATATATTTATGTGAGATATGGTCAGCTCCATGTATAGTTAAGTTAATGCTACTGTCCAAGCTTAGAAATGGCTTCTTGGACCAGTCTGCTACCCACTATGTCTAGCCACTTGTCATGGAATCATGAAGGTACAGGCCAGAAGCACTTTTACTATGTTTTAGCATGCCTGACATGCCTAGTGAAGGAGAAAAGGGGTTTAAAATGCATGCAGCAAGGAGCTAGTCTTTGGAACATTTTTCCAGTCAACAAATGTGTAAGGTATTCAGACTTAAAACGTGACTACAATGACTTTTTAAGAACTCTGAGTTATATTTTCCAGGAATTGGAAAAAGAACACGAACATTAGCAAACTGCAAATTTATTCAAAAGGTTGGTCAGGCCCAAAGACAACCCTTTAACTGCTAGTTGGAAAGATGTCTTAGAGTATTTACGTGAAACAGATGAGAGATTACAGACTTCTGATTTGGACATACATATATGTATGTATGTTTTCTTTTGCCACCTTTAATTTTATTTCTCATGGGGTTAAGAGAATATTAATATAAAATTAATGGAATGTGAAATGTAAGAGATAAAAATGAGCAATGTAATCAATAGAAATTATTCTTATCCTAAGAAGGGAATTTGACAAAAATTTTCATATTATACCAAAAGCAGGAATTTGTTAAGTTGAAGAGGTACATTCTGAGTAGAAGAAATGTCAGACCCTGGGATTATTGTGAATCCACTAACGAAGGAAATGAATCATATGAATGCATTTGGGGAAACACTTAAATTTCTTGCTGTATTAATTAGCTTTTGCTGTATAGCAAACTTCCCCTAAACTTAATGGCTAACAGATCTGGTCCATGGCTTGTTTTTGTGTGTCCCACAAACTGAGAATGATTTTTACATCTTTAAAGAGATGTAGAAAAAAAGGAAGAAGAAGAAATGCAACAGAGACCACAAGTGGCCTCCAAAGCCTAAAATATTTACTATCTGGTCCTTCACAGAAAAATTTTGCCAACCTCTGGCTTAAAACAACAATTTATTTAGCTCACTATTCTCTGTGCTGCTGATTTGATCTGGGTTCAGTTGGGCAGTTCTGCTGGCCTTGGCTGATCTCATTCATGTGTCTGCTGGTGGGTCACCTGAAGCTTAGTGATCTGGTATGTTCTCCCTTCAAGGTTTGGCAGTTGGCTGGCAGTCAACTGGGATGACTGGGCCACAGCCTCTTATTATTTAGTAGACAAATCAGGGCTTGTTCTCAGGATGGTAGCTGCAGCAACAACAGCAAGCAGAGACAAGCCCCAATCCAAGTGCTTTTTAAGAGCCAGCTTGCAGCACGTTTGGTAATGTTTCATTAAAGTAAGTTGTGCGGCTAAGTCTAGCATTATTGTAGGGGGATACTACCAAAAGGTATGGATGAGGGAAAGGGAAAAAATTGTGACCATCTTTACAATCCTTTATACTTGCTGATTTAACATGAAATAATGACAATAATAAAGAAAACATAAAACTAATAAGATGCCATTACTATGAAGACATTGGTGACAAACTCTTAAATAAGTGATGTTAACTCAATGACTGTTTAAGATTAGGCACTACAGAAGGAAATTTTAAATGCCCTGAAATCTTTCTGTTCATATATAAAAGAAATTTGATAGATATTTTCCCAAATTGACAACAATCCTGAAATTTTACATGGTATTATAAATAACAAGGTGTGAATATGAATGTATCTTTGCTAAACTATCAATAATAAACACACTTGATTAATTATGCTAATAGAAACTCAATTATCTTTATATTCTTTTTATGAAATGATATTATAAAATCATTGTCACATGAATTTGCAGTGAAAGCATATACAGCCAAAAACTGTAGGAGAGAAGTATTATAGAGGAGTGCCAGGCATTTTATTTAAAAAGCATATTTTTATGGATTTTGTGAGGTGGGTGTTATTTTCAGCTTTTTAAAATTTGTAATTTTCTTTTCTTATTCTAAAACATGGTTACTTTCATACCTAATTTTAGATATATACTTTTTCATTCTTTTCCTTCTACAGGACTTCTAAAACATCCTAAGTTTCAGGTCCCATGAAACCTAGATCTACCTAGGAAAGGACCAGTAAGTGCTCCTGCTCTGGAGATCTAGGCCTGGGCAGGAGAACAGCTGGCACAGAGAAAGAAAGGAGTGCCAGCTTCTCATGTGGGAGTGGTGGGGTCAGGAATTTGGAATCCTGAATCTTCCTGTGGGCTCCAAGTTTGATTTAAAACCCTTTAGTAATTCTTTCTGCTCACAATGAAATGACATGCAATCTATCAGTTTGAGGATGATCAAAACCCCATAGTTTTTGAAGACTGCTAAGCTGATATATTGAATACATGCTCACCTTTGACACCCTCATTCCTATTTCCCTGGCAATTTGTCCCCTCCCTGGAGAGGGTATTCAGATAATATCAAAAGGGTGTTTCATTTGACAAGTGGAGGAAGAGCCTCTGAGAGATCAAGTAATTTTGTCTGTGGACACACTGTACATTGGGGAAGCTAGGATTGCAAACAGTGTGTATCTATTGACAGGTACCATTCTCCTCCCATCACCTCCCTTGGCCTTCATCCTTCCAACATACAGGGCCTGCCTCTCTAAATTGATGAGAAATACGTCTTATATGGGAAATGAAACTTCATCATATGCTAATCATCATCCATAAATGCCTTCTATATGCAAAGCCCTATGTTACGTACCAGAAATCTTGAGGAAACATGAAAAATAAAAAATACATATTATATGGAATCATATGCTAAGTATCTAATAAGTGATAGATAAGCTTTCATATTTGAAGATGCAGGTAGATGGCTTTGAAGGGAATATATGGCATATATCAAGTGAAGATGTGTTGGTCAGGGCAGCTTAGAAAGGAAGAAGGAATGGTGAGCAATGACTGGGTTTATTCCAGGGATATGGCTTTATTTAATTTACTGCATGATACTTCTCACAAAGCATAGAGTTGCAGATCCCAAAAAGGCTCTTAGAAAGTCATCTAATACAGATCCCCACCATTTACACCAAAGGTACTTGATTTTCTCCACGCCCCCCCACCCACCAACCTGACTTGCCCAGGATCCCCTAGCCAGTCACAGAGTCAAAGTTTTTAATTGTGTTTCCTCAGCACTCTTTTAACTAAACTATCAGGACCAACCATAGTATTATTACTTGAAACCAATAGCTATTCTGTAATAGCTATTTTGTAAAGCTGTCTCTATATTAATTCAGACCCTTAAAGTTACCTCTGGTATTCGCTTTGCTGTGCCCTCATATTTTTCAGATTTTATTCCAAGGTTGAAATCTCTAATCCTTATTCTTCTTTTCTACTTTTTTGTCTATTTTCATTTCCCCTTTGTATTGTTGCGGCATCTTAGAGATAGTAATTGCACACAGAATATAATTCTTTTAAGAAGAAGTTAGATTCTTCCCATTCCAAAAACAGTTTGAAGGAACTATTAAGGAAGCTAGATGAGAAGACCTTTTATATTTTGAGATAGCCCTTGGTAAAAGCAAGCAAATTCCATGTACCCTATCTCTTTTATAAGTGTCTAGAATATGTTAGGAACTTAACATGTATTTGATAATAAGAATCATGGGCTCTCTAACCAGTGACTCCACACTGCCCTTATAGCTACTAGTTATCACTAGTCTTATATACCAAATGACTAGATTTTGATCCTGGGTGGATAAAAATGAGGTTGGGATGAGCTATTTCAAAGTGGCTTAAAGGACAGTTCGCAATGCACCTAGGAAAAAGTAATAATAATAGGTTAAACATGTATAGCAATGTAACTTTTTGTCTTTTAAAAAATTATCTCAAATAATCATTTTAAGAACTCAAAGTAAGTAGAATAATGATTATTACCATTTCACAGTTGAAGAAATTAAGGTACAGAGACATCAAATGATGAGCTCAAGGTTACATACCACAGTAAGGACACAACTGAGATCAAGCCCCAGATGCTGACCTGAGTCCCATGGCTTTTCCCCTTCCTTATACCACACATCTTTCCCCAACTATGTTTCACCATCCCAGTACCCTCTCCCACATCTACTCCAGATAAAAAGAAGTAATATCCCTGGTACAATGAGTGGTCTAGTGCCTCTTTACAATAACTAGACAATGACAACAAAGTTTGCTTCTACATCAAAGGATTTTGTGAATAAATAATACAAAGCTGTGAGAAACCTTTAAATCAACCTAAACGTTTCCCCAATGCTCGAAGGATGAAATGGACAAGTGTTGCTCCACAATACCTGCAACCATTTTCTTTTACCATGAAGTTCATATACTTGGGATCAAAGAGCAAATGCCTGTGAATTCAAGACATAGACTGTAACTGTAATGATTAAAAACATGTATCCAAAAACTAAAACCTAACTATTAATCTATTATATTTATTAGCTTCTTGGTTAATATGTCCAGAGGCTAATGACAGTGGTAACTCAAAGCTAGCAAACAATAATTTATTTTATTTTACATTTCTAGATCAATCAGCAAAATCATACTTATTAAAAACACTACATCACTTTAACCTTCAGTTACCTCTCACATCTAGTTTGCCCAGAGTCATTATGTCATCTGACATGAGTCCAGGGGCTCTGAGAAAAAAGCCCACAGCAAAGGGACAGAAACTGTGAGGAAATCTGGGATGACTGTGTAAGCAGGTCTTCATGGCTGTTCTTTGGCCTAATTTACAAAGTCCTTTTGCTACACTTTAAAATTCTGATGTTTCAGACACAAAATTAAAATGGTGCCACAACCAAATCATGGATGCAAGCCCAAATGCTGTGTAATTGCTCCATCACCCCTAGGAGATGTTCTGATTAAAATGAGTCACATTGACCTTGGGTGACATGGCCTAAGGGGCAGTTATTCCCCAAGGGACTTAATTAAATGCAATTAGACCAGTGAGAGTACATTTAACGAGGCCCCTTGCGATACCTATGTTTCCAATTTATTTTTCCAGCAACTTTCACTAATGATTTGATTCACTCAGAATCCATCAATAGGTAATGATTGGATACTCACTACTCCCAGGTCCTGATGGGATACCTGGATTTCACAATTCAAGGATTAGAGAGAAAAGACAGACACATGACAAGTTAGAGTCATACAAGATTGTAATTGTTTTTGGGCCAAATAGTGAGAGAAAGGGCAAAATATAGTCAGAGGACGAGGTGCTCACTGTGAGTTGGAAGCAGACCACAAACGGCCTTAGTGAAAACTTGGAGGATTTGGAGGATATGGGTGAAAATAGAATGACTTGGAATTAGCTTGGAACTCTAAGCAGGAATGGGTTTTAGGAATCATCTTTTCTTTTCTTTTCTTTTTTTTTTGCGGTATGTGGGCCTCTCACTGTTGTGGCCTCCCCTGTTGCGGAGCACAGGCTCCGGACGCACAGGCCCAGCGGCCATGGCTCACGGGCCCAGCCGCTCCGCGGCATGTGGGATCTTCCCAGACCCGGGCACGAACCCGTTTCCCCTGCATCGGCAGGCGGACTCTCAACCACTGCGCCACCAGGGAAGCCCCAGGAATCATCTTTTCTTATAACCTCATCTTACCATGAGTTCTCTGGAGCTCTTATGGGGTTGTCTAGCTTACTCAAAACCCTGCTACCAGTTGTATTTTAGAAAAGAACAGTATGAGCAAGCTGAGTGGTACAGGGGAATGAGGTATATTTCGGGGATGGTATGTTGACCAGTTGAGTAAGATAAATAGTACAGGTAAATATTGGTTTAAAAGATAGGTTTTGGCCTATTTATAAAATGCTATGTTTGGAGTTTGGACTTCATTTTGTCAACAAAAAGGAATGTAGTCATAGACTTGAATTGTGGGGGTCTGTAACTTAAGGGGTGTTTTCCAGAAGATTAATCTGGTAATTGTGTTCCAGATATATGGAAAATAGTAGGGACTGACACAAGCCTGGACCAGGCTAATAATAATTATAACAAGAAAATCAAATGGGAACAATGATCTCTAGTGATAATATAAGAAACAAAAAGCATTGTGCAAGTGATTCTGGACAAGGGAGGAGCGATATCAGATATGGCTCCAAGGGTTTAAGCAGGATGTAAGGAGACAGCAGGCAGTGGAGGTTGGCAGAGATGGGAACCAGAGTTGAAAGCAGGAGGGTGAAGGAGACGCTGAGAGGAAAAGGTGTGGTCTAGGACCAGAGAGTTCCGGGAAGACCCAGAAGTTTATAGTCAGCAGTGAGCTAGGGTCCAGATGAACAGTTTAGAACTGAGGTGAACTTGGCACTTCAGGTCCAAGCAAGCCCATGGAATGAGCAGACTGCTGGGGGCCAGGAGGGCTCAGACACTAAAGGGAAAGGTATAGCCTGCCAGGACCAATCATCTAATGCTGGAAATTTGAAATGAACTCTAAGATCATAATCCAGACCTGCAGCCTAGGCAGCAACAAACAAGGAGAATCTGGTGAGCAGGGAAGGCAAGGATTTAGGCAAGAGATCACAGATGGTTTGAATGTTCAGCATTAAGAAACCAGTGATACTGCTAACTGGAGCCTCCCAATGACAAACAAAGCGTTCTCTTAGGGCATCTGCAAATCTGGAAGAGCACTAAGAAAGGAAGAGAAAGAGAAGAAACAAGTGGAAGTTAAACTTTTAAAATATATAGAAGTAACCATCACAGAAAAAAAAACAGAATGCTGTAGGATTCTTTACTATATATATTTTTTATTTTTATTTCTTAACTAGTTAGTACTGTTTTTATTTTCATTTATATAGGGGTAGGGAATGTGTGTGGAAGCAGAACATGAAGGTGCCATTGAGGCTAAATGTACTTATCTGATTCTTCTGAATAGTGAGGAATCCTTTGCTCCAACCAAGATGCTGCTTAGATGGTTCCTTCTATGTTACTAAGGGACTCCCTTACTCTAGAATTGCTGTAGAAGTCAGGTCATATGCACTCTTGCCTACAGAGAGCAGAGTGGAGGGGGAATTCATCCAGATCTGATTTAGTTCTTGTCTTAAGAAAAAGGTGGGTGGGGGTGGCAATATCGGGAGGCAGAGCTGGTTTCCAGGAGGAATGATGCCTTCGCACTTTGTTGTGCTGATGTGGAGCTGACATCAGAACACTGAAGGAAATTCTTCTGTTAGCCAGTTGACAGAGGATAAGAGCTAGAAATGTAGATTTTAGAGTCATATACAGAACTGATGAATGAAAGTGAGTAGAGGAGACACTGTTGCTTCTCCGCAGTAGTCATATCAACTGTTATTTACATGGAATTGTTTCTATTACCTCCATTCTGAAGGTGCTGACTCATTCACGCAAACAAGAGCATGACTGGCCATGGTAGACTTTGACCTCAGCTGGACTTGATCATAATTAGATTGACAGCTGTGGAAGTTTATGAATTGCAAATACATCTGTAGATGTGGCATGGATTTAGAAGAAACCTGCTGCAAAGAGGTGGCAGGCCAGAGCCTACGGCTGGCTGGTTGTCAGCAACCACTGGGCATATGCTTAATAAAGCAGGGTTTATGGCTCCATCAGTCACTTGGGTTAAGACTGGCTCATGTCAGCCTTTGAAAAATTAGGGGAGATATGGCTGAAAAGATTCTCTCTTGAGGTTTCAGATATTTTCTGGCTTCTGTGATAGCATCCTTATCCTGGCCTTTCACATGGCATTCTGGAACTTCTATTTCAGCCTAAGCTACAGAGCCAAAATGAAAATAAAGAATAAGCTCAAACCACACAAAGTATTCTATGGGTAAAACTGCTTTCGAATAAAGGTTCTTCTTTATTTATATGCATTGGTTTATAAAATGTCCGAATTTGGAATACAATGGCAAAAACTCTTCAGGTACTCATTTTTTCACTGAGCCAGCTTTAGTGCCATTAACCATGGTGAATGATGGGGTGGGTATGACACCGTAAATGCAGAGACAGCTCTGGGTCCATTGGCTTGGTGATAGCAAGGATGAGTGTGTTGCATGCCAGCTCTGTTGAAACGCACCCAATTTTAGAATGACAATTTAATAGAAGCAGCCAAACGTGGACTTAGTCCAACCTCAGATGTCCTACTAAAACTGTGTGATGACTCATAAAGATAGCTCTGTCTCTTGGAATTTTATGGACTAAAGCAATGTGTTGAAGTGATAAATAGCACCCCCAATACCGCCACTAGAGCTATGTCTGCATTGCTTTGGACCACCATGCAGCAAAGAGAAATGTCCAGCAGAGGCAGATTAAGTATGAAGTCTGTATTCTCCTTCTCCTTTTGGTTCTACACACATGACTCCGCTTTTTAAAAATCTTCAAAATGGGGGGAAAAAAGTTCTAATAACCAACTGGAAGAATTTTATGGTGCTCCATTGTTTTGAGAACACATTTTCTACTGTGTCATTAATGTCCCTTCCATAACAATTCATGATCCTTGATGTGTTTCTTTCAGAATTTCCTGCCATGCACACATACTTCCTAAACATCTTTAAATTTAAATTCAAATAATGAGAATTATATGATGCATTGGGTTTCCTTTTTACACTAGTTTCTAGTTCAGAGCTAAATTCAGAGCTGAATTCCTTATAGCAAGCATTAGATACAATGATCTTTTGCCTTCTTTATCTGCGTTGGCCCTCTTTTTAAAAATGTCTATTATAAGTAGATTTTGGCAAGTTTTAAAATTCACAGTATTTGGAGAGAAGTTATATGGGGGTATTAAAGAAAAGCAAGAATTGTGATCAGCTCTTTATCACCCATTCTGTAAGCCCCTCATGACTTGAGCTGTTTTTCCCAACACAACCTGGGTTCGTTGGTGGGTAATATTAATGCTCAATGTATTATCTTGCCACTGAGCTTACTGGAGAATTTTGTTCCTATTTATTACACTCCCAACTAGACAGGAGTGGATTTAAGTTGGAAGACAGAGAAGGGAAGGAGGAGCAAGGGAGGAATACATAGTTCCATGAACAAGTGAGTGAGAATAAAAGTGTGTGAGTAATTTTTGTCAAATACTTTGAAATTATTTTTCTCTCTGTAATTCTATACATCTCCCCACCATGAGCTTTAATTAGTTAGAGGTTTTTATAATGGCAGTGCTATGGGGTTGCAGAAAAAATAAGGACATATAAAATTTTGACCATATGGAAGATCCATTGAGGCAAATACCAAAACTATCTTGTAGGTAATTAAGTGTATTTTGACTCTATATTTGGTCTTAGATACTGAAATGTTTTATTCTATCCAATCCTTATGGTCTTGGCAATTTGGGGACCAATATAATGTGGTTTGGGCTATCTCAAAATATCATCTATCAACTATGAGATTTATAACTGCTAATGAAATCATAGGGTACCCAACAAAATGAACCTCTGGATTGGGCTTTAATGATTTAGGATGGAAATTTCTCAGAGAAATTATGAATGAATTTATTCTATGAGAGAAAAAATTGCCAAAATATGCTGATTCCTCTGGATGCCTGAGGACTAAAATCTTACTCATATTCTCAATGAGGCAGAAGAACCCACATTCTTCTGATAAAATTGAAAGGTAGAAATTTTAGCTATATTGTGATTATTTAGAGACATTTCCAACATAGAATGAAGAAGGTGATGGTCAAGAAATTAATTTTACATTTTGAAATACATGTACACTAAGGAATAACAAGGTACTCATGTCCTTAACTTTATAGCAACTTCCATTTTTTAATAAGACTGATAGGAGAGATCCAATGAGGAAGGACTGATAGGATATTGATGCTCGTATCAATAATTGCATTTCTTCTTCGTTGAGAATTTCTTAATCTTTCCATTGGCGGAACACTGTAATCCCTCTCTTCTAAGGTCTGACACAGACTGAGTCTACCTGGGGCTGTAGGAGCTCTTCATTCTGATTTAATTAACCTTTCAAATTCATCAAATAAGCAGCCCCAGTTTCTATTAGTTGGCCATTTTATGTACTAAACTGATTGATTTAAGCATTTGTTTCAGGGTCACTAAAAATGCATACCTGTGGAATCCATGATCTCTGTAAATTCATCAAGTCTTATTGAAATCTAATGCTTGAAAACAAAAATGCCCATCTCTAAGGAGAACAGGAAACTGATATAAAGCCATTTTATTTTTCCATTCATTTTTATTCACTTATTCAACAAATACTTTTTGAATACTTACTGAGCTTACAACTATGACCTTAGACCTATTATCCCCTTTGTCCCTAGAGCTCATGGCTAGGGACTGGTGGGTGACTACCATGTTACAGTGTCCTCAGTGGAAGGTGAGAGGTTAGTCCAGGGTGCCATGGGAGGACATGGGCGATCACCTCACCCAAACTGAAAAAGGGGGAGAGCAGAGAACAGACCAGGCTTCCCAGCTAGAAGGGGTGATGGGGAGAGACTGAAGCAACAAGAGGCAACAAATACATGACCTATTTTCCAGTGTGTCAAAAGAAAACAAGAAAAAGATGAGTGTGGAAAATTTGTGATTTCAATGGCAAGAATCTGTGAGAATTCTCATCCAATGGTTTCTATGTTCTTTGTGAAGCAGGAGACAGGGGCACAGTCACATCCTAAGAGTGAGAAAGAAGAGTCACGGTGGGGAAATACAGGCAGGGAGGGTTGTGTGAGGGAGATACATGGGTTGAGGAAAGTAAAGGAAGTTTGAAATGTTGCTAGAAAGAACCAGAGAGAGAGGACACCTTAGGAAACTATAATAGGGTTGCCAGGACCGTTGAGGGTCCAATTAAGACTAGAGATCATGACCTTTTAGAGGCATTATTTCCCATAGTTCTGTGGTGTTGACTGGCAGGACTTCACTGCCCAGGTGGAGATACAGAGGAAATGGAGAGATGGATGACTGAGGGGTGAGTGTTAAAATCATCACAGGTGAAGAGTGAGTTTGGAGACATAAACTCCATGGGGTAAGGCTGGTAGAGGAGTTCAAGGTGTAATGAGTCTCAGCAGGGTCAAAGAACATATCTGAAGAGTGACTTATTAAGAGGGTGAAAGATAATAATTGGTAGAAACAGCATGTGAATTTACACTTGATAGGGGAGCAGTTCTAGATGATGACACAGTACAATGTGTTTCTAAGGGAACAGATGGCTAAAGTAGAGGTAAAGATCTCTGGAAGAGGAGCCCGGGTGTCAGGGGAGACATCCACACAGGTTTGGGAGTTGCACAGGGGGATGTTAGGATGAAGACCATAAACCATGTATTAGACTCACTAATGGACTGACAGCAGGGTAGTATGTATCTCACAGAAGCAGGGTTTTAAAAAGATGCTGGGGGAATTATAGTATGGGAATCTGGATGGAACACCAAGCCCACCTCCCTGCCCCAATCTGGGAAAATGAGTAGCTTCCGGTAAAGAAGGTATCAGTGACTCACTGTCCTCAGGAGAGAGCCTCTGGGAAGAAATGTGACAAGTTGAGGATTTAGACACAAAAAGGTGCCATAACTTGCCCAGAGTCACCAAATAAGACACTATCAGGGTTTTACCCATATCCCTTGGTACTTAAGGTTCTAGTATTTGCCAGGGGTTTCCTACTGAAAGTACCTGCAGCTCTCTGCCAAGGGCCTTCTTTGGCTACAGGAAGGTGCTTCCCCTGCCACCTTACCCAGGGCAAACAGCACAGGTGGGGGACTTATGCCCCCAGGATCAACCCTTAAAAATAATGAAAGGAGATGATGGATACATACCCCAGGTTCCCTTGTCCCCAGATAGGATAACTCCAAGCTATGTTCTATACAGTTTACCTATGTCCCCAGAGGGACTGAGCTACAGTTGTCCACACCTGCTCATTCACGCACCCTACATTGATCTCCTTCTCGTGCCTGTCTTACATGCCCACTCTCTTTGCTTCCTGGCATTGAGGTTGCCAGATAAAATGCATGATTCCTAACTACGTTTGAATTTCATGTGAACAATCTTTTTTTTTTTAGTGTAAGTATGTTCCAAATATTGCATGGGACATAACTTACACTAAAAATTTTGGTGTTCATTTGACATTCAAATGCAGCTGAGCCCCTGCATTTTTATTTGCCAAATCTGACAACCCTGTCTGGGATTGCCTTCCAAGTAATTTACTTGTATTCACATCCTTGCCTCAGGGCATGCTTCTGATAGAGCCCAAACTAAGATAGTCAACACCTATCCTGGAGGGATAAACTTTGAAGAAGAAAAGAACAGCCTTCAGAAGCAACATCCTATTGCAACATTCAAATCAGATTGAAATTATAAAGAGCTGTTGCTCTAATGCCAGCTATAAGCTAAAGTTACCAGGAAAAGGCTAAAAACCAGCCTCAGCATTTAGCCTGATTTGTAGAAGCCATCACCTCATCAGGAAAGCACCTGTTATCCAGTCACCTTTATTAAACTCAATGCCAAATGTCATTAGTAGAGCAATGCTGTGATGATGCTCTATTCATTCTATCACCTAATGTTCTAAATGTCTATCACTGGAGGACAGCTTCTGTTTCAATAAAATAATAGCACTGAGTAGGAAAGGGGAGGACTATGCATCCCTGGTACACTCCTTGACCCACCACTTCCTTATTCCTAGCAATAAGCTGGGCTGGATTACATCAACACTGGGAATCCCAAATGCATTATCATTAATGGACTTGCAAACTGAGGCTGTTTGTTAGTAATTTAATTAAAATCCCAAGTGTTTACTTGTTGCCCTTCCTCCTGAGAGATCCTTCTGCAAATTCTGGGTAGGAACTACTTCACCCATCCATCCAACAACATTGCCAACAATTTTCAAACTGATATTTTGTAAGCTGTGATTCCTTATTTCCAGGAAATCCTCTAAACCTTGATGGAGGTGTGGTTTCATGTCTCATCAGTGTAAAAATAAACCCTTCAGAGCATCTGTATCTCCCCAACATGTCTGGTTGTTTCTTTGTCTTGAATTTCAATAGTAGAAATTCAGTTTGTTTATTAATTTGTTCATGTGCAGTGAATACAAATCATTGGTGCTGGTGGGAGGTTGTGTTCAATTCAGGTATAAAACTTGTTCAAGTATTGAACAAAACTGCTGATTTATGAACGCGTGGTAACTTCTCTGAATATGTAAAATGATATCCCATTATTTTAATGTAATATTGGGCTCTTTCATCTCAGCAATAGATAGCGCCAGCCTGTGGCAGTATCAGCAAACCTAAGGTCTGCCGACAGCACTTGAGTCACTAGGGAATGCTAGTGAAGTTCACTTTAAAGAAAGTGATTCTCACTTTTCCATGCATTCTGCAGACTTCCTTTTGATTTCTACCTTGAGCCCATTGACTTCAAAGTGTCCTTTCAGGATCACTCAGAAGGCCAGAGAGACTCATCCATGTCCTGATTCCTTGACTTTGCTCCATGCTCAGCACTTGTTTGAAATCTGTGGGGAGCTGGCTAGAGGAAGCTCAATAGGTGGCAGAGAAAGACAGGTGTATGGTCTCAAACCTCCTTTCTGGAATGATTACAAAGCCAAGTTGAGACTGGGGAACTGGTATCATCTTGCCAATGAGTCATCTTCTGAAAATGAGTACTCATATCCAACATGGCAGGAGAATGGCTATAAAGGAAGGCACTTTATATAGGGTGCTTACATCTCTCTCCCCTGCCTGTGCAAGCTTCACCATTTTGAAATTTCAGGAAGCTGGACCTACACCAGAGTTAGAAGGAAAATAATCTCTTGATTCACAAATTATTAGATTGTGTGTATAAATGAGAGATCAAGGTGAGTGAAGATACCTATCTTCATTTGCTTTCATCACCCATTCCTGACTGTAGTTCAGGATTTTCCCCATAGAATGGATGAATGGCAGAAACCCTGCCCAGAAGAGCACTAAGTGTTCCAAAAGGATACACAGAATTGCACTGAGCTTCTCCTGTCTGCCTCTTCATGAAGTCAGCATTGGTCTAATAATAAGTTCCAGATGGTTTTTATATCAGTGTGCAGGTCAGGCCAGTATGTAACTTAATGAGTCCAGTCTGAAGACCATAGTCCTGCTGTCCTCTTTTCTTGGTCCATGTGGTTGACACAGTAACATATTGATTGCATGGTGGGCCACAGTGAAAAGCCATCCCAGACTTTGCATCACCCATGAGAGAGGGCTCACTGCCCAGTCAGCTGTCTCCAATTCAGCTTTGTAATTAATTTCGCTTAACTACCAAACACATTCCGAGTGATTTTATGTCATTCAGTGTCTAGACTACGCTTAGATGACATAAGATCAAATGAATGAAACAAGCAAAAATTCAGACAAAGTGGGAACTTGTCGTTCTGTAGGAGAAACTCTTTGGTTATTTCATGGAATTCAACAGTCCATTTTTAAAAATTACTTTTTCTTTATCACTTGAACCTAGCTAGGCATACTAATGTTTACTAACATGAAGGCTTCTTCATGGTGGCTAATGTCTTCAGACCACAAATTTATATCCTTTATGCTGTCTCACCTGATGAGGGTTTTGGAAAGACTTCAGTTGAAAAATAAGAACTCATAGGCATCTCCACCAGAGCTTTCTGGACTCCCATGTTAGCCACTTGCCCCTGTTTGTAGAGTGCTTCTCAAAGTACGCTGGGAGCTTGTTGCTGCAGTTTTTCCAAAGACCTGGGCAAGGGCCACATCATTTTAATCTGGGGAATGACTCTTTTGAGCAAGTCCCAGATAAAGTTAGTGATTTACGAAAGCTTTTATCAGTCTCCTGATGGCTTTTACAGAGTGGAACACTACATGACCTGTGTGATTTGTTTTCATTTACAAAGGTGCAGAAGCTTTGAATTTAAAAATGGAACGTTTTCTTCTCATGCCAAATGTAAACAATTTCACATCCATTTCCCATCCAGCTATTGTACCAGTTCAAAAGAGTTTATATGAATCTTATCTGTATTATATTTCCTGCTGATTGGCAGTGCCTCCTACTTCAGCTGGGAAGCCAAAAATGTGCTGGCTCAGATTTGAACAGGAAAGGAATAACAAAGAAAACTGGGAAATAAATGTAATGAGTGGTTACAGGGTGCTGAAAACTATATTTATCGTTTCTTATTCTCGCAGAGTTGGTCCTGCCATATTGATTTATGCCTGGGAAGTCTTTTATGGAAACACACAACAAAAGCTTCAGATTATTTTGTCAACAAGAAAACACAGTTTACCTTATCTTCAAAGTCCCCATCTATTCCTGATTTGAGCAGTTCCATATTCCTTGCTCACTGGGATCTCTGTGAGCCCTGGAGGAGATTTGCATTGGATACAGTAATTTACCATAAAAGATGAAAGTCCCCAGAATGTCACAGAGCTGGTTTTCAAGGCCAGTGGAATAATTCTGTGGGGACCACAAGGAGTCCAGAGAATGAAAAGTATTGTGGCTCTTCCAGGCCAACTTAGAGTCAGTTTACTGAGCCCTTGAGACCTGTTTTTTTTTTCTTTCCAGAATGTAAAAGACATTTATTTAGCCTTTTGTTTGAAGATCTTAACTCTCTCACATTCAAGGCCTACACAATTGGAAAGGAGGGGAGGGAAAGAACAAAAACAGCTATCTAGACATTTCCTAGTGGAGTATCATGTTTATATGTCCTAATAATACAGTATGAAGTGAGATAAAATGCTGGATTATAAACTTGGGCCCTATTGTAAGGAGAACAGGCGAGACTTACAGGTTTTTTTCAAAAATTAAACGTTAATTTTTTTCAAGATAACATGAGCCACAATTTCTATTAAAGGCCTTTCTTTAGCCGCCCTTTCTAGAAATTTTCTCATTTGCCATTGGCTTTCCCACCTCCACATTCCCTTACACTCCCCATCCTATACTCCACCCCCAATTTATACTCCATTCTCAAGTCTCAATTTAATTGGGACTTAACCAAGTATGGGGAGAGTGTGTTATTTTTCAATAAATAACCTGACTTTCCTGTCAGTCAACATTATGACTGTCACCACTATCTAACAGTTGGATGCTCATATTAAACATAAGGCATAATGTAAGGTAATTTTGGTACTGAATAAAGAGGGATAGACAGGGCTGTGTTTTCTGAGGCTCTCCAGGCAACATGTATTTGGTAGAAAGAGCATTACAGGAGTCCAGGTTCCAATACTTGTGTAAGGTGTATAACCTCTCTGAAGCTCTATTTATTCATCAGTCAAATGGGGGACAGAGAGCCTGATAACCTGAAAAGTCCCTGATTCTTGAAAAGTTTTTTAAGCTTTTAGGCTTTGTGTTTCCTGAAAGCTGACTACGCCCCTAAAAATTACTTCCTGACATTAGATGCTATTGCTATGAGGAACACAAAGTAGTTTACTAGAATACACATGTACTGATCTTCATATTAATATCTTACACTTGTTGAGTGCTCTTGGTTCACCAAGCATTCACCCACTAGCTGTCTTTGCATTCATTAGCCAACACACCAGTGCCATGGGTAACAGCATCAGCTGCCACAGGTGGTACAGTGACATTCTAAAGAGCAAATGGGATAGTTATTTTGCATATGATGGCAAAATAACTGGTAAGCTAAAGCTCACCAGCTAGAAATTAAAATTGGCATTTAACGGAAGTTTCCTAGTCTCTTATTCTTTTCTTTACACCCTGACACATGCCTTCTTTTTTTTTTTTTTTTTCTCCATACAAAGATATACACTGATTTCCTGTCCCTGTATTTACATATGGTTTCCATTTGAAAGGTCATCAGTTATTTGGACAATGATAACAAGATATTTCATTAAAAAGTAATCTCCAAATATTGAGCAACTCCAGAGGTGGAACTCTTATTAAGCTCATTTGATGATATACAGTACATGCAGTTAAAATTGAAGGAAGAGGTATACCATATCCCCAAGCCTCACAAACCCAGCCTCAGATAGAACACCTTGAGATAAGATTATGTTTTAGAAAGGGACAAGTTTATTTACAAGGGTGTGTACATTTTGCTTCTTACCAAGACACTAGTCCTAGAGCAGTAGTGCCTGGCTCAAATTAGATGCTCAAAGAATATTTGTTAAAGCAATGAATGGATTAATGAATAAGTTGCCTTGATAGTAACATTTATTACTCTGGTCACTGACTAATGGGTGGTGGTTATTGGGTAGCCTACTTCACCAAAGATGGAGGAATAATATTAGTGGATCTCATATTATCTCTTTCTTTACCTGATTGTTTTCTTCTCCAAGGGCAAACCATTTGGCCTATTAGGTACACACACTATTTAGGCATCTTTGAGATTTGAAACTATGCAAGACTCTATCCTGAAGTGTCAGCCTATTAGATAGATAACCTAATGCCTCATTCACATCTGGCGGAGACAACTATTAGGTTCATTTATACCAGGCACTGGCTGGACTGGTGCCATTGACTAATTAATTACTCAGTTTTCCTTGATATAAGTGAGGGAATGGAGCCCGCATGATCTCCAGCCTCCCTCATGGCATTAGAATCCTATGGGTCTGTGAAAACAATAATTTTGCTTACATAATGAGCTTTGTTCACTGTAATAGGCAATGGAAAAAAAGTGATAGCACTTATCAGTGGTTATCTTTGAGTCATGGTATTACAGGTGATTTTTAACTTATTTAAACTTTATCAAAAGTTTTTTACAATGAAAATACATGATTTTATAATCATATGAAACAAAGTCCTTTCCATTTTGAGAAAAAAAAAGTAATTCTAGGAAGAAAAATAAAAAGCAATAACAATAATAAAATATTAGTTTCTATATCCACGTCCAGAGCCATATTTTTTCAGACTTTAGCCCACAGATTTGTAGACCCCATGCTGGAGATTTCAACTCAGGCTGGAGCCTGAGAATTTGTGTTTTAACAAGCTTCAGGATCCCACTTTGAAGAACCTGGGTCTAACCATGAAACATCATATGGATATAGTTTGTGGCTTATATTAAGGACTGAGTCAATCCTACCAAAAATTATTCCTTATTTTTGACTATCACAGTTATAAGGAGGAATTTCTGCATCAAAATCTATTTAACCCTAAGAGGCATTTAGGGCTGAAGAATTGTCAAAAGGCTCAGCTCCACTGGAAAAACTGTGGTTCCACTGCAGATGGGACTTGGATGAATGATCAGCTCACCATCCCAGAGTTTAATACCTTTGGGCCCTGGTCCCCCAGTACCCTCCAAAACCGTACACTGAGAAAACATGGACTGATATCTAAAGTTGGAGATGGTGAGGTAGTGGCTTGGAACAGGGTTTTTATCTGAGGCTTTGGTACTAGAACATGCTCTCAGTAACAAAATTATGGGTTATCCCTAGGCAGTGGATGACCTGGCAGTGAGCTGAACTAACTGTTTCATCACTGGATTTTATCTGAAATTTCAAAATAGAAAAACTCACAGAGAAGGAGAGAGAGAAAGAAGTGTCTCCTAAGAGCTCTCAATATTAACTTATTAAGGGTTAAATCCTTTGTAAATTATATGCATTATAACTAAAGGTGTAACATGTGAAAATGAATACCAAGTTAATTATAATTTTGTTGATTTGACCACATTGCTGAGGTCTAAATGACAGAAGAAAAGTACAGTGGGTCTTCCAACCACAGAATGCCTTCAATTTATAAGTGTTCTTTCCAGAGGCAGCAATAATACTAATATTTATTGAGTGTTTATTCAGTGCCAATTATGAACAGAAAGTTTGTGTCCCCCACAAAGTTCATATATTGAAGCCCATAACCCCATGTGATGGTATTTGGAGATGGGACCTTTGGGAGGTAATTAGGGTTCTATTAGGTCATGAGGGTAGAGCCCTCATGATGGGATTAGTGCCCTTATAAGAAAAAAAGAGAGAACAATCTCTTTCTCTCTCCACAAGCAGACACTGAGGAAAGGCCATGAGAGGGCATAGGGAGAAGCTGGCCATCTGCAAGTCACGAAGAAAGCTGTCATCAGGAACCAAATCAGACAGCAGCTTGCTCTTGGATTTTCCAGACTGCAGAACACTGAGAAATAAACATCTGCTAATTAAGCCACCCAGTCTATGGTATTTTACAATGGCAACCCAACCAGACTAAGGCAGTGCTTAATTGCATTACCTGATTTAGCCATCCCCATAGGGTCGCTTTAAACAAGAGGCTCCAAAGCATCAGAATCTTCAAATGTTTTCAGTGTTAGCATCACTTTGGCAAAAGCGTCTTTCTTATATTTTGCTGTATGCTGGCAGCTAGAGAATTTTGTTACATATTTCATGTGTGTATGTATGTGCATGCTTGTTACCAAGTCCAAACTTGTACTGCTTGCTGCACAACGGGTCAGTAAATCGAGAGATGAGTTGTTGGGGCAAGGAATAGTGACTTTATTAAGAATGCCAGCAGACCGAGAAGATGGTGGACTAGTGTCCCAACAAACTATCTTACCCGAGTTAGAATTCAAGCTTCTTTTATACTAAAAGGGGAGGAGGTGTGGTTGATTGTTGCAGACTTCTTGGTGTCAGAATCCTTTGTTCTTGCATCTGTCCAAGTAGGTCAGGTCATGATGTTCCTGTAAACCTCCAGCAAGACAAAGGTTATTCTCTGTTCTGCAACTTTTTATCTCTATATGAATGAAAAAGTGTTATACCTTTAGAGGTCAGAGCCTTGAGAATGGGCTATCCTGTATATCAGGGGTCCCCAACCCCTGGGCCATGGACTGGTACCAGTCCATGGCCTGTTAGGAACCGGGCCACACAGCAGGAGGAGAGCAGCAGGCAAGTGAGCAAAGCTTCATCTGTATTTACAGCCACACCCCATCACTTGCATTACTGCCTGAGCTCCGCCTCCTGTCAGATCAGCGGCAGCATTAGATTCTCATATGAGCATGAACCCTGCTGTGAACTGCGCATGCGAGGGATCTAGGTTGCCCACTCCTTATGAGAATCTAATGCCTGATGATCTGAGGTGCAGCTGAGGCAGTGATGCTAGCACTGGGGAGTGGCTGCAAATGCAGATTATCATTAGCAGAGAGGTTTGACTGCACAGAGACCATAATAAATCAGTTGCTTGCAGACTCATATCAAAACCCTATCAGTGAGTGGCAAGTGAAAACAGGCTCAGGGCTCCCACTGATTCTGCATTATGGTGAGTTCTATAATTACTTCATTATATATTACAATGTAATAATAATAGAAATAAAGTGCACAAGAAATGTAATGCATTTGAATCATCCCAAAACCACCCCCTCCCCGGGTCTGTGGAAAAATTGTCTTCCATGAAACGGGTCCCTGGTGCCAGAAAGGTTGGGGACCGCTGCTGTATGTTTCAGGCTATAGGCAACATTCTTAACTTGTAGCAAAAGCAATAGAATACAAAGGTTAAAGTAAAAGAAACAGATCCAATATGGAGTCAGATTTGTTTTTCCCTATTACGTGCTCATCTACGATATATAAGGGTGTGTTTATAAGTACATGTGCCTGAGGACAGTGGACCCTTGGACCCAATTTATTTAGTGGCTAATTCCCTCCCTTTTCCCTTTAAGCAACTCTCTGTCTCCACATTATTCCAGAAGGGGAAAAGGAGGGATGAAGGAAGAGGGAGAAAGGAGGAGGAAAGAAGTAACCAAGAATTGGACTTCCCTGGTGGTCCAGTGGTTAAGACTTCGCCTTCCAATGCATGGGGTGTGGGTTCAATCCCTGGTCAGGGAGCTAAAATCCCACATGCCTTGCAGCCAAAAATCCAAGGCATAGAACAAAAGCAATATTGTAACAAATTCAATAAAGCCTTTAAAAATGGTCCACATCAAAAAAAAAAAAAAAGAAAGAAAGAAAACCCCACAAAACAAAAAACAATGAAAAACCAAGAATGAAAAGAGAGAAGAGGAGAGAACGTTATGTGAAAGAGCAAACAGGGGAGCGGGATTTAGAAAGGAAGAAAGGGAGGGATGACTCTGAGAAGCCCTGCTTTCCCCAGCCCTACCCTCTGCTCTCTTTCCAGATTCCCAGGCTGCCACCAGACCCATCCCCCATGCCTCTTCTATCCATTCCCTAACCCTATTCATGAAAGCTGAAGCTTTCACCTCATTCTCTGAGTTCTGCCCCCAGCACCCCAGCTAGAATCAGAAGTAAAAGGAAATTTCCTGTTCCCATCATTAGTATTGCACCAAGAGGCTAATTAAAGAAAACACAGAAATCTACAAGGAATTTCTGACACTTTCCAATTCTTTAAAACCATGGATGATGAGTGCACTGCTCCTTACAGCCCGTCATGAGGCAACCCACCACTTCTTCCTCCCTCCCAGCTCTGAAGACCTCCTTAAATTTATGCAGAATGGATAACAGCAGCCCCTTAAAATTCAAAACTGCCCATTACATGTCACCCCATTATGCATTCCATTCTTAGCAGGGTTTTTTTTTTTTTTTGAGAATGTACATTGCTGAGGAAAGAGAGGCCTTTAGGGTACAGTATATTTCAAAACACAATTAAACTCTTCACGTGGAAATAGAAAATGCATTTGTATTCTATTAAAACCTTTGGCCTTATCAACTGCGGAGTGCTCCATAACAAGGTCATTAGTAACGAGCCTTACACAATGGGCAACAGGCATCTGCTGCACAAAAACAAACAGGGGCCCAAAACACCACAATAACTTCCTGTACCTGTTCTTGTTTGCTTGCTGAGCCCTCAAACATTGGGAGTTGCTGAAATACATAAAAGCGTAACAGCTTGAGTCAATATTTGCCAGCCTAAGAGAGTGATTTTATTTAGTGAGGTGACTGAACTCTTCTGAATAAATACATCTCCTTGCATGCAGGAAAACCACAGGCAGGAACTGGGGGAAGGGCCTGAGGGCAGAACTAGTTCTGCTGTCCGGGCAGAGCTCGGGCTGTGGCTCTGAGACTTCAGAGGATCTTTTTCTGGCCCCTTTCCTGCAATTCTCTGCATCCTGGGGCAAGGGATACAGCCCCAGTGGCATGGGATCCAGTCCAGAGGCAAGGGAAAACTCTCACCTCTAGGCTGCACTCTCTTATAGATAGGTGGTTCTCATCACAGTCGCCTGGAGGGCGCTCATGGCCGGGCCCAGAGTTGATGATTCAGTGTGTCTGGGATGGGGCCTGAGAATGTGTGTTTCTAATGAGTTCCCAGGGGATGCTGATGCTGCTGGTTCTGGGACCACACTTTGAGAGCCACTGGTCTAGACCAGCTCTGTCCAGTAGAAATGTAACACTAGCCACATGTGTAATCTGAAATTTTCCAGTAGCCATGTTAAAAAAAATCGAAAAGAAACAGATGAAATTGTTTAATCATATAACCACAAAGATATTATTTCAAAATATAATCGATATAAAAATAACTAATGAGATACATTACATTCATTTTTTTTTGTACCAAGTCTTCAAGTTCCAGGATACATTTTTCACCTGCAGCACATCTCAGTTCAGACTAGCCACATTTCAAGGGCTCAGTAGCCACATGTGGCTAGTGGTCGTTGTGTTGCGCAGCATGGTTCTAGACCATGCTCTGGGTACACAGGACCCAGAAATTCCCAGACCTACAGTCATAAGCTACCTCCAGGGCCTGAGTGTCCCCACAAATGTTCATCTTACTGTTGAAATAGAGTGCATATCCCCAGGCTCAAGGGTGGCCCTGAAGAGTGTGAGTTCAGGAGGTGAATTGTATTGGAATAAACTTGAACATAAGCGCTGGAGCATCCATACATACAAACATGAGGCACGTTGAGGTGTGGGGCACAGTTGGGTGGAGAGAAAAATGGGGCAGAATGGGCTGTGTGTGTATGAGAGGGAAGGGGGTGGGGGGGGGGAGAGAGAGAGAGAGAGAGAGAGAGAGAGGAGAATCAGTTCTACTCCAGACTCCTTTCAGTTAACAGAACAGTTCATTCCCCATACTACACTTTCAATGGATTTTGCAGAAAGTTCTGGCTGCCACTGCATTTTCAGTGTCTCACCTGTGTCAGGACAATTAGCTTTTGGGGTTTGCAGCTCTCCCAGGGCACTGCTCGTAAAAGGAGATGCTTCATATGCCTTCCTGCTGTAGGACTCTCCTTCCTGGCTTTTTCCCTTTCTTTTATAAGTGGCTTGGGGTTTGACTTGAAGGAGTGATCATAAAGAGAATGATTACTTTTACACTGGCTACAGTGAGGAGAGGATTCTGTGAGGAGGGATTTATACATGGAAGTCAATACCCACATTGTAAGGCATCACCTTTTGCCCATATAAGTGCTGCCCACAGGGTCAATAGCTGGAATTAACCTGGATCCTTTTATTATTATTATTATTTTTAATAAAGCTACTTTACGATAGAGTCTGATGTGAGCTCCCACTCTGCAGCTGCACCAACGTGAAGGGAAAGAACACAGTTTCATTTAAGAATTTTTTGTCCCGGTGGGTACCATTCCCACCTCCCTCACCCTCCTAGTCTCCAGAGAGTCAGAGAGAGAAGAACAAAATTAAGCCTTTTATGAGCATAAACTGATAGCAACATAAAAGTGAATGAGCTCATTGCCCTGGTTTTATAGGTTGTTTAATTTGTGAGATACAATAATGAAAATCAGCTTTTGTAGGTATGGCTGTACTGAATGCTCACTGGATGCCACATCCCATGCTTGGTGCTTCACTTACCTCATTTAAGTCTTTCAACTATCCTATAAGATGAAGAAATGGAGACCCAGGATGGATAATATCCCAAGGAGAGTATAAGAGGTTGATAGCCTTCCTCCTACCAGAGTCTTTTTGACTCGCCAAACTGTGCTGTTTGATAGGTCAGAAAGATTGAATTGATGGATGCTCCTTACTTGCTACAATAGGTGTCAAAAGCTTCACGTATCTGTGTACCTTATTCCAGCAAATCGGCATTCCTTCTGTTACGATGTACAAAGATGGGGCAGTGAGAAACTGTTACCACATTGCTTCTGTGGTAACCCTAGAGTCAGTCCTTGAATCTTCTGTTTTTCTCACTCCTCACAACCAGCAACTCTAAGGATGTTAATGTTGGGGAAAGCTCAACCCTTCAGAAAGGAGCACTGACCAATCCAAATTGATACTTGCCAGCTGGTGAACTACATGAAGTGCTAACCTACACAGAGTCAGTCCTTGGCAGTGTAATAATTTCCATAACTCTCTTTAAACTTCTCTGGCTTTGGGGATCTTGCCATACATGGCTGGGCTATCTTTGTTGGTTCAATTAAGCAGTAATTTCTAAATCTCCATATCATGTTTGGTGCAGGCACAGCCCCACTGCAGGTATGTGTGTTTCATTAGCCTAAAACAACAGGCTACATTATCTGAAAGCCTGGGAGGAAGACTTCAGCCTTCCAGAAATATTTCACTGTGTCTTTGGCTGCAGAATAGTTCACAAGGGCAATGTATTCTGGGAGTCTGCTGGAATGCTCACCGACAAGAGCCCTGTTGAGATGATGTTCATTCTCCTGGGAGCTTTACTGTTTACATTTGCCTTTACTCATCTTTTAGCTGAATCAGAAAGCTGAATGGAAACTGCAGTGTTTGAGAACACAAAATGGATTTTGACACTTAAAAGGACTTTCATACAGAGAAACCCAGAGTTAACAATCTTCACATGTAGGCTAGTTCTAAAACCCTGGAATTTGGGAGTTGTCTGGGACTGTAGAGATTGCTTCCTGTGCAGCCCAATATGGTAACCACTAGCCACATTTGTCTATTTACATTAAAATGTAAAATAATTTGAGAGACTCTGGCCAAGATAGTAGAGTAGGAAGGCCCTGAGCTTAACTCCTCCTCCCATGGGCACACCAAAATTACAACTATTTACAGAGCAACCATCGATGAGAAGAACCTAAAGACTAGCAGAAAAGATCTTCTACAACTAAAGATATAAGGAAGGAAACACAACAAGGTGGGTAGGAGGGCCAGAAAAGCAGTAGTCAAGACCCATACCCCCAGGCAGGAGACCCACAAAGGAGAGGATAATTACAATTGCAGAGTTTCTCCCCAGGGAGCAAGGGCTCTGAGCCCCACATGGGGCTCCCCAGCCTAGGGATACTGCACCAGAAAGATGAGCCTCCAGAACGTTTGGTTTTGAAGGCCAATGGTGCTTACTTTTGCGAGAGCTAGAGGTCTGTGAGAAATAGAGACTCCACTCTTAAAGGGCACACACAAAATTTCACACACTCAGAGACCCAGGGCAGAAGCAGTAATTTGAAAGGAGCCTGGGCCAGACCCACTTGATGATTTTGGGTAGCCTCCCAGAGAGTCAGGAAACAACTGGGACTCATCCTAGGGGTATAAATGCTGGCAGCAGCCATTTTGGAGCACTCATCCTACCACAGGGACACTGGTGCTGACAAGAGCTAGTTTGGAATCTTCCCTCTAGCTTATTAGCACAAGGACCCAACCACACGCAACAGCCAGTTGGCACCATTCCTGGGATACCACAGGCCAAGCAGCTAGCTGTGAAAGAAGAACAAAGCTGAAGGTATCATGCTCCTTGATTTCAAACTATACTGTAAAGCTACAGTAATCAAAACAGTATGGTATTGGCACAGAAACAGAAACAATGGAACAGAATATAGAGTCCAGAAATGAACCCATGCTTATATAACCAATTAATCTATGACAAAGGAGTCTAGAACATACAATGGGGAAAAGACAGCCTCTTCAATAAATTGTGTTGGGAAAACTGGACAGCTACAGGTAAAAGAATCAAACTAGACTACTTTCTCACACCATATAAAAAGTAAACTTGGGCTTCCCTGGTGGCGCAGTGGTTGAGAGTCCGCCTGCTGATGCAGGGGACACGGGTTCGTGCCCCAGTCCGGGAAGATCCCACATGCCGCGGAGCGGCTGGACCCGTGAGCCATGGCCGCTGAGCCTGCACGTCCGGAGCCTGTGCTCCACAATGGGAGAGGCCACAACAGTGAGAGGCCCGCGTACCTCAAAAAAAAAAAAAAAACAAAAAAAAAAAAAGTAAACTCAAAATTAATTAAAGACTTAAATGTACAACCTGAAACCATGAAACTTCTAGATGAAAACATAGGCAGTATGCTCTCTGACATCAGTCTTTGCAATTTTGGGGGAGTATGTCTCCTCAAGCAAGAGAAAAGCAAAAATAAACAAGTGGGTCTGCATCAAACTAAAAAGCTTTTTGCACAGTGAAGGAAACTATCTCAAAATGAAAAGGCTACCCACTGCATCAGAGAAGATATTTGCAAAAGATATATCTAATAAGGGCTTAACATCCAAAATATACAAAGAATTCATACAGCTCAATGTAAAAAAAAAAGTAGATTAAAAATGGTAGAGGACCTGAATAGACATTTTTCCAAAGAAGACATACTGATGACCAATAAGCACATGAAAAGATGCTCAACATCCCTAATCATCAGGGAAATGCAAATCAAAACCATAATGAGATATCACTCACATCTGTCAGAATGGCTATTATCAAAAAGGCTATTATACTCACCCTTATGAATTGTTGGTGAGGATTTGGAGAAAAGGGAACTCTCATGCACTGTTGGTGGGAATGTAAATTAATGCAGCCACCATGGAAAACTGTGTCGATATTCCTCAAAAAATTAAAAATAGAACTACCATATGATCCACCAGTTCTACTCCTGGGCATTTATCCAAAGAAAATGAAAACACTAATTAGAAAAGATACATGCACCCCTTTGTTCATTGCAGCATTATTTATGATAACCAAGATATGGAACCAACCTTAAGTGCCCATCAATAGATAAGTGGATAAAGAAGATGTGGTGCATATGTATACAATGGGATACTGCTTAGCCATAAATAAATGAAATCTTGCCATTAATGACAACATGGATGGACCTAGAATGTATTTATGCTAAGTGAAATAAGTCAGACAGAGAAATACAAATACTGTATGATTTCACTTATATGTGGAATCTGAAAAACAAAATAAATGAACAAACATAAGTAAACAGAAACAGAGTCATAGATACAGAGAACAAACAGCTGGCTGCCAGAGGACAGGGGAAGGAGAGAAGTAGGTGAGGCAGATTAAGAGGTACAAACTTCCAGTTACAAAATAAATGAGTCATGGGTATGAAATGTACAGTTAGGGCAATATGGTCAATAACTATGTAATATCTTTGTATGGTGACATATGGGAACTAGACATATCAGGGTGACCATTTTGAAATGTATAGAAATATTGAATCACTGTTTTGTGTACCAGGAACTAACAATGTTGTAGGTCAGTTACACTTCAAAAACAAGCAAACAAACTCATAGATCAGATTTGTGTTTACCAGCGGCAGGGGGTTAGGGGAGGGTGAACTGATTGAAGGTAGTCAGAAGATACAAACTTCCAGTTATAAGATAAATAAAAGGGATGTAATGTGCAACATGATAAATATAGTTAACACAGTTGTATTATATATATGCAAGTTTTTAAGAAAGGAAATCCTGAGAGTTCTTATCACAAGGAAATTTTTTTTTCTATTTCCTTAATTTTACATCTGTATGAGATAATGGATATTTGCTAAACTTATTTTGGTAATCATTTCATGACATATGTAAGTCAAATCATTATGCTGTATACCTTAAACTTATACAGTACTGCGTGTCAATTATATCTCAATAAAGCTGAAAAAAAGAATCTCCCACAGTAAAAGTAAAAAAATAATAATAATTTAAATCAAGTAAAATTAAAAATTAAAAACATGTTTCTCAATCTCACTAGTCAGTCATCAGCCACATGTCACTAGTGGCTACTCTATTGGACAAATACGGAACACTTACACACAAATATAGAACACTTAACATCATTACAGAAAGTTCTACTGGACAGCACTGGCTAGACTACTCTCCCCTCATTTTATAGAAAATAAAACAAAGGTGTGTAGAGGTCAGGGTCAAGTGTCTTGCCCTCTTGTCTTTCAGGTAGTAGTTTGGCTGCAATTAGAAAAGATCTAGTTTGTCTTCCGCTGTCCTTTCATACTACCCGGCCATCTCCCATCTCTGATGATAATATCAAGTGTTATTCTAATAACATCCAGCACAAATACAAATGAATGAAAGCAAGCTGGTGACAAGATTAACTGATAAAAGTGTGATTGATTACAAATTAGTTAAAATAGTTAGAAAATCCTGTCTCCTCCATGAAACTCTCTAACAGTTAACATAAAAAGAAGAGACAGTTTTCCCCAGTATCACTGTGCTTAGGCCTACAGCTCACAGGGCTGCCTCAGTTACTGTGAGACTGCATTGCTTATATACCTAATGAGTACATTTTATCATGTTTCTTTGGTTTTGCATAATGAATATCTTGGGGGATTTTTGTTGCCTAGGTAACTCCATGAAAGCTTCCCTTGCACTGTGTATGCAGAGCACATTTAGGGACATTTTGGCCATAACAACCAATAAGAAATAATGGCTACTATTAGCTTACACACAGCAGAAACCATTTTCAACTTTCCTGTGATTCAGAACTTGCACTACAACCTAAGGTGTCAGGGTTGAGCATGCTATGGGTCTATAGTTAATGACTCTCCACACAGAGGAAGCTGAAAATTCCTATGAAGCCTGGAATATGTCTACATACAAGAATTTCTCTCTAGTCATTTGACTAGATTTCCCTAGGTACTGTAAGAATTTCATATTTAGGCCAAAGGACCTCAAGATAATACTACCTTTTCCAGGGTTGATGTGGACCTGAGGAAACTTCTGGAGCTCCTCAGGGTCAGGGACAGTACCTTATTCATCTGTATCCCCATCACTCAACACTATGCCTGGAACACAGTATGTTTAGCCGATGTCTGTGGAGAGAAAGAAGGAAGGAGGGGAGGGGAGAGGAGAGAGCAAGGAAAGGAGGGAGGGATGGAGGGAAAGAGTGATATCTTTAAAATCCTATCTAGCCTCTCAAGTAGAAGAGTAACATATCATGGAGAAATTTAATTATTCTAATTTGGAACCCTTTCATTATATGGCTAAAAGCAATCATGCCTCTGAGGTGGACACCTCTTATTTTTGTCTGCTCAACACTCCTTATATTAAGAGAACTTATCTCTTCCTTCAGCCATTACTTCCCTTCAGGCCATGTGCTTCAACTGATATTGAGCCTACTCAGCTTAGAATGGACACTAGACCTGGGCCTGGCCAAAGAGATTAGTGGAAGTGTGAGCACAACTAATTAGAATAATCTCCAAAGATGTCAAGAGGAAGAAACTCACTGTTGCTGTTTCTGAGTTGGAGGAAACGAATCCTAGAACTGTTACTAGCTATCTTTGGTCCTTCATTGGTCCTCTCAGTGGAAAAAGCAGAGACAAAAGATGGAGAAAGACAGATGCCTGATGTCATTTTTTGGACATCTAAATCCAGTCTTGAACTTTTCACTTACCTGAACCAATAAATTATTCCCTGCCCTCTTTTTTTTTGAGCCTGGTTTAGTTTGGTTTATGTTACTTAGAGTAGAAAGAGTCAAGATTAATATAAACACCGACTCTAAAAATCACTTTTGAAAGATTACTACCATGACCTTTGCAGCCATTAACAGAATGGTGACTTCCTCAGGCTAAAAACTGCTCTGGAAAGTACAGCTTTTCTCAGATTTCCAGGCATCTCTGGCCTTTCTGGGGGGGATCCATTTCCAGGTAGATGTCCTCTGGTCTCCACACGTTGCCTCCTCTGCTTTACCCCACTTGCAGGCTCACAAATCACCCATTCATAATGCTCTGTGCTAGCATTCTACACTGACCTTTCCCTAACCTTTAATTTTCCAAACCCATCTCATGAACCAGCTCATCCCAGGAGTGAACAATGGGAAACAAAGATTTATCTGTCACAGTGTACTTTATATTTAATAACTGACTTGTCATGGCATTTATCTGTATAAAAAGTTGGGTAATTCGTGAGTGGGTTGGCAATAGCAGCCTCCGGTGAGTTATGTTTCCTGCTCTAACTCAAGAAGATGGACAGCTTGGTAGATACTAGCTCTCACATGCTGAGAAATCTTCAAATATGCTCTTGAGTTTTTTTTCTGTGGGAAAATGAAAAGTAGCCTTACCAGGAAATGGTGGCTCACGGGAACACGTTCTATGATGATCTTGTAGCAAAGGACAACAGCTACATGACTAGAAGTCTGCTAGTGTAGGCCCAATAGTTTGCTTTAGTCCCCATTGCAAAGGCTCACAGATACACAGATACACAAAGATACTAAGTGCTGAAGCTAGAATTTGCCCAACTCCAAAGCCCCAATTCTTTCCGTTATACTTTGTTTTTCTCCAGGTGTTTTATAACCATGCACTTTGGAGGACAAAGCAAGGAGAAACTGACATTTTTGTTAAATAGATATTGTATAGTTTGTATGCCAGATCTCAACTTTATAAAATAAAATGAGAGACTTATACATAATAAAGCAAACAAAAGCTGGCCTCACGTTTATCGCTTCACATTATTATTCTTCTATCATTAATCTATAAAAGCGTCAAATATTATCTTTTTGGTACCGTCAGGTCACTCTGTGTTTTGCTCTTTTATGTTTTCATTCACAAATATAATTTGCATGTGCTAGTTTCAGAAAGTTCAGAGACCCAGTCCAATTCTAGGGTAGCTAAAGACTGTGATGGGGGCTTCCCTGGTGGCGCAGTGGTTGAGAGTCCGCCTGCCAATGCAGGGGACACGGGTTCATGCCCCAGTCCAGGAAGATCGCACATGCCGCGGAGCGGCTGGGCCCGTGAGCCATGGCCGCTGAGCCTGCGCGTCCGGAGCCTGTGCTCCACAACGGGAGAGGCCCGCGTACCGCAAAAAAAAAAAAAAAAAAAAAAGACTGTGATGGGTTATGCCTACCATCCTGGGTTAAAAAGCACAACTATATGTCCTGGAGTCATTTGCATATCTTCTTTAGGCATCTGGGAGGAGAAGTAAAGGTCGTGGACTGAGGAAGTTCTAGGAACCAAATTCTGACTCTGAGGGAATTAAAGATCTTAAAGGACTAGGATGTGGTTACGTTCCTAACACCATGACCCTTTTCTTTTGCAATACTTGGATATTCTTGACTTTTATTAAGCATTCTTACAGACTGTAAGTCTCTTGAGGGCAGGGACTGTGAAAGTTTTCCTAAGCACAGTGTCCCAGGGCCTAGCTAGTACTCAATGCCTGGCCAGTGGTAGGCACTTAAAAGTTGTTGGAATGAATATATGTTTAATGCACGATGGGTTTCATTGTGAAGTGCTGGCATGTTCTCCTTTCCACTGCTTGAAGGTTAGAGCACTAGAGTTGAGAAAAAAGACAACACATAACTCTGAGCTAGGTCTCACTTTGAAGACTATGTTTCTCACTCAGGAAATCCAAATCAGCTGCCTCATATCTTGAATAGAAAAAAATAAGAAGGAGGTGGTTTGCCCTCAGGGTTTCCCTGGCATGACCAATTCTCCATAGATGTATGTCAAGTGAGGAAGAGGAGGAGTTTGGAGACCCTGGTAGTTCCTTCTACTTCTGGGTCACTCCTACCTCCAGGGTGATACAGGGATAACAAAGTAGATGATGGTTAACAGAGCTACAGTGAGGAATGGTCTCTTTCCAGCAGTAGTGCCAGAGGAGAGAGCACCCCCTGGAGGCTCTCACATAGAAGTCCAGCATCTGTGCTCCCCTTTTTCCAGGGGTGACCATATCTGGGAATAGCTTCAAGTCAAGAATTTCAGCAGTTCCTGGAAGGAAGATATACCTGGGGAAAGCAAGGCAACTGTTATGGAAACAACAGGGTCCTGTATTTGTCACACTTTGAATCATCAGAAGAGGTCAGCTTGAAGGTCTGTACAGACACATCTGCCCTCTCATGAATGAGGAACAGGAAGCTACAGACAGTAGCTTCACTCCTTGGGAGCAAGTTCACAGTCTGGAACTTCTGTAGTCCTGTGTTCCCCCACTTAATAGAGGATTCTGTTCCTTAATCCAACTAGAGATTAGTTATCCTGCTGTCAGAATATTTGCTGCACTTGCCTTGTGGGTACATCTTACAAGTAAGCTGCTTGTCAGGATGTTGAACAGGATAAGGAGGGGGGATACCCATAAACTGCCAAGAAATGGATGTATGATTTCATTGTACCCACTTGCTAACGACTTGTGAAAGTATGGCAGAATTCCTTCTTAAGAGTTGATTTCATTAATAAATACAATCTGTGAGGAGATATTAGTCCCATTTATTTATAACATTTGGAAGTCACTGATATATACCTAAATAACTAAAAAATTTTAAATGGGCAAATTAGCTTAGACCAAGTCTGCAATAACCCCCACCCCCAGTTTTTCAACTGTAAATACCAACTCTCTAGCTAACTAGTTCTGTGATTATGATCAAGTCACTTAACACTATCTGAGCCATTTGTATACTCATTTATTTATCCATTTAGCTTTTTTTCATTCATCAAGTGTTTATTGAGAATCTACTATGTGCTAGTAGGTGTTATAAAAGATCTCATAATACCTACTTTACAGAGTAATTCCAAATAATAAGTGAGATAATTTAGAAAAGCTCCTAGAACAGAAGGGTAGTTGATAAATTTCTACTGTATATGAATTTGGAAGCAAAACATATTAGAGGGTTAGGGAGAGAAAAGGCTGTCTCAGGGTTCAACTAGGTGTTTAAATCTTGTATATTGTTGCTAAAGATTTTAAAGGTGTATTTTTTCCCTCAACAATAGAACAGAGATATTAGTCGAGTAATTGCACTAAGGTCAGGTAAAATGATATTTAAAATCAGCATCCCCCCATGAGCAAATATTTCCCTACTTTTGCTTTGGAATCAAGTCTGTGATGTGAACCATATTCAGACAGAGCCTTCTGGTAAAGATAGCCACCCTTTAGGGAGTGGGCTGAGAGGTGCTCTAACCTCAAGTTTACAGGAGGCCTTCCCAGATAGCCTCTCTGGAACCGTCCTGAGTGATTGTGCACACACAGCACTCTGTGTACACCCTGTTTCACAAAGACTCCCCTCCTACTTCTCCCTTGTCTCTTTAGTAGGTAGTTCAATTTACATCACATAGATGGTCGAACAGTGCTGTTGGGTTACTGGAAGAAATTATTTATTTCTATACTTTTCTACTTTGAAAACTTAGAATGAAACTGGGATAAAAATTTTCAAAATACCAAGAAGTGGGCAGATATCCTAGGGCCACAATGAAAAGCCAAAAATTTCTTATTGGCTGCTTGGCTTGGTGAATCAATGGAGGCTAATTAAATGTCCTGCTGAGAATGGGGGATTTGGTGTGTTTTATAAAGCTGAATAATCCTCCAGTGAGTCAAAGTAAAGATTTTTCTTTTAGAAAGCTGCTGACTAATGTGAGGTGGGTGAACTCTTTGGAAGAGCCTTGAGCAAATGCAGCTGGTATGCAAGAGAGGAGCCATTTATTAACCACCCTGGGGGCCCTGGTGAGGAAAGAGAAATTTAGGGCAACTATGCATTTTTCTTACTCTGCCTCCCCAAGAACCAGGCCTTGCACCATTGTTGAAAATAGGAAGAATTCTGTATTTTAATCAGATTCCACATAATCCTGCACTTTGCAAAAGTAGACAATACTCTTTAAGCCAGAAGCTTTGTATTCTTCCTTGACCTCATAGAGAATCTTTAGAAATACATCCCTCACTCTGCTTTTTGTCTCACCTGGCTTGGTTGGGAGCCCCTGTGAACAGATAGCTTTAGATCTTTGCCTTCTCTTCTTCAATGGAATTTGGTTTCCTAAGAAGTTAAAGGGGGATGCTTCCAGGACCCATGACTCTTCATATCATTTCTTTTTGTCTCTGAACAGTGGCTTGAAAGGAAGATACTTTATTAAATGCAAAGTGAAGGAAAATTTCTGGATCAAATTCCCCAGTTTTTTTTTCTTTTTTAAAAGTCTACATGTATAAAATTTTGCAAAAGATCTTAGAAATACGTTTTCAAGGAGAGGGAATTATGAAAACATTTGACTTTATAACTAATTTTAGAAAGGTTAAGAAAAATTTGGCTCCATCCAGACAGAGCTTAGTAAGAATAGAATAAAGTCATCTTCATTCACTTAGAGAGTAAAAAATAATAGATGAGAAGGTCCAGTATTTACCAATTTAAAGTCAGTAGTATGTTTAAAGGCAGACTCCAGGTTTACTGAGAGGGGTAAGGGGGTATAATTATGAAGTAATTAGTATTAATTTAAATACCAACAATGTTGATAAGAATTGTAATGTCAGAGAGCCACAGTAGCTCATGTTTGCTTTATAAAAGAAGTTTTAGCAAATCCAAACAAGGAACTGCCATCCCAACATATTAATTTTTCTTAAAACTGTGGAAGCCATTTTGAGCCAGTTTTTAAAGTCTAGAAATTTGGAATGTACCTTTGGAAATAAGAATTCACCTGGTCTAGATGCAGTGGGCAAAGATCTGCTCCAAAACTGACTTCTTAAAATAGAGCTACAAACTTTTCAAGTGATGTCAGCAAAATGGTGGACTAGGAATCTCCAAGCTCTTATTCCCTTATAAAAATATTTTTAAAACAAGTAGAAACATCTGAAACAACTTTGTCTAAGCTCTGAAAAACAAAGGTTTACAGCTACCAAGCCAATGCCAAATCAAAAAAGAAAAGAAAGTCGTCCTGAAAAGGGTAGGAAAATCTTGTGGCATTTTTACTCACTCTTGCCCTGGCAAAACCACTCCTTCCCTGGTATGGCAGTGGTTTTGGTCTTTAAGCATCAGAATCCTGATTCCCAGTTCCCTACCTCAAACCAGAGGAAGCAGGGCAGTACTTACTTGTAAATCATTTGTGTGTGTCTGTTCTTAGTTTGAGAGATATCCAAAGGACTGATATAAGGTGTTTATCTCTGTTTCACCCACCTTTGAACTTAGGCAGGAAAAGTGGTAAGCACTGCTCAGAAAAGCAAGGTGATTATAGACACAGATGCCTGGGGCATGAGATTACATGTGGAGACAGACAATAGACTATCTAAGGCCTGGAGGAGAAGCTGGGGTGAGGCTTTTCAGGGAATTAAGACATTCAAAAGCAGCCATATATATAGGGGAATTTAGAAAGCCATGCACATGCCCAGCCAAGATGCATGCTCAAAAAATACCTGAGAAGACCTTAAGCTTTCACCTCAGGATTATGCCTTCACTTAGAACAAACCTAGCTAAGTTTGAAGGATTGTCCTAGGACAGACCCAATCTGCAAAGACTGGGAGAGCTCCTGGCATTCAAGGAAATCTTTTTCAAAACATTATCTGAACACAGAGACTACAGTGTTCACACATGATAAGGAACAGTCTTTGATTGTAATAAAATAGCTTGTAAAAGCCTCCAAAAATGGACCACTGTAACCTTCAACAATTTTTAAAAACCTGGGGAAGTGGAAGAATCTGATTTCCATAGTTTTCCACATTATAATAGTCAAATGCCTAATTTTCAACAACAACAAATCACAAGGCATACAAAGAAACAGAAACATATGGAGCATTCAAAGATCAAAATAAATTGATAGAAACTGTTCCTGAGAAAACCCAGAAATCAGACTAACTAAACAAAGACTTTAAAATAATTGTCTTAAATATGCATGAAAAGCTAAAGAAAAACAGGAACAAAAAAATTAAATGATAGCAGGAAAACAATGTGTGAACAAAATAAGAATATCAGCAAAGAGATAGAAATTATTAAAAATAACCAAACAGAAATTCTGGAGCTATCAAGTATAATAAATGAAATTAAAAATTCACTGGAGGGCGGCCATGTTGTTTTCCTGCACGGGAGGCCGGCGCGTTTGCGGCTCCCACGCATGCTCGCCAGTTTGCTGGCTGCCGCGCTGCTGTGAGGCAGCCTGAGTCCTGCCACCGCACCAGCGTGGACCCTCCAACAGCCTCACGGACCCTGGGCCAGCCGCCTCCCCTGAGGACTTCCAGTGCCAGCATCGGACACGGAGCTGAAAGCCTTGCAGAGAGTGGATGAAAGGCTCTTGGTGCTACAGCCAGGAGTCAGTGCTGTGCCTCTGAAGTGGCAGAGCCAACTTCAGGACACGGATCCACAAGAGACCTCTCAGCTCCACATAATATCAAGTGGCGAAAGTCTCCCAGAGATCTCCATCTCAACACCAGCACCCAGCTTCAGTCAACGACCAGCAAGCTACAGTGCGGGTCACCCTATGACAAGCAACTAGCAAGACAGGAACACAACCCCACCCATTAGCAGAGAGGCTGCCTAAAAACATAATAAGGCCACAGGCACCCCAAAACACACCACCAGACGTGGACCTGTCCACCAGAAAGACAAGATCGAGCCTCAACCACCAGAACACAGGCATTAGTCCCCCCCACCAGGAAGCCTACACAACCTACTGAAACAACCTTAGCCACTGGGGACAGACACCAAAAACAACGGGAACTACGAATCTGCAGCCTGCAAAAAGGAGACCCCAAACACAGTAAGATAAGCAAAATGAGAAGACAGAAAAACACACAGCAGGTGAAGGAGCAAGATAAAAACCTACCAGACCTAACAAATGAAGAGGTAATAGGCAGTCTACCTGAAAAAGAATTCAGAATAATGATAGTAAAGATGATCCAAGATTCTATTTCCAAGATCCAAAATCTTGGAAATAGAATAGACAAAATGCAAGAAACAGTTAACGAGGACCAAGAAGAACTAAAGATGAATCAAGCATCGATTAAAAACACAATAAATGAAATGAAAAATACTCTAGATGGGATCAATAGCAGGACAACTGAGGCAGAAGAACGGATAAGTGAGGTGGAAGATAAAATAGTGGAAATAACTGATGCAGAGCAAAATAAAGAAAAAAGAATGAAAAGAACAGAGGACAGTCTCAGAGACCTCTGGGACAACATTAAACGCACCAACATTCGAATTATAGGGGTTCCAGAAGAAGAAGAGAAAAAGAAAGGGACTGAGAAAATATTTGAAGAGATTATAGTTGAAAACTTCCCTAATATAGGAAAGGAAATAGTTAATCAAGTCCAGGAGGCACAGAGAGTCCCATACAGGATAAATCCAAGGAGAAATACGCCAAGACACATATTAATCAAACTGTCAAAATTAAACACAAAGAAATCATATTAAAAGCAGCAAGGGAAAAACAACAAATAACACACAAGGGAATCCCCATCAGGTGAACAGCTGATCTCTCAGCAGAGACTCTACAAGCCAGAAGGGAGTGGCAGGACATAATTAAAGTGATGAAGGAGAAAAACCTGCAACCAAGATTACTCTACCCAGCAAGGATCTCATTCAGATATGATGGAGAAATTAAAACGTTTACAGACAAGCAAAAGCTGAGAGAGTTCAGCACCACCAAACCAGCTTTACAACAAATGCTAAAGGAACTTCTCTAGGCAAGAAACACAACAGAAGGAAAATACCTACAATAATGAACCCAAAACAGTTAAGGAAATGGGAATAGGAACATACATATCAATAATTACCTTAAATGTAAATGGACTAAATGCTCCCACCAAAAGACACAGATTGGCTGAATGGATACAAAAACAAGACACATATATATGCTGTCTACAAGAGACCCACTTCAGACCTAGAGACACATACAGACTGAAAGTAAGGAGATGGAAAAAGATATTCCATGCAAATGGAAATCAAAAGAAAGCTGGAGTAGCAATTCTTATATCAGACAAAATAGACTTTAAAATAAAGACTATTACAAGAGACAAAGAAGGACACTACATAATGATAAAGGGATCGATCCAAGAAGAAGATATAACAATTGTAAATATTTATGCACCCAACATAGGAGCACCTCAATACATAAGGCAAATACTAACAGCCATAAAAAGGGAAATTGACAGTAACACACTCATAGTAGGGGACTTTAACACCCCACTTTCACCAATGGACAGATCATCCAAAATGAAAATAAATAAGGAAACACAAACTTTAAATGATACATTAAACAAGATGGACATAATTGATATTTATAGGACATTCCATCCAAAAACAACAGAATACACATTTTTCTCAAGTGCTCATGGAACATTCTCCAGGATAGATCATATCTTGGGTCACAAATCAAGCCTTGGTAAATTTAAGAAAATTGAGATTGTATCAAGTATCTTTTCCAACCACAATGCTATAAGACTAGACATCAATTACAGGAAAAGATCTGTAAAAAATACAAACACATGGAGGCTAAACAATACACTACTCAATAACGAAGTGATCACTGAAGAAATCAAAGAGGAAATTTAAAAATACCTAGAAACAAATGACAATGGAGACACGACGACCCAAAACCTATGGGACGCAGCAAAAGCAGTTCTAAGGGGGAAGTTTATAGCAATACAATCCCACCTTAAGAAACAGGAAACATCTCGAGTAAACAACCTGACCCTGCACCTAAAGCAATTAGAGAAAGAAGAACAAAAAACCCCCAAAGTTAGCAGAAGGAAAGAAATCATAAAGATCAGATCAGAAATAAATGAAAAAGAAATGAAGGAAATGATAGCAAAGATCAATAAAACTAAAAGCTGGTTCTTTGAGAAGATAAAAAAAATTGATAAACCATTAGCCAGACTCATCAAGAAAAAAAGGGAGAAGACTTAAATCCATAGAATTAGAAATGAAAAAGGAGAAGTAACAACTGACACTGCAGAAATACAAAAGATCATGAGAGATTACTACAAGCAACTCTATGCCAATAAAATGGACAACCTGGAAGAAATGGACAAATTCTTAGAAAAGCACAACCTTCTGAGACTGACTCAGGAAGAAATAGAAAATATGAATACACCAATCACAAGCACTGAAATTGAAACTGTGATTAAAAATCTTCCAACAAACAAAAGCCCAGGACCAGATGGCTTCACAGGTGAATTCTATCAAACATTTAGAGAAGAGCTAACACCTATCCTTCTCAAACTCTTCAAAAATATAGCAGAGGGAGGAACACTCCCAAACTCATTCTATGAGGCCACCATCACCTTGATACCAAAACCAGGCAAGGATGTCACAAAGAAAGAAAACTACAGGCCAATATCACTGATGAACATAGATGCAAAACTCCTCAACAAAATACTAGCAAACAGAATCCAACAGCACATTAAAAGGATGATACACCATGATCATGTGGGGTTTATTCCAGGAATGCAAGGATTCTTCAATATACGCAAATCAATCAATGTGATACACCATATTAACAAATTGAAGAAGAAAAACCATATGATCATCTCAATAGATGCAGAGAAAGCTTTCGGCAAAACTCAACACCCATTTATGATAAAAACCCCGCAGAAAGTAGGCATAGAGGGAACTTTCCTCAACATAATAAAGGCCATATATGACAAACCCACAGCCAACATCGTCCTCAATGGTGAAAAACTGAAACCATTTCCACTAAGATCAGGAACAAGACAAGGCTGCCCACTCTCACCACTCTTATTCAACTTAGTTTTGGAAGTTTTAGCCACAGCAATCAGAGAAGAAAAGGAAATAAAAGGAATCCAAGTTGGAAAAGAAGAAGTAAAACTGTCACTGTTTGCAGATGACATGATACTATACATAGAGAATCCTAAAGATGCTACCAGAAAACTACTAGAGCTAATCAATGAATTTGGTAAAGTAGCAGGATACAAAATTAATGCACAGAAATCTCTGGCATTCCTGTACACTAATGATGAAAAATTTGAAAGTGAAATCAAGAAAACACTCCCATTTACCATTGCAACAAAAAGAATAAAATATCTAGGAATAAACCTACCTAAGGAGACAAAAGACCTGTATGCAGAAAATTATAAGACACTGATGAAAGAAATTAAAGATGATACAAATAGATGGAGAGATATACCATGCTCCTGGATTGGAAGAATCAATATTGTGAAAATGACTCTACTACCCAAAGCAATCTATAGATTCAATGCAATCCCTATCAAACTACAAATGGCATTTTTCACACAACTAGAACAAAAAATTTCAAAATTTGTTTGGAAAAACAAAAGACCCCGAATAGCCAAAGCAATCTTGAGAACGAAAAACGGAGCTGGAGGAATCAGGCTCCCTGACTTCAGACTATACTACAAAGCTACAGTAATCAAGACAGTGTGGTACTGGCACAAAAACAGAAAGATAGATCAATGGAACAGGATAGAAAGCCCAGAGATAAACCCACGCACATATGGTCACCTTATCTTTGATAAAGGAGGCAGGAATGTACAGTGGAGAAACGACAGCCTCTTCAATAAGTGGTGCTGGGAAAACTGGACAGGGACATGTAAAAGTATGAGATTAGATCATTCCCTGACACCATACACAAAAATAAACTCCAAATGGATTAAAGACCTAAATGTAAGGCCAGAAACTATCAAACTCTTAGAGGAAAACATAGGCAGAACACTCTATGACATATATTACAGCAAGATCCTTTTGGACCCACCTCCTAGAGAAATGGAACTAAAAACAAAGATAAACAAATGGGACCTAATGAAACTTCAAAGCTTTTGCACAGCAAAGGAAACCATAAACAAGACCAAAAGACAACCCTCAGAATGGGAGAAAATATTTGCAAATGAAGCAACTGAAAAAGGATTAGTCTCCAAAATTTACAAGCAGCTCATGCATCTCAATAACAAAAAAAGAAACAACCCAATCCAAAAATGGGCAGAAGACTTAAATAGGCATTTCTCCAAAGAAGATATACAGACTGCCAACAAACACATGAAAGAATGCTCAACATCATTAATCATTAGAGAAATGCAAATCAAAACTACAATGAGATATCATCTCACACCAGTCAGAATGGCCATCATCAAAAAATCTAGAAACAATAAATGCTGGAGAGGGTGTGGAAAAAAGGGAACGCTCTTGCACTGCTGGTGGGAATGTGAATTGGTACAGCCACTATGGAGAACAGTATGGAGGTTCCTTAAAAAACTAAAAATAGAACTACCATATGACCCAGCAATCCCACTACTAGGCATACACCCTGAGAAAACCATAATTCAAAAATAGAGATGTACCAAAATGTTCATAGCCGCTCTATTCACAATAGCCCGGAGATGGAAACAACCTAAGTGTCCATCATCGGATGAATGGATAAAGAAGATGTGGCACATATATACAATGGAATATTACTCAGCCATAAAAAGAAACAAAACTGAGCTATTTGTAATGACGTGGATAGACCTAGAGTCTGTCATACAGAGTGAAGTAAGTCAGAAAGAGAAAGACAAATACCGTATGCTAACACATATATATGGAATTTAAGGGAAAAAAATGTCATGAAGAACCTAGGGGTAAAACAGAGATAAAGACACAGACCTACTTGAGAATGGACTTGAGGATATGGGGAGGGGGAAGTGTAAGCTGTGACAAAGCAAAAGCGAGGCATGGACATATATACAGTACCAAACGTAAGGTAGATAGATAGTGGGAAGCAGCTGCGTAGCACAGGGAGATCAGCTCAGTGCTTTGTGACCGCCTGGAGGGGTGGGATGGGGAGGGTGGGAGGGAGGGAGACGCAGGAGGGAAGGGATGTGGGAACAGATGTATATGTATGACTGATTCACTTTGTTATAAAGCAGAAACTAAAAAAAAAAATTCACTAGAGGAGTTCAACAGCAGATTTGAGTAGGAAGAAGAAATAATCAGGTAACTTGAAGATAGGAAAATTGAAATTATTGAAGCTGAGGAACAGAAAGAAAAAGAATAAAGAAGAGTGAATAGAGCCTAAAGGACTTGTAGGGAAGCATCAAATGGACCAACATACATATTGTGGGAGTCCCAGAAGGAAAAGAGAGAACAGGGCAGACAGAATATTTGAAGAAATAATAGATAAAACTTACCAAATTGGATGACAGACATGAATCCACAAATTCAGGAAGCTCAACAAACTCCAAGAATGATAAACTCAGAGACCCACAATGAAACAATTATAGTTAACCTGTCAAGACTAAAAGGCAAAGAGAGAATCCTGAAAGCAGCAAGAGAGAAGGAACTCATCACAAGATAGATCCTCAATAAGATTATTAACTGATTTGTAATCAGAAACCTTTGAGTCCAGAAGGCAATAGGGTGACATATTTACAGTGCTAAAAGAAAAAAAAAAAAAACTGCCAACCAAGAATTTTATATAGCAAAATTATCCTTCAAAGTAAGTGAGAAATTAAGACCTCTCCAGGTAAACAAAAGCTGAGGGAGTTCATTATCGTTAGACCTGCCTTATAAGAAATGCTTTTTAGCAAATGAAAGGATGATAGACAGTAACTTGAAGCCATATGAAGAAATAAAGATCTCCAGTAAGGATAGATATAAGGGCAAATATGAAAGTATTATTGTAATTTCGGACTGTAACTCCACTTTTTATTTTCTACAGTACTTAAAAGACAAATGCAAAAAATAATTGTAGATCTATGTTATTGGGCAAAGAATGTATAAAGATGTAATTTGTGATATCAATAACCTAATGGGCGGGGGAGATGGAACACTACCTAACACTATACAAAAAAATAAACTCAAAATGGATTAAAGATCTAAATGTAAGACTGAACACTATAAAACTCTTAGAGGACAACATAGGAAAAATGCTCTTTGACATAAATCGCAACAAGATCTTTTTTGAACCACCTCCTAGAGTAATGAAAATAAAAACAAAAATAAACAAATAGGACCTAATTAAACTTGAAAGCTTTTGCACAGCAAAGGAAACCATGAACATGACAAAAGACAACCCTCAGAATGGGAGAAAATATTTGCACATGAAGCAGCAGACAAAAGATTTATCTCCAAAATATACAAACAGCTCATGGAGCTCAATATCAAAAAAACAAACAATCCAATTAAAAAATGGGTGGGAGACCTAAATAGACATTTGACCAAAGAAGACATATGGATGGCCAAGAGGCACATGAAAAAATGCTCAACATCACTAATTATTAGAGAAATGCAAATCAAAACTACAGTGAAGTATCACCTCACACCAGTCAGAATGGCCATCATCAAAAAATCTACAAACAATAAATAGTGGTAAGGGTGTGGAGAAAAGGGAACCCTCTTGCACTGTTGGTGGGAGTGTAAATTGCTACAGCCACTATGGAGAACAGTAGGGAGGTTCCTTAAAAAACTAAAAATAGAACTACCATATGACCCAGCAATCCCACTACAGGGCATATCCTGAGAAAACCATAATTCAAAAGGACACATGTACCCCAATGTTCATTGCAGCACTATTTACAATAGCCAGGACATGGAAACAACCTAAATGTCCAACAATAGATGAATGGATAAAGAAGGTGGTACATGTATACAGTGGAATTTTACTCAGCCATAAAAAGGAATGAAATTGGGTCTTTTGTAGAGATGTGGATGGACCTAGAGTCTGTCATACAGAGTGAAGTAAGCCAGAAAGAGAAAAACAAATATTGTATATTAATGCATATATGTGGAATCTAGAAAAATGGTACAGATGAACCTATTTGTAGGACAGGAATAGAGACATAGACATAGAGAACGGACATGTGGATATGGGGGGGAAGGGGAGGGTGGGACAAAAAATAATTATAATTTAATTATTTTAAAAAATAATTATAATTTATTTTTTTTAAAAATTAATTATTTTTTTAAAAAATTATAAACTATTTTAAAAAAATAATTATAAATCTATGTTATTGGGCAAAGAATGTATAAAGATGTAATTTGTGACATCAATAACCTAAAGGGTGGGGGAGATAGAACTGTATATAAGTGAAGTTTTCTATGCAATTGAAGTTAAGCTGGTTTTAGTTTAAATTATAATGTTATAACTTAGGATTTGATATGTAAGCTCCATGATAACTACAATTAAAATATCTGTAGAATATGCACAAATAGAAATGAGAAGGCAATCAAAGCATGTCACTACAAGATATCAACTAATGGGCTTCCCTGGTGGGGCAGTGGTTGAGAGTCCTCCTGCCGATGCAGGGGACACGGGTTCGTGCCCCAGTCCGGGAAGATCCCACATGCCGTGGAGCGGCTGGGCCCGTGAGCCATGGCTGCTGAGCCTGCGCATCCGGAGCCTGTGCTCCACAATGGGAGAGGCCACAACAGTGAGAGGCCCGCATACCGCAAAAAAAAAAAAAAAAAATCAACTAAACACAAAGGAAGGCAGTAATGGAGGGTATGAGGGGGACAAAAGCTATAAGACAACAAATAATAAAATGACAATAGTAAATTCTTCCCTGTCAGTAATTATTTTAAGTGTAAATAGATTAAGCTCTTCAATGAAAAGGCAGAGATTGGCAGAATGGATAAAAAACATAATCCAACTGTATGCTTTCTGTGAGAGACTTATTTAGATCTAGAGACACAAATAGGTTAAAAGTGAAAGGATGGAGAAAGATATTCCTTGCATATAGTAACAAAAAGAACTGGGTGACCATACTAACATGAGACAAAATAGATTTTAAGTTAAAAACTGTTATGAGAGACAAAAGACATTATTTTAATAATAAAGAGGTCAATTCATCAAGAAGATATAACAATTATAAACATATATACAAACAACAGAGCCCAAAAATATATGAAGGAAACACTGACAGAATTAAAGAGAGAAATAGACAGTTTTACAATAATAGTTATAAATTTAAATACCCCACATTTAATAATAGATGGAACAACTAGACAGAGGATCAATAAGGAAATCAAGGAATTGAACAACACAATAAACCAATTAGATGTAACATATATACAGAATACTCTATCTAACAACAGCAGAATTCACATTCTTCTCAAGTGCACATAAACATTCTCCAAGGTAGACCATATGTTAGACCACAAAAAAGTCTTAGCAAATTTTAAAAGATTGAAAACATACAAAGAGTCTTTTCCAGTCACAGAGGAATGAAACTAGAAATCAATAGCAGAAGAAAAACTGGAAAACCTACAAATATGTGGAAAATAAAAACATACTCTAACACAACCGGTGGTTCAAAGAAGAGGGCACAAGAACATATAGAAAGACAAGACCTTAAGACAAATGACATGGAAACTATTCTGCAGTTTCTGTGATCTTCAGAACCAATTGAAATAGTTTTTTGCCTTATTGATTCAAGCCTACAACCTAGTGATGAAAAGGAACAATTACAGGTATAAGTTACAGACTTTCTGACTCAAACATTCTTCATTTTTTTCCAGGAACATTTTGAGCAAAGACACATAGATTGCCTATACATATATGATTTGTGATAATAAAGTTAATTAAAATAAGTGTGGTAGCTAATTTCCACAGATGTTTCCTTGATGAGCCACACCTCCCTGAACTCATACCTTGGGTTGTCCAATCCCATGCTGAATAATGTAGCAAAAGGCAGCACTGGCTTCCATGTGGCTAAATTTTTTAAAGTGAAGTATTTTATATTAAATTATAAAAAGCAACATGGATTAAAAAGAACAATTTGACTTTCCTTGGAAGTTTGTATTTGACATTTTAAAGTGTACTGTGGTATCTAGGGCAGTCTCCTTTTTTCTTAAGTGAGTTTTGATGAGGTGATTTTAATTCTAGTGAAAATAATGACCTTCAGTTTGTTATAACAAATATTTATTGAGCAGCTACTTGATGTCAGGAACAGTGCCAGGCATTGGATGTGTTAGGCAGCAAGTGATTAGACCATAGTGTCACACATTTTATGACTGGACAAGTATAGGGAGATGTCATAATACAAAGGAGGGACCATGTATAACCAAGAGAATGTGGCAGAAGTGACTCTCTACACTTCTGAATCTATGTCATAAGTAATCATGCAGCTCCATTTCAGTGGCTTAGACTGCCTGCTTCAGGGGAAGCCAGCCACCATGTAAGAAATTTGACTACCCTAAGATCTCCATGCTCTGAGAAAGCCCAATATGGCCACATGGAAAGACTACATAGGGAAAGAGTGATGGGGAAAGACCACTCCCAACTGTTCTAGCCATTCTCACCTGGATGCCAGACACATACTAGTGAAAGAACTATCTTAGACATTTCAGGATATGCCATATGGAAAATGACTACGACCCCAGACATGTTGCCTCAGGCATGTGATAGACACAGGTGAGGGCCAGGCATCATGGCACAGAGACAAGATAGGCCCACTGTGCCCTGTCGAAATTCCTGACTGATAGAATTGGGAGCATAAGAAAATAACTATGTTTTATGCCACTGAAATTTGGGGAGGTTTATTACATATTCAGAACAACACTTTTTTTTTTTTTTTTTTGCGGTACATGGGCCTCTCACTGTTGTGGCCTCTCCCGCTGCGGGGCACAGGATCCGGATGCACAGGCTCAGCGGCCATGGCTCACGGGCCCAGCCGCTCCGCGGCATGTGGGATCTTCCCGGACCGGGGCACGAACCTGTGTCCTCTGCATCGGCAGGCGGACTCTCAACCACTGTGCCACCAGGGAAGCCCCAGAACAACACTTTTAAGTGTTAGTTTCAAAACAGTCTCATTATTTCATGCTCACAAATATATAGAGATGAATATTCAGCTAGCACCTAAGAAGATTTTGACTTGTAGTTCTCTCACATAGAAAAGTCATTTGACCCTTTTTATCTTCCATCTTATCATCTGTAAAATGGGATAAAAAATAATGTTTAACTTACAGGGTGGTTGTGAATATAAAAATAAAATACTGAATGTGAAAACACTTAGTGAACTGAACTGCTGTACAGAATTTCTAGTGGCAGTAGTGATACTGGTTGGTGGACAGTCGGGTTGTGTTCAGTGATGATGGCAGTGATTGTAGTTAAAGATTAGCCAGGTGGCAGTCATAGCTGTCTGGAAACGTGGGCAACCGGACATTTGCAAGAACATTCTTGAGTTTCATAATTGTAAAGTGTTCTGTTAGGTATAGAAGTATGTCAGTCCTTGCCCTTAAAAAACCTGACAGGGCTTCCCTGGTGGCGCAGTGGTTGAGAGTCCGCCTGCCGATGCAGGGGAAACGGGTTCGTGCCCCGGTCTGGGAAGATCCCACATGCCGCGGAGCGGCTGGGCCCGTGAGCCATGGCCGCTGGGCCTGTGCGTCCGCAGCCTGTGCGTCCGGAGCCTGTGCTCCACAACGGGAGAGGCCACAACAGTGAGAGGCCCACATACCGCAAAAAAAAAAAAAAAAAAAAAAAAAAAAACCTGACAATATCATCTGAAAAATAATATTCAACTACATGAAAAGGTATATGTTTCGTAGAAGAATAAAATAAATTAGACTTTATAGGGTGGACTCCAATTTGCTGCAGGACTTGAATCCATATGGCTTTATAGAAGAGGTAGCGTTTTCCCTAGAAACAGGGAATGGATATTCCCACTGTTTCTCTGGGTTCAGGGAAGAAGGGGGTTTTCAGAATGAATGAGGGGGATATATAAGGGGGACACTAAGGGGAGAATGTTGAAGCAGATATCCTTCAAGGTCTGTCCAACTGAAAGCAGGAGTGTTCCCAGGGACACGGCGTGTTGCAGGGTCAACTGCCTGCTCTGCGCAGGATTTACAGGGAGCCTTCTTTGATTTGGTTCCAAGGACTCATTTGTTTTGTGCCTGAAACAAAACAGACACTAGTCATCTTTCTCTACTCAGGTGAGCAGCATTAACCATTACCTTTCTGGGCAGGGTTTGCATTTCAGAAGCACATTTCTTGATCAGTGGGGAAATGAGAAAATGAGGGAGTCCCAATGTTTACCCTTCAGAAACAGTGTTACAAATAGTGGTTGAATTCCCAGGTTCCTTCATGGAAAGTGTGTAGAATCCAGCCAGTGTGGCTTATCACTGGTGATGTGGGGGAAATAACTCGCAGATTCAATTTAGGAATTTGTATCATTTCTCTTCCCAAAGCAAGAGGAGTGATGACGCAGTAGAACACTCCCCATCCTCCCCATTGCTCTGATTCTTCTCTGTTTAATGGCACTTGCCACCAAGAATCTTGGGAGCCTACAGCCCAAGTACGTATCATGAGACTCTCTCATGCAGAGTAGTTTCCGGGTCACTCCTTCCCTTTTTCATTTGCTTCCAGGGAGTTTTCCTGCCGGCCTCTCTTTTGCCCCCACTATTCATGATTTCAAGTCATAACCTCTCCTCTCAGACCATAGGCAGAGACTGCTTCTCCATCTCCTCAGTTCTGTGAAGATAACACACAGCCCTTCTCTAAGAGCTCTCTTCTTACCGCAGGGGAAAGCAGAAGGAGGGGTCATGGAAAGCAGGGAGAAACAACAGTCTCAACAAGTCACTGAATATGTACCATCTTTTTAAATCATGGGTTTATAAATGGAGCCAGTCCTTATACATTCTCTAGATTTCAGCTCTGCCTGTGTCAGGCACAGCCAGAGAGACTCACGGCTTTTTCTCTTTTCCCTAGAAAGAAGCTTGGCTCCATTTATGCTAAAATGCTCTGTATCTGCATTGCTTGTGACTCATTCCTCTTTGTGTTTTCTCTGTCCTCCAAGTGACAGAGAAGGACTCTGCCTTAGAGCTACCTCCGAGGAAGAGTTGGCAATAATCATCATTAGAGCTGCGATTGTCTAATTAAGCGTCTACTATGCTAGGAGCTATACTAGGCTCAAACTTAAGATAATAGGAAAAACTAACTAAGCCCATGTACCATGTATTGGGCAAAGCCTTTTACACATATTGTATCATTTAATAGTTCAGCCACCCCATGATGTAACTGAGGGTCAGAGGTTAAATCTTGGCTTGTCCAAAATTCCATGGTATCCATTCTTCCTGAGTCCAAGGCCCATTCTCTTCCCTCCAGACAAGGCAGGGACTTTTGGCTCTCCCTTTCAAGCCTGTTTCTCTTCATCAGGAAGTCATCTAAAAAAGGCATAGCATCACAGTTCTGTCCCTATAGTAACTACTAATTATTTCTTCCTGCCCCAGACCCAATCCTATCCTGGTCACATACCCACCAATGGCCTCTTTCCCTGCCAAACACAGACCAAAAAAATGGGGAGAAGTGCAAGTCCAGACTATATTGGTCATGGGGTTTCTCAGGTTACAGATAGGTCTTAGTCATTGAGGTGAAGGGGAGAGAAAGACGAGGGGGATCCCTGGTGCCAGTGAGTTAAGAGGAAATGGGCTTGTCATGGTGCTCTGGCTGCCACTGCAAGAGTCATCGTGAGGATCAAATGGAGATAAAAGGTGCATAAAAGGTTTTTTAAACTCTCAAGTGAATTAGAGGTATGATAATACTATATCTGCCATATTTCCTCAACTTTAAATGTTTTTCATATTTTAAGGTTTCTTAAAAGAATACATCTTATAATTAATAAATACATTAATTTTGGTAGGATATTTCTTCCCCCACCACCAAAAGGTGTTGTTAATTCAGAGGTGGATTTTACAATGGATGACTTCTTAGAATTCAGGACATTCCACATAAGTTAGTTTGACATTCCCAAGTTAGGGGCTAGAGATGATACTGAGATTGTTCTTTGCTCAAGAAGAGCATATGGCCCTAACAGAGCCATATAGTATGGGGAAGTCTCTAGCTATTGTCACTTTAAGCAGGAGAAGAGAAGCTGAAGGTGGGACAAATTGCATAACAGGACAAGGCAGGGCAGGATGAGGCTTACCTCGGGCCCTAACACTTTCTACAAAAATAGAAATGGAAACCCCTATGGTCCTCCCCCCCCACCCCCGCATCTCTTCCCACTCCAGCTCAGTCATATAAATGAAAAATATTCACACTTCTGTTTGGACCCACAGGCCTACACATATAAACTACATCCATTTGATTCAGATAGTCACCATTTATCCCCCTCTAGCCTAGTGCATCAGTGGCATGGTCCACCCTTTAATAGATCTAGGGAAGAGGTTCACACAGGCTCTGGATGCATGTTTAGGGCCCTATGGGCAGGGAATTCCAGAATCCTGGTACTTGGAGCATTTTTAGGTTCTAGACTCTAGAAGAGGGCATATCCCCTTGACCTTGAGAATTTAGAGGCAGCACAACCCAAAAGACTGCCTTTACTTTTGACACCAACTGCAAGTTCATTGGTTCCCAAGACCACCAGTAGTTTTGATAATTCATTAGAAGAACTCACAGAACTCACTGAAAGCTATTGCACTAATGGCTATGGTTTATTACATTGAAAGGATGCATATTAAAATCTGCTAAGGGAAGAAACACACGGGACAGGGTCCAGCAAGGTTCCCAGTGCAAAACTTCCAGTTATCCTTTTCCAGGGGAGTCATAGGCAGCGTTAACTCCACTCAATACCCACATGTGACATATATATGCAGAGTATTACCAACCAGGGAAGCTCCTCCAAGCCTTCATGTCCAGAGTTTTTCCTGGGGCTCAATCATATTTATGGTTGACTTCCAACATGCCTGAGTTTAGTCTCAAGTTCCTCCAGAGGCTGAGCTGATACCTTTAGTCTCCATCTCCTTTGGAGGTAGAGAAGATACCATGTGGCCCAAATCCCTCTTCATAAGTCACATTGTTAGATCATCCAGTGTGGCCCAAGGGCCCCAGATAAACCATGACACTCTTCCTCAAGATTAACTCCCAGGATATGAGCATGAAGACTAAAGATTTCCTTGGGTAAGATTAATTCTTTATTACACATCCCCACACTTCTGGCTCATGGGGAGCAGGGTTACCAGAAAAGGTAGGACACCAAATTAAATTTGAATTTTAGATAAATAATGAACAATATTTTAATATAAGTATGTCCCAAATACTATATTGGGCGTACTTAGACTAAAAATTTTTTTGTTGTTTATCTAAAATTAGAACTTAATTTCTAATTTCTTGGGTATCTTATATTTTTATCAGTTAAATCTGGGAACCCCAGTGGGCAGGAACAAGACTAGAGGAGGCCAGAATAGTGCCTTCTAAAGCATGGAAGGGCTAGACTGGGCAGCATATTCACATTTTTCCTGCAAACTAAAGCAGAGTTGAGGATAGACAGTGGCCAGTCCCAGGATCTCTAGCCAGAAATGACAAGTCAGAGGAGAAAGAGTTAAGAACAGCTGTGGCCAAAACTAGCACCATGGCAAGGAGTAAAGGACCAGAGGACCAGAGTGGGGCTGATCACTCCAGACACAGCGGGCTGCCAGAAGCCTGTTATCATAAGTCAGTTTTGGATATCCCAGGCTCACTCCTGCCAGCAAACCTCTGCCTGAGTCTGACTCCCTGGATTGAGATATACCTGGTTTCCATTTCAGTTTTACTACTGATTAGCTGTTGTCCTTGGGGAAGTTATTTTATTCCTTTGAAACTGCGATTTTCTCTTCTCTAAATTGAGAATACAACACATTTCATAAATTTGTTGGAGAGAAACTGAGCTAATTTACATAAAGCACCTTGCATGTATAGTTCTTTAAGAAAATTTACTTCCTTTCTCTCCATTTATTCTTTGGATTGAATGATTTATTTTATCATGAAAGTATCCAATTTTTTTTTTTTTTTCGGTACGTGGGCCTCTCACTGTTGTGGCCTCTTCTGTTGCGGAGCACAGGCTCCGGACGCTCAGGCTCAGCGGCCATGGCTCACGGGCCCAGCCGCTCCGCGGCATCCTCCCGGACCGGGGCACAAACCCGTGTCCCCTGCATCAGCAGGCGGACTGTCAACCACTGCGCCACCAGGGAAGCCTGAAAGTATCCAATTTTAATACACCAGCAGGAGAAACTCACTAGTGAAATGGACTGATTTTTTTTTTTTTTTTTGGCTAAGAAAGTAAAATATTTGTTAGTTATATTCCCGATCCTTTTTCCAGGTCCTCTGATTTGCAGCCCCTCTGGACTTGAAAGAGGACACTCACAGTGTAGGAAAAACCATATCCATATGAGAAAAAAAAAAGTCACCAACATCCCACACATAATTATGTTTCTTAGAAACCACTCCCCAAAACACCAACCATTTAACTTTGTTTGTGCTGTGGCCTTTGTTCCCAAGCAAAAGATGAATTCTAAAAGTTCACATGTTCTTCATCAAGAGTAATCTTCAGCCCCAAAGGGAAAGATCTCAAAAGCATTTGAGTTAATACATTCCTCTTGCTAATGTAACCAAAATATTCCAATGTTTTCCCTTAATACTCTCAATTTACAACTAGCAGACAGATGCTTCTTCTCAGAAGCCTTCATAAATCTTCCCATATGAGATGAAAATGAAGGATTTATTCTTGCCTATCTTTTAATTTTACTCAACACTCAATGAGTTATTCTTACAGCTGGCATTTCAAATGTATTAGTACAATTTATCAGTCAAAGGCTTATGCAAGGACTAAATTACACTAATGAATTGACTATGAATTTGAAACCTAACATGAGGCCAAATATTTTCTGGCTTCATTTCTGTATCTCAGCAAACGGCTTAATTTGCTCCCTACTTATCCATTACTGCTAAATTGTCTTGCTATTATTGTAGTAAATGGCTGCAAACCCTGGCTTGCCCTAAGGCTCAGGCTGAATGGAGTGGAATGAGGACACTTATGTAGACGGGAAAGGTAAAAACCTGCCATCCACTCATTTTTGCTGAGCTAGAGGAGGCAGGAGGGGTTCATAGTCCAACCCACCTTTTTCAGTACCTCTTACAGTCACAGAGTATTCTTAACAATTGGCATTTCCAGTGTATTAATGGAATTTATCATTGAAAGGCTTATGAAAAGGTTAAATTACACTAACGAACTGACTTTGCATTTGAAATAGAACATGAAGCCAATTATGTTCTGGCTTAGGATTTTTTTGTATCTCAGAAAACTACTTAATTTTCTTGCTACTCACCCATTATCACTAAATTGTCTTGCTACTATAGCAATGCCTGTTAGCAGTGTTATAGTTAAGAGTCTGTGCGTGTTTTCACTATAAGTGCCTATTTTCTGAGATTCAAACTACATCGGGAACTATGGAAATCTCACAGGTCTCTCAAACTTTGTTGGAATTGCTCCAGCCTTAGAGTTCTTCTTTTGTGCACATTAAAAATAAGGCCGTTTGAGGGAGAGGCACCAGGTGTTTTCCAAAACAGTTGACTTTTTGCCCACTTCTAGTTATGGGCTAGCTTTAATTTTAGATGGAAACTTTGTGGATGTTTAATTTAGCATCTTCCCATCTTCTTTCCCATTTTCATTGCTCTTTTGTACTTTAGCAAAGGCTCTTGTACCTCATATATGACTATGAAGATTTTGTTCCCAGATAATCAGTCACTGAACAAGACTTAATTGCTAAAAATGGTAAGAGAATTTTTTTAAGTTTCTGTCTGTGAAACACAAATGAGCAAGTGAAACTTATAATGTATAAAGCATTCTGTACTTCTGTGAGAAACTCAACTGTTTCTGATGGAAATGTAATGGGCCTGAATAAATGATCAGCCACAATCCCTTAAATTGCATAACATGTGTAGTGAAAAGATAAAATCTTTGGAATTCAGAATTAAGTCTAGGCGAGGAAAAAAAAAAAAAAAAGAACCTGTCGTCTTTGCTCAAATTTCCAGAAGTTACAAGATAATGTGAATATCTCTTCCTGTATTGTCACCTTTCATGCCATATTAGGCCTGGTAGACTGCTCAGTGCTGCTAGGGGGTCCCATCCCCAAATCCTACCCTTTTTTTGGACATATGGGCTAGCTGTTCCTATCCCCTTTCTCTGCAAAGCTAGCTCAGCCAGAAATCTCCCAGTTATGGTCTAAAACCCAAGTCTTCCTCAGCTCCCACAAAACAACTAGACCTCAAACAAAAGGCTGAGGGGGTGGGTTGTATCATCACAGATTTCCCTCGTGGTGAGGTTCTGAAGCTTGGATCCAACTTCTCAAGCCGGCTCAGTTCTTGCAGAACTTATATCTTAGTGGGGTGTTTTGAAAGTAGTTCCTAATTCGTCTCAGTCAAATACATATTCTTGAACATTTTACCACATGCAGTAGGACACATTCAGGCTCATCTCTCTTCCGCTAATGCCCCTAATTCAACCATCAGGCCATTCGCCCCCACACAAAAACCTCACATAAAAGCCATCTTCCTTTCCTATCATTCATCTTCTGTGTTGAATATTGTTCACGAGGAATGAGGAAACCAATTAACCTATGCTATACAGAGGTTCTCTTCACATAATGCCAAGGATCAAGTTGTCCTGGATGGGAAGCAAGGTCTTCTTTGTGTTTGCTGTACCATTCTTTAGCAGTATGTGATGCTCTTGACTTCCGTTGATTTCTCTCTGAATGTGCCATAAGACACTGAAAATTCTTCAATTTAGGATTCACCAGAAGGAGGACACTTATGAATATACCCAACCAATTGGTTTTCCTTTTGATAAGCTTGACTCTCAGAATTACCTCTCAATTCCAATTACTCCAGAGTCCCAGCTCAAGGGCATGTTGCATCTTTTGGACCCCCAGATATCCAGTACTGCTTCAGCTTCACCTTTAGCTGAGAGACCTTCCAAGCATTCATGGCAGCTTCATCTTGCACATGTGGACAAAGGAAGGTCCTACCCATGTGCTCTGCTTTAAATTAATATCTCTTGTTTTGCCATCTTCTTCTCCTCTCCCTCCTCTCCCCTCCTCTCCTCCTCCTCCTCCTCCTTCTTTTATAGAAAGACAATACCTTTTCCTCTATGAGGTTAAATTAAACAAATGGTATAGCGTACCAATCTCAGGTACACAATGATTCCACATTTAAGTGTACCAAAAATGAAAAGCAGAGTGCAGCCATGTTTGTGGAGTCCTCTGGCACAGGGAGAAAGCTCCCAAACTCATGATTTCTCAGAGAAGCTGGCTGAGTAGAGGCATTCAGAGTAAAACTAGGCTAAGGAAGCCCAACTGCCTGCTTTTTAAAAATTCTAAGTACATTTTAAAGTTGTAATTCCTTGCAAGAGTCTACCTATGCTTTGGAATATTTCCAGGGTGGAAGAAAAACTGTATTATTTGGACCTGTTTAATTCTCATAATTTGGCTCCTTACCTTTCTGGGAAATGGAATCCATGTCACCTCTGATTCTGGCCTACATGGTAATTGGAGAAAAGGTGTATGAAGTAGAGAAAAGCCAGAGGGTCAGAGGTGATAAACTGTAACCAGTGAATTCTCCTCTAAGGTCTAACTGGATTTTTTTCAAGGCAAGTTTACTCTGTATTTTGAAGATGTATTGGGTGGAAAGGCTACCAACTGCCCATCCTCTTAGCCACTTGTACATTTGAAAATAATATTCTTACACTCACAGTCAGGCATGAAATAGCATCCCCTAATTCTAGTGGCAGGTTATGCCAAGGAGAACAAGGTAATGCGTCCCAATAATGTAAAAGACATTATGCCACAGCAGACCAACATAAAACATAACATTTGATATGTAGATGAGACCAAAGGGAAGCTAATGTTTCAACTTTGCTTTTTGGGTTCATGCTTCTTTCTTTAGTGGGCTTGAGTTCACTCTCTGGCAAATTATAGCCATGTTGCATATACGTTGATGGTGGAATATTCTGGACCACATGCCAGCAAAAGCAAACCGTTCCTATTTCACTTCCTCTCCAGGCAAATGTGTTAACCATCTAAAGAGCATACATACATACAAACGCGCACACACACACATATATGTGGCTGCCAGTATGACTGAGAGGTTTGGGGGAGATGTTCAGGATGCTACAATCAGATGAATTAGAAGATAAGGGCGGCATTCCTTCGGGGATACCCTTCCTCAGATTCCCCATGCAGTACCTAAAATTCCCAGCCCTGTGTCTTTGCCTCCCACCCTTTCTTCTTTCTTGATTTCTCTTCCCTTCTTCTCTTCTTGAATCAATCTTGCAGAACGCAGACCAAATGCCGCTTCTTAATCTCCCATCTTCTCTCAAGTCTGAAGTATTTGCTGCCTCCACTGAATATTCATAGCATCGAACCTATAAAGAGTCACTGGAAAAGAGTAACATATGGTGATTAGAAGGAAAGGCTTTTAAGACATAGAGATCTGGGCTTAAGTCCTAGTTCTACCTCTCACTATTATAGTTGTGTGACACCTGGGAAATTCCTTAATCTCTCTAAGCCTTGGTTTCCTCCTCTAAAAAATGTGGAAAATAGTATCAATTTCATGTTGTTGTTGATATAATCAAATGAGATAATACATATAAAGCTTTTAGCCAAGTGTCTGGTCTATACAGAATATGCAATAAATGCTGACTGTTGATGTTACATCAAAGCACCTACCACTTTCTTCCTAATTTCTATATGTAGCTCTATATCCACCTAAGGTCCACCTCTAGACTCTAAGTTCACCTGGACTGGGAATCAGGTCTTCTACAACTTTGTATTTCCCAGAAGGTCTCGGACAATGCCTTGCACTAACTACCTTTGTTAAATAGATGAATGGTGGTGATTTTGGTTTTTTTTTTGTTTGTTTGTTTTGTTTTGTTTTGTTTTGTGCTGTACGCGGGCCTCTCACTGCCGTGGCCTCTCCTGCTGCGAAGCACAGGCTCCGGACGCGCAGGCCCAGCGGCCATGGCTCACGGGCCCAGCCGCTCCGCGGCACGTGGGACACTCCCAGACCGGGGCACGAACCCGCGTCCCCTGCATCGGCAGGCGGACTCTCAACCACTGCGCCAACAGGGAAGCCCAATGGTGGTGATTTTGAGCTAACAACTTACGTTTGGCTCTTGAAACCCATAATCTCCTCATATTATCCTGGTGAGGCAAATAGGAAATAGGCATCAGGCTTCAAAATGCCAGTGAGGAGACCAAAGAACCACAATGGTCAAGTGATGGGAGTAAGCACCTATCGGAGGACAATGACATGTATTTCTCTGATGATCTATGAGCTCTCAAAAAACAAAAATAAAAACAAGACAGAATCTCAATAGCAAAGACTGTACTGAATCTGCGAAAACCAAACTGCCAGTCAGTCTGGTTGAGTCTGTGAAACAACAATTTGAGAAATGTCAACATTTTGTATGAAACGTCTGGTTGTTGACGGAATTAGCCATTATAAGAATTAGTTGTCAGTCAGCCCTTGGGTACTCATACATTAGGCTCTACTTTGAGCCTTTGGCTTAATTGCAAAAGCTAAATTCCTAAGCAAAATTTTCTCATTATTTCAAATTCAGAGCATGGGCAAAAAGTGCATGTAATTAAACAAAATTAGTGAGTACATACTTGAGCTGTTTTATTTACAGATCAAATTAGGTGATGGCCATTTCATAGTATTTGTATATAAGATAGTGTTAAAATTCTACCTTTCTAGATCTTCAGGCCTCAGAGAATTCTTACCTCAGTGGAATGTAAAAACCTAATTTTTCTCAGTATTTAACATTCATAGGACTTGTAAGAAACATACCATAACCATGACTTTTCATTTCCTCGTGGCTTATGTAAATATGAGGCTGTCTACAGCTGAGTACGTATGAGGTTTTTCTTTTTCTTCACTCTATCTCTCTGTACAAGAATTGTTTTTGAAAACTCATCTTTAATTTAGAGAAGCGTCGTACATAAAAGAAGTGTATACACTGCCATCCGCTAAAAAGTGTCAGCAGGCTCCCCATGGCGAAGCTCACAGTATCCTGTGGTTTTCAACTCATTACTAGAGGGATTCAGCGAGGTTTCTCCTAAACACCATCAAGGCTTTGCTGAACATTTGGCAGCATTGAGATTACTTTAAGCAGCTCATTTTGGTTATAGCCTGAAAAGACTTCCTGTTATATGAGGTAGCCCTCTTTCTAAGGGGTGAAGTGGGGGCAGGAGGACTGCCACTTCAGAAGAGGGAATGAGCCCTTGTCCCAGACATGGCTGAGGAGTTCTGGAAGGTGGGGTATCCTGTTCCAAAGGACATTACTCAGGAACAGGACTGCCGTTCCTTGGTAAGGAACTCTACTCAAGAGAAAGGTGAGCAGAGTGGAAGGCAGAACTACTAGTTCCATTCCCTGATTTTTACCATCAACATCTGCTTTAATGGGAAGATTATAGACTGAGTCACCACCTGGACCTGTGTGCTTGTGTGCACACATACAGGCGTATACATTCAGACACACAAGTACAATAATCTTCCTTAAACATTACTTCTCCCGTCTTTTGTTCAAAATCCTTCAGTAACATAAGCTTTCAGATCAATACCCTTCAAGTCATTCATTCAACGTTTTCTCAGTTTACTCCCCAAACCCCCGCCCCCGCTTCCCCACTGCCCCAGTGCTTCCCATCATCTCATTATTCCCCAACATGGTAGCTCTACCCAGCATCCAACTAATCCATCTGTACACATGCCCTTTGCCACGCATCTCATGCCTATCTATTTCATAACCCAGTTGTTTTCACATTATTATTTTTTTAAATTTTTATTTATTTATTTTTGGCTGCGTTGGGTCTTCGTTGCTGGGCACGGGCGTTCTCTAGTGGCTGCGAGCGGGGGCTATTCTTCGTTGCGGTGCGCGGGCTTCTCATTGCAGTGGCTTCTCTTGTTGCGGAGCACGGGCTTCAGTAGTTGTGGCACGCGGGCTCAGTAGTTGTGGCTCGCAGGCTCTAGAGCGCAGGCTCAGTAGTTGTGGTGCATGGGCTTAGTTGCTCCGCGGCATGTGGGGTCTTCCCAGGCCAGGGCTCGAACCTGTGTCCCCTGCGTTGGCAGGTGGATTCTTAACCACTGCACCACCAGGGAAGCCCTATTTTCACATTATTAAACCTGCAAATCCTTTCAGAAAATGGAATTGTAGATGGAAATTGATTACATAAAACTGGGGAAAGCAGAGCTGTTGTGTTTAAACAGGAATGGAGGGGGACTCTTATCTCTGCCTCCCCAGGTCTCTCTTGCCCTCTGTGCATTTTGCAGTGATACCTGAGTCACCCCTGTGAAGGTTTAGGTTCTACCAAACACATTTGAAAACTACTCATCTAATATCTTTCTCCAGAAGTCTTTTGAAACACCAACCACACTCACTTCTTCCATTGAAGTCCCACTCCTCCACACTCAAGGATTCAGATTGCCCCTGGATCCTCCCTTCCCTCAGCATTTATTGCTTTGCTTTGTAGAACAGCACACTCTGTGGAGAATGGGTGACTTGATATCAAACTCCCCAAGGACAAAATGGCTTCACTTTATCCCTCCCACTCCTCTCCAAGCCCTACAACATGCACAGAAGCTGGTGTAGCACTAGGGCTCCACTGAACAAAGAGCTGTAGAAGTTCCTTCATCTCTGAGCTTTCCGTTTACACATTTTCATGGATGTGATCAATGCGATGCACCAAAATGCATGACTCTTCCTATCACAGTGAGGCAGCGATGCTAGTCATGTTTGGCCATTTAAATCTTGACCACTGTCTTGATCCTGAAGTGTCTTGTTATCAATGAATGCAAAAGCATGTTGAACGGTACTTTTCAATTACCCTGTGAACATCTGGAGTCCAAAGCTGAAGACAAAGAAGAGCACTAACCTCCAAATTTAAAAAGAGCCACCAAGGATTGGGGCCACCTACTACCAGGGCTTACTAAGAGTCAGCTTAAAACTACTGGGTGCTAAAACCCCATCCTTCACTTCAGCTCCTGTTATCCTATATGCAATATAAGCAGAAGGCTGGAGGAGGGGACAGAGAGAAAGTACCGAGGATCTAAGTGGTGGCAGTAGCCTTGTTGCCATACGATGTTTTTGTGTTAAGAAGTTTGTTTATTGTACTTCCTTAAAGCCAAGTGTGAGGGGCCCTCCAAGAGAAGCACTTGTAACAAATGGGGGGGTACTTGCAGGAATGAGACCCCACACATCACTCTCCTTTTGGACATGGCTCAGGTAGTAGACTTCCTGCCCTGCCCTTTATTTCTATGAACTAGAGAAACCTGAATTGAAGGGTGGCAGGATGAAGCGGACAGAAAGTAAAGGAGCAGCCTGACTTCCTGCTATTGGGATTTGCAAGGAGGCCTGGGTCTCCTCTGGTTTAGTGGGCACTGAGAAAGGTATCTGCGCTGGGGCCATCTTGCTAGGAAAAAAGTGTGATGGCCAGGCAATGGAACCGCAGAAGCAAGCAGCTGTGGGGTTGTCAGCAACAGGTGCTTGCTGGCGGGTGGAAGGTGGAGGAAGAAATGGAGCTGGAGGTGGAGTTGGATCCCCCACTCCAGCAGAGAACTGCAGAAGGAGGCCCAAAGGGCCCTGCAGAAACTCATTGATGCACCCTGTGTATTTCGGCGACTGCACACTGAGGCCTTCCATAGCCAGCCAGTGTTGGCCAGAGAAGCAGCAACCCACAGGGAAAGGACCACAGCCACAGACGGTTAAGTCAAGAAGCAATTACTCTAGTGCTCCTCCTCGACTTCCTTATAATAGGAATCAGGTCTTGATGAGGGAAGTACAGGTTCAAGCTCAAATTAGGGTATATTTAGTGCTAGAGGTAGCTCTAAGTTTGGGGGGGGGAATAGATGAAATATAAGAAGAGAATTGTAAGCTGGACTTAGGTGAAAGGGCCTGGAAAGACACCAATATTCTCAAAACGTTGTTAAGGGATGTTCAGGGCCATTTGGACAGAACATAGCTAAGTAGTGGTTGGAAAAATTCAAGTGTTCAAGTTATTATTGCCACTGAGTTAAGGCTGCTTGATAAAAAGTTATTTATTCACTTACAGTGAAAAGAAGGAAGCCAAATTGTAAACATTTTTGTATAAAAAGTTTAAGAGAACTCCAAAGAAGTTGTAAAAGACCGTGTCTGGTAAGTGCCACTTTTGGCACTTACTAAATCTATATTTAGAGTTCCCACAGGCAATCTGCCTTGACAACTTGTATGTACACATTGGTCATCTGTACAATGTCACTTTGTACTCATGCACAAATGGCCTTCTTGAAAGTTTACTTGTTTTTAAAGAGAAGTGCTTACTTCAGTATGTGATGTAAATTCTTACTGATTAACATTCTTTTTGAACTAGTTTTTCTTTAATTTATAAAAATATACATTTAATTTCATATTTTTAATGGTTTTATAAGTTATAAATAACAAGTCGCTACAGTTCAGATAGCATAAAGCAAAAAGTTAAAGTCCCATTCTGCTACATGTTCGCTCTCTATATGTAACCATTGTTAACAGTTTCTTGTTTATCTTTCCAGAAATTCCCCATGCCTCTCTGAGCATGTAAGCCTATGGATGTGTGCCTTATTTTTAGCAAAAGTGGCACTTACCAGACATGGTCTTCTACAATTTGCTTTTATTAATTAAAAATGTCTTAGACATACCTTTCTGTCAGTGCACATTGATTCACCTCATTGCTTTTAAGCACTACGTAATATTCCACTTTATTTTTTTTGCCTCATACTTTAACCAATGGGCTTCTAGCTCAATTATAGTTTTTTTTTTTAATGTCCTAGCACATAATAAATCAATGATTGTCCTGATACACATTTGTCTACTTCTAAAAGGAGACTTTCATTTAATTGTAAATTTACAAACCATCGTTAATATTCAGAATGCACAATCTGAAGTGTTACATGATATTAAAATACTCAGTGAGTTACCAGAGAAGATTAAATTATGCTCAATATACTTGATTAATATTAAGTCATTTTAAAACATTGCATTCTAACCCTCAAAGTTGGCAGTTTCTCTCTGGTAAAAGCAACTAGACTTCTAATTTAACCAGTACCCCACATAGCACCATGCTTGATAACAGAATGTACTGAGTGTATACACATACCTTCTCAACCGGAGATATGGTGAGAATTAATAGGGTAATACACAGTCTCTTTGTGAGGGGTGATTGCAGAAGCTAACATAAACAGTGTGACTGTTTCCTTTTTGGTTCCCTCAGGCTCCATAGATGACAAAGCAAAGGCATGACTACAAGGTTTATCTTCCATTTGTTTGTCATTCTTCAGAGTAATCTCAACCTTTCCCAGTTTATCTGAGGTCAAAATATCTTCTGTTTTAACAAACCAGGGTAAAGGACAGGGAAGGCTACAACTGAGGTGTGTCTGAGCTGTCTTTAATATCTGAGATCATGTAGTTTTTTTCCCCTAAGATGAATGTTTCTGTCAACATGAAACTCTTCTTCTGGTTTTAAGTCACTCACTGCCACGTTACTGCTGCTCCTGCCCACTCGATATGGCTGCCCACCCTTGACCTGGGCCAGCCCCTACCAGAAGCCCCATCCATCCTTGGATGATAACTGTGTCTGAAAATGGGTTTTATTCCAGGGCTGTTTATACTCAGTAGTATAAGTTGAGAAACCTCATAACAGAAGCCCCTCTTCTGAGAGGTGTGTCTATGTGAGCGTACGTGTATGTATAAAAAGACATTTCAGTTTTCAATAAACTGTTTACTGTTCAAACATTAAATAAATGTAGAACTGTTTTAATCAGCTGAACAAATATTTAATGTACACTCCAGCATAAGAGTAAGAGCTGTGTTTAAAAATATCTTCTATACTGCTAAGACACAGGGAATTTATGGAAACCAGTGACCTGAAAGGTAAAACAAACATTCAGGAGGAAACATGAAGTATATAATTTTAAATTTAAACGTATCCCTCTCCTGTTTTATTTGCATCCAATTGTGTTGTAAGTGTGTACGCACGTGTATGTGTGTGTGTGTGTGTGTGTGTGTGTGTGTGTGTGTGTGTGAAGTCCTGGGAAGTGCTGGTTGAATTACATATCTACTTCTATTTTCTAGAAAAACTAGCGTTTAAGTGACTACCAAATTAATTTCCAGTAAATTGTTATGAGAAGGTAAAACATGGCAAAGTTCATGTTCTGCCCAGGACTGTGCTTCTTGGTGAAGTAAATGTTTGTTTGCTCTTTAGGTTCCAAACACTGGGGGTCATTCATGACAGTAGTAGTTGGGTTTCTGTCCACAGCTTCAAAGGGATTGTCTAAAACTCCAACAGGAAATGCTAAATTCTTGGAAAACACTTAATCCTCTGTAGATTCTGTGTAAATATCATAGAAATTTGGCAGAAGGTGTGTATTTTTAGAAAAATAACCTCTTACAAGGATACATGGGAAACATGTTTAATAAAATGGATGCCAGCCTCTTTACACTAATTTCATTTTTAGTTATATTTGCAAAGAAGAATAAAAAATAAGGGTCTTAAAGTGGCCATGCTTTTCAACTCTTACCATCCTGCTAATTTAGTTTGGTGAACAGACCTCTAATTGAGGGCATTTTCTCTGCCTGAATTGCTCTAGAGCGGAGAATTGTAAGGGATATGTAGTACTTGGTTGTTTGTGGCCTTTATTTCTCTAAGCGTTTGGTGGTAGTTTAGATATAGCAGTGTGGCCATGTTATTACGTGGCCAGAAACTCATCTGCCATTTCAATCAAACAATATGCCCACCCCACATCATCAAAAGAGTCTTTAACAGCAGCTTTCTACCCAATTGATCAGATTATCGATGTTGCCAATTCCATTTAGCATTGAAGGCTTTAAAATACCAAATTTATTGGCTTTCAAATACATGCCTTTCTTAATGCAGATATAGCTTCTTACTCTCTTTCTGGTTTACAATAGATATTCATTAAATGAAAAACTTGAAGTTTTCAAGCAATTTTGGGACATAGCACTATCCACATGTTTACTAAGAAAGTTTCCTGCCATTGGTTCCAAAAGAAATTCTTCAATTCTACTTGGAATCCGAGTCATTTCTGGCTCTGTCTAGCTCAGTGACAATTCATCCTTCCGTCCATAATCACTGATAAAGTCATCATGTTTCTGAGAAGACTGGGAAGAATAGCACTTCAGAGCCTAAGTTCAGCTGTTCAGAACCATAATGAAGAGGAACTGGAAGCTGAGAATTAAAAAGAGAAGAAAGGAAAGGGAGCTACTTAGCAATCAGAACACAGTGTTTATGAGATCATTAGAAACCCATTTGAAATGCTGTTTCCTAACTAGCTTTAGTGAAAAGAAAGTTGTCAACTCAAGTCAATGAATATAGCCTTATATCCACATGGCTATGAAGCAATTAATGTACCTTAATGCCATAATGAAATGGTTGGAAATTCTAATAGGGCTCTTCCAGATTTGGGGCTGCCTTTCGGTGAGGGGCTTTAATGTCTGTGCTGCCTGGCAAAGCTGGCTCTTGTGTCAACAGCAAGATGGTGTGCTTGGCAATGGCTCCACAGGCCTAACGCAAATATACCTGCCCTCCTTCTCAGTGGCCTCTGAAATAACTACTGTATTTGAGCTGAGAAAAATAGGAAATTAGAATATTTGCTTATTTAGCTTCAGGTAGAGCTTCAGCTGTAGCAACCTCTAAAGCATTATGAAAAATGTATGGTATTTCCCACGGCGTTTTCAGACATATAATACGTAAATACAAAGATAGCAATGAAAAGGTCTCCATACTGATGTGGCTTAATTCAGGCTGTTTTTCTCTCACTCTTAGCTTGCTATATCTGATTTGAGGGTATGGTATTAACATACCATCATACTGAGGTGGCTTAATTCAGGCTTATTTTCCTTCTGCATCCTAGCTTTCTATACCTGATGTATTGGTACTTTATTAACATACCATTCACATAATGAGGACTTACCTGGGCAGAATAAGATACTTAAAGGTAGAGCCCTGTGTGCTTTTCAGACCTTGGACTTTTACATGCCAGCCTAGAGAATGGAATTCGCTTCTATTTAATATTTACATTAGCAATCTCCTGGTTCTAAAATTTATGGCAAAACAATAGCTTCTTCAGGTTTTCCCTCTACCCTGCTGTTTTATTTAGTGTTATCATTTCACTTTCTCCGCACTGCAAGCCATACGTATAAGACAGCCTATTCATACATTTACGTATAAGACAGCCTATTCATACATTAACAGCTATTATCCACTGTCACTGTTATTTCCCTTGGTTTCTTATTTTTTAATGAGGTTTGAACTCAAGGTGATCTGGAGCACAAAGGGGTGGGAAGTCTGTAGCTGCTGTACATTAGGCATTAGGCACACCCACATCATCCAGCAGATGGCCTTGACTTGTAGGCAGGTGGACAGGCTTATCCTGGAAGACAAGTGACTCGCCTGAGTCTCCCAGGAAATTAAGACCACGGCATCCACTGTAGAAGGACAGAGGACTGGGAATCTTTTTTTTTTTTTTTTTTTTTTTGCGGTACGCGGGCCTCTCACTGTTGTGACCTCTCCCATTGTGGAGCACAGGCTCCGGACGCGCAGGCTCAGCGGCCATGGCTCACGGGCCCAGCCGCTCCGCGGCATGTGGGATCTTCCCGGACAGGGGCACGAACCCGTGTCCCCTGCATCGGCAGGCGGACTCTCAACCACTGTGCCAACTGTGCCACCAGGGAAGTCCAGGACTGGGAATCTTAACCTTACACACTCAGAAGGCTAAGCAATTGCTCTGAAGTAGAGACCCGGAAAGAGCAGGCTTAGCTGCCATCACCACTTCTTACTTTATAATTCAACATATTACAGATAAAGATGTTCTTCCCAGTGTTCCAGGCATTCCTGCAACAAGCCTGGGAAACTGTGTAAATAACTGCAGTTTCCCAGGACTGTCCCAGAAGGCCCGCCCACTCAGGAGGCTTGTCCCTTCCCAGGTCCCGGAGATTCGTAGTTGCACGCTCCACTGCTTGTGGTCAGGTTTACTCAGTAGAAGCCCTACTGTCCAAATAGAGTGGGTTTCTGGTCAGAAACAAGCATGGCCACATGCTGGTAAACATAAGCAAATCACCCCACAGATCCCCTTTCCTGTGAAGGGCAGTGCAAATCTGAGGGTCAGCGGTCAGGAGGAATATCACCAGACAAACGGAAGCTGTGTTTGCTCCACTATGAAACATGAGCAGTGCATGTCTCCGGGAGGATTTACTGTAGCATGTCCAAAAGAAACGGACATCGGGCTTCCCTGGTGGCACAGTGGTTGAGAGTGCGCCTGCCGATGCAGGGGACACGGGTTCGTGCCCCGGTCCAGGAAGATCCCACATGCCGCGGAGCGGCTGGGCCCGTGAGCCATGGCCGCTGAGCCTGCGCGTCCGGAGCCTGTGCTCCGCAACGGGAGAGGCCACAGCAGTGAGAGGCCTGCGTACCACCAAAAAAAAAAAAAAAAAAAAAAGAAAGAAAGAAACGTACATGGGTAAGTGGGTGGGAATGGGGCAGTGTTCCTACTTCAGAGTCATCCCAGCTGCTCCTGGAGAAAGAGCCTCCTTCAGGATCCCCCCCACCACAAGAAAGGACTTAGGAGCTTGCCATCTCTGGATTAACTGTCTTTATCTCTTTGAAATTGGAAGAGATGACAACACTTGTGTTTGTTTTCTGTTGATGTTAAACAGATGCACAGTCCTATTACAGCCACACAGGTATAGTTCAAGATGAAGCAATAATAGAAACGTAGTTGCTCTTGGACCAATGTGAGGAGAGTGGGTTTGCCTACGATTTTGCTGAAGTATTCAACATTTCCATTTGATTTAAAGTCCAGTGTCCCCAACAGGTCAAACTACACCTACCTACCCTTGGCTCTTTTCAGAAGCCAAGAGGTGTCCTCAACGGAGGAGGACATAGCCTCCAGAAATTCACTATTATTTCATGATTAGCTGCTATTTCTCAGTAGATAAGATCAGGTCTGCAACTATTTATTTTTTCAAACCATGATTAGGCTGTGAAAGGTGGTGAAACAAAAGAAGGAAGAATTGGAGGAAGGAAAGGATGAAAAAAAGCAGATGCTGGGTTGATCTTTATTTCTTTATTTTTAAAGTTTGAACTTCATTTGAACCAGTTTGGATCCTCTGGACTTTCCAATGGCTGGGCATCACAGTAAGCAAAACTGTCCTCCACGTTGGGAAAATCCTAGTGTTTCCTAAGGATTTAAATACATATGTTTTACAGCTCTGCCTTCAGAGCAAGATTCAGTGAAAACGGAATCAAGGGCATTTTTAGCTGGCAGAATTTTTACTTTTTTTTCTTTTTTCTTGTGTAAAATAAGATTTTTGCAGGGATGAGAGGTCTCAGGTAGTTTTGGGAAGTGAAAGGGTATAAAATATAAATAGGTTAAAGTAGTGATATGGTAAAAACCCTGACTCAAAAGTCTCTGTGAAGTTTTTCCAGATAACATTACCTAAGAATCTTTTCTCTGGGAGAGAAACAATTCCCAGAGGGCACACACAACTGCTGCACACATATTCCATTAGGTGGAGGGCAACTGGTGCCTGGTGTATCAATGCCCATGTGGAAAATCATTTGATAGACCCAACTCTAAAGGCTTGAATCTGCCTGAAGATTCCAGGAACAGACATCAAAATAGGATAGGCTTCTGAAGACAGGGAGACTCCATCTGGTCCAGTGTTGGGACCCCTTTAAGCCACTGATCTCCTACCACACTGAATAGAAGAGTCTATCTTGAGAAAGTCAAGAGTTATTTTCTACAAGTTCCTTCCCCAGACTCCACCTCTTGCCAGATGATATTTTCATCCACGTGGCGACAATTGTATGATTACCAGGTACCCAGGTTTTATTATAAAGATCTGTACACAATTGGGGAACCACTTTAAGTGGAAGCTATAGGTGTCCCAAGTGGTGATCTCAGCTTCTAACAAAACTAAAAAACCAGCACTCTTAATAGGTTATGAAAATTTTCACTTAACAGAACCGTGTATTTAGGTTTGTTTGCACATTTTTCAAGACCTGTGATTTCAACCAATTAGCTATTTTCCACCAATAAATACTATAATGATGGATACATAATGGGAACCAATCATTTAAGAAAATGAAATGTGCTGATTTGAACACATACGTATAATTGTTCTTTTCTGTGTAACAGATCCTATGCCGAAATGGCTAAACTTTAAAAACTCTTTTTCTTTGCTGTCATTAGGTGCTTGCTCAAAGCAAAAAATATACAATATAGATCTGGAGCCAAATTTTGAACTAAATAAAGACATAACAATTGAACGAAATGAAGACATAAACAATCATTGGCTTTTTAAAAGAAGAAGTTAAAATATCATTTTGGACAAATTATGTTTAGATTATCAAGTAAAATGTTTTGTGATTTTAATGAAAGCATTAAATTAATATGTGAGTAAAACTACATATTTAAAGTTGTGATTCTCTAAGGTTTTGCTCAGGGAATTCCATTTGATAACATGATCCATCCTTTTAATTTATAGCCACTTGAGATGTACTAATGAAAGGCTAACATTCATTAATTCATACAACACACAAGAGAGTCAAGTTAGACACCAGGTATTGTAAAGGAGCTTGCAGTCAGGTGGGAAAACTGGGCAGGTAAACATTAACTATATGTGAGGTGATCAGGTCCCCTAAAGAGGCCTATAAGAGGTCTTATGAAAACATAGAAAGGAGGAATCAGAGAAGGCTTCACAGAGGTGGTGCTCTTTGAGCTCAAGTGTGAGGGACAAGTAAATCTTAAGCAAACAAAAAACGTACAAAAGGGGGCCTCCCTGGTGGCGCAGTGGTTGAGAGTCCGCCTGCCGATGCAGGGGATACGGGTTCGTGCCCCGGTCTGGGAGGATCCCATATGCCGCGGAGCGGCTGGGCCCGTGAGCCATGGCCGCTGAGCCTGCGCGTCCGGAGCCTGTGCTCCGCAACGGGAGAGGCCACGACAGTGAGAGGCCCGCGTACCACAAAAAAAAAAAAAAAAAAAAAAAAAAAAAAAAAAAAAAAACGTACAAAATACCAGCCACGTTGGCAGGTTCAGTGCATGGATACAGTTAATGTAAATTTTCTTGTTTTCTCTCCAAATATTCTTTCCAGTTGTGATTGTTATTGTTAAAATATCTCTTAAACTTCAACTTTGCAAGTTACATTCTATAATTAAATTACCCCCATAACCAAGACAAAGATTGACATGGCATATTAAATATTTAATATTCACTTGGTTCATTCATAAATGTCTACTGTTTAGAAAGATGTTCATGATTAGAGTCTCTCCTATGTATGCTTCATGATTAGAGTCTCTCCTATGTATGCTTTCGATACTTAATATATTGTACTTGGTTCTGGGTACCAAATTCTTATAGAGACACGAGGAAACATACGTCTATAGAGAGGATAGTGACAAGACAACAATGAAATTTCAAGCTTTCCACATAAGAGTCAACTGAAAGAACAGTGTATGTTTAGCCTAAAATAAAAAGAAAAATATTTAGCTGCTTCTCATTAGTTAAAATCCATCATGTGGAAGACAAATTTGACTTTTTCTGAATCTAATGTTTTCACATGATAGACCCAAGACTAGGTAGTAGAAGTTGCAAGGTGGTAAAATTTGACTCAGTTTAGGGAAGAATTTTCTAATGTTCAAATACTCCCCATCAGTCTTAAGGCAGACAGCAATCTGGTGGGGACTTGGTGAGTTATATTGAAATATTATGTTATTAGTTGGACGAATATATAGAAAAGTGTGTTTCAGTATTCTGATTCTCTGATTCTATGATATTCAATATAAGCTAGATTCTGGTTTTTTGTTGTTATTTAGCGTAATTTTTTCCCAGAAAACAGATGATTCATGAAATTACCAGATAAGTCATTCTTTGAAATTTTGCACCACAAATCGTGTAATACCCCATCATGCATGGACATAGAAACATGTTAATAACTTGACTAATCACTTCTTAATATTTGTAGTGTAAGTGAAGGCAAAAAAATCCTCTTGATATTAATTGACAGCCTTTGAAAATACTCCATAGGTTTGGAATAGAATCAGGGCCCTTGCAAAGATCAGAAGGCAATGTCCTACAGTGAGAAAACTGATACCATGAGACAGCAATTCTCTTTGAAGCTCAGAGAAGAGGTCCACTGAGGAAAGTTAAACACACAAAAGTCAAGATTTGCTAACTATGGGGGAAAAAAAGTCAGCATCTGAAACCATTTCAAGCAAAAGAGTAATTTCTAGCACTGGTAAATTGTCAAGAGTGGACCGAAGAAAACTAATGAAACCATGCTTTCCTCCCCAAATCTCTTGTCTTCTGTAGCTCTCATAGCAACTGCCTAGTAGGATCAGAGGACCCCAGAGGCCAAAGGGCATTTGTCTAAACATCTGTGGAGTTCACTGGACATGTTATCATTGGAAACTACCCAATGACATGGTGTGGACTGTGGACAGAATGTGTTGGGCTTAGTTTCATGGAGATAAATACCAACAGCAACTGAAAGTAAACTTTACAAACATGCTTTTTTAAAGGAGCCCATTAGCCTGTGATTTGATTTACTAACTCATCTGGACAAACACTCCCGACATAACCCCTCTACCCACCCCCAACCCCTCCCACACACCCAAGTCTTTTCTTTTAATTCACATAACATAAAATTAATCATTCTAAAGTGAACAATTCAAGGACATTTAGTACATTCACAGTGTTCAATAATCACCATCTTTATGTAGCTGCCAAACATTTTCATCACCCCGAAGACAAAGTCCATACCCATTAAGCAGTCATTCCCCATCTCCCTCCTTCTCCCAGCCCCTGGCAACCACCAATTTGCTTTCTGTCTCTACAGATTTACCTGTTCTGGATATTTCATATAATTGGAATAATACAATATGTGACCTTTTGTGTCTGGCTTCTTTCACTTAGCCATGTTTTAAAAGAAACAAAAAATTCTGTATTATTTTTACCATGCTTTATTTTGTGGTTGAAAAGCCTTATTTTGGATGTCAATAATTATACTCCTTGTACAGCTCTCTACAAAATGTATTTACTCCCCTCACATATTATTTGATCCTTACAGCAGTCTTATAAAGTAGGCAGTAATGGCCTTATTATTACTGTTTCACAAGTGACAACACTGAGACAAGGAGAGCTGGTCCAGCATCCCACAGTAAAATTATCTGATACTTCCCAGTCTTCTTGTTCCACCGCCTTTTCTGAAGAACTGTACTGCACGGTTCCTGTCACAGCTCTTGCAAACACAGGGCGCTTACTAACACCTGTATTTTTAAAATCTCAAAAGTGTATTTTAAATGAATAGAATAAATGAAAATAGTGTTTGGATACGCTATAAAATTTGCACTCAGTAGAGGGCTACTTTGACACATAATATTTCCATATGACCGGAAATAACCTGAGCACTTAAGACCAGATTCTGTTCCAAGTCCAAGTCTCCACTTGGCATCACCTGGAAGCCAGTTCAGCCCCACATCTTTGGACCTTGGATAGTGTCTGAGTCTTGGTTCTGTAGTCTGTACAGTAAGAAGGTTGGACATAAATGACCCCTAACGCCTCTTCCAGATCTGAATTCAATAATGCTAGGCTAAACCCCAAATCAAACTCAACACTGAACTCAGCTCCAGCTACACAGGGCCAGTAAAACTATTTGAAAGATGAATCAATCAACAGTTTTATACATGACTAATGCCAACAACCATTCCTTGTTGCTAAAATTTTTTCAAGAAATTGGAAATGTTCTTGATCAAACTAGCTATTCCAGATTTTATTGACTGAATGATTTCTATGTAAATAGGCAGTATGCAAAGAGATCTTAGTAATTTGGTGATGGCCAGGTTCTCGCCTTTCTGGTATAGAACACTATTTCACACTTTTCTCTGTATTTAAGCTGCTCATTCCATGGTAGAGCTGCCCATATTTATCACTTTTGAAATTTGAAGTCAAATCAGGACCGCCAAACAGTATTTTTAGCATGTTCGTAGACATGTGTTGTTTTTTTTTTTTCACCCTGGTGCTCAAACCCAACCATTTATTTGCCATCTACCAGAAATTAGCATCTGAATCTTATTATGCCCTCTCCATAGATTTTCCTTGGTCAGGTTTTATTTTTAACTGTGGCTTTAGCAGTTCACCCAGGATTGGGGAGTAGTCAAATTTAGCAGGGCTAGACTGCCATCTAGAGACCGGAATTTGCATTCCAAAGTCCTGGTCCTCAGTGAGCTTGCTCTTTAACAAAAAGTAGCAATTTGCTGAATAAAGAAGCTCCAGTTTGCTTTGGCAAAGTGAGAGGCACCCCCTGAATCTAGAAAAGAGAAAGGCCAGAGCAAAGAGCTTGAGGTGGTCCGATTCTGAAAGTCCTCCAGTTACTGAAGGTTAGGTGACCACAGGAGACCTCAATGTCAACAAATAGGCAGAATCCTGCACCCTGGAGCAGGAATGAGGCTTCTTTAACTTGCTGTTATAACAGAATCCCATTTGCTGGAAGTGGAAATTGCACTGTAGGCCAGTTAGGATTTTCCAACTTGCAATGTAAGCCAGAAAGGAAAGAGTCCTTCTACAGGGCAATGAAAGCTGCAAAAGCCCTTCATTTTATGTGAGAATCCAGTCTTTATAGTCCTCATAAAACTCAAACCTGGCTTTCCTTTTTCTACTTGACCATAGCTTAGTTTCTATGTCCTGGGCACACTTGGTATCATCTTTTGCTTATCGCTCCTGCAGCTTAGAAGGACCAGTAGTCCCTATGTTTCTGGAATTTAGATCTGAAGAGCATATTGTTTCTAGTGTTTCCTTGGGAAGCACATAGCTTGGAAATCCCTCCCCTACTCTTTTTCCCCAAAGCTGTCCTTCAGGGCCCTGTGCTAAGGCCGTCTGTTCCATCAGAGAGTCCTTTGATGCATGTGAAGAGGCTGGCTGGAGAGGTACAGAGCAGAGACTGAAGTGGCTGAGAATTTAACTGCATATCCATTTGGTAACTGTGCCCAGAAGTTCAGCTACAGGAATGTTTTATAAATCAAAAATAACAACTATTATAGTTAACCTCAAAATCATAGGCCACAAGAGTTCCTACTTTGCTGATGCTAATTAAGTGGTCAATTCTGTCCAACAGAATGTTTACCCAAGAGTCTTTTGGTTCATGATAAGAACGACCAAAAAAATATACTATCTTGAAAATTTTTTATAAATATAGGATGAAGTGCACCATACACATCTAAAGTTCCAGTGATGTCATTTTTGGCTAGATCTCACATATTTTAGGAACTTTTAAATCCCAAAATTACTTTTGTTGCAGGTATTAAACAGGGTCTGGAAAACAGGCACTTCAGTATGGTGTGGTAGAGAAAACTTGAGTTTTAGAGACCAAGCAACTGAGCATTGAATCTCTGCTTTCACTCATTAGAGACCCTGGAAAAGCTTCAATTTTCTCATCTATAACAACTGGGGAAAATGAGATGAAGAATTATTATGAGGATTAAAACAGAGTAAAATCTGAAAGCCCCCCACACTTAGTAGATGCAGAGCAAATGCCCATATTATTTTTTTAAAGTCTTGCATCTGTCTTGCTTACCCCAGTGATACTCTGCAGCTGGAAACAGGATGTTAATAATAATATTGGGTCTGATAATTTTGCTTCATCCCTAGAACACTAGAGCTTCTAAAGCAATGCTTCTTAAGCTTGAACGTGTATATGAAACGTGGAGATCTTGTTAAAATGCAGATTTTGATTCAGTAGGTCTGGAGTGGGGCCTGTGATTCTGCATTTCTAACAAGCTCCCAGGGGATACTGCTGGTCTGAGGACCACATTTTGAGTAGCCAGCCTCTAAACCAGGGATTGGCAAACTATTTACTGCCTCTTGGTGAACTTCCTGTGTTTGTAAATAAAGTTTTATTGGAACACAGCTACACCATTTATTTACATAATGTCTCTGGCTGCTTTCCAGCTACAATGGCAGAATTTACTATCTGGCCCCTAGAGTTTACTGACCCCCTCTAAACCACTCTCTTTCTTATTCTAGACATGTAAATGAAGTTAATCATTAACAGGAGCATATGGAGGGCTGGGAGAGGGATAAGAGGGTAGAATAAGAAGGAGGGACAGCTATTTGTATCAGCTTCCTATTGCTGCTATTGCAAGTTGCCACAAAACTAGTGGCTTAAAACAACACATGTTTATTGTCTTACAGTTCTGTAGTTAGAAGTCTGATAAGGGCCCTCACTGGGCTAAAACAAGACATTAGCTGGGCTGCATTCCTTCTGGAGGTTCTAGGGGAGAATCTATTTCCTTGCTTTTTCCAATTCCTGGAGGCTGCCTGCATTCGTTGGCTCAAGGCCCTTTCTTCCATCTTCAAAGTTGGCAATATTGTATCTCTCTGACTCTTCCTCCGTCATCACTTATCTCTGACCACAACTGGGAGAAGTTCTCTGCTTTTAAGGACAGATGTGATTAAATTAGCGCCACTCCCCGCCCCCCCAGACCTAGATAATCCAGCTAAATCTTCCCATCTCAAAGTCCTTAACTCAATCACATTTTCCACGTGAAATAACATATTCAAAGGTTCCGAGTATTAGGGTGTAAACATCTTTGGAGATTCTGCCAACCATACTACCTCAAAGCACATTCCTCAAAATAACACTTTTCCAGTCATTTCACTTCCATAAATGTTATCATGGTAGTCTTTACATTATGATGAAAAGAGGTTAAACAAGGCCATATGACTGAAAGACCATGAAACATGTAGAGAAGGTAGTCAAAGGGTTTATTTTTATGTGCTTCTTTTCCCACCAAACAAGTATGTAGGCTCACTACCCAAGGATACCTTGTACATTTGTGCAGGCAGTTCACTGCCCAACTGCAAAGGAAGCCCTGAAGTTGGTCAGCCCACAAACTACACAAGCTTACATGGCAGCCCTGCCCTCCGTATCCCAGCCACCTACCCCTGAGATCAGAATGTGTCTACACCTCTGGCTATTGCTCATCATTAAACTGAATCTTTGGAAATAGTTTCTTTAGCTTGTACTGTTCATAAAACAGTATGCCCACATTAATGTCTTGTGATAAAATTAATCACTCTGATGAATTAAAGTCAACTTGCAAACAAAGTAATGTAGAAAAATAATACCTTAATAGCTATGGAGTGAGACCATTTAGTAGCAAGAAGGTTAAAGATAAGCTCTAGTCACTCAGCCTTGTACCCATACACAGTGTCATTTTCACAGTAAGATTAAGCAACCCAGAACCCAAGACTACAAGAGAGAGGAGAAATGCTGACTTGTGGCACTAGGCAAGAAAGCCAGGAATGGAATAAAGGGAAGTGAAAGGAACTCTCACAGGAATACTTTTCAGTTGCATCTGAAGCCCAATGATGAAGGTTTCAGATATGAATCACTGACAACCACCTGCTAGGCTGTTATGCTTAATCCTTTACATTCTGAGTATGTCATGGTACTCCATAAAAAAGCTTATTGCATAAGCTGTTCTCACTCTCCTAAGCTCATTCTCTTCAACAATGCCAGAAATATAATAACAGGTAAGCGACCAAGAAAATAAGTGACCAACTATTGTATAAGATTGCATTTTGCTAAAGGTCAAGACAAATTATCATGAAATCTTTAAAGATGCTGTTATATGGTTGCTGGGAACAAAAGGTTTCCTTTCAGAAGAGCTTCTTAGAAGCAGAGGCCACTGTGTTTCAATCCTCAGCTAACTTTTAGTTAATGACTCTTGCCTTTTGTCCTACCAGCTCTGCTTATTAAAAGGAGGATGCAGTCTGGAGTGTGTGCTGTCAGAATGAACAGCAGGGTCAGTCACTAATCCCAAATTGTATGCCCCCAGGATGCCTGCTACAGAATGAGGAAATGCCTACATTTGATTAACCTTCCAGGTAGAGAAAGGGAGGCAGCCAGGGGTCCGCAGCTACACAACATTGTATAATGGTAGTTTTAAAATATGGCAGTCCTAGAGGATGCGAGAAAAGTCACAGCACAGGGTGCTGACTTAGTGTAATGAGAGAAGATTGTGTGTGTACAATAGCAAGCAAGGCTTTGGGGGAAGAACTTCGCCAACCTGGGCATTCATTTTCTTCAAAATATTTGTAACAATATGATAATCCCTTATGTCTGTGCAATGCTTTATGGAGTGCAGAATGCTTCAAGGGCACCACCCTATTGATCTTCACTACTATCCTTTGTGGCAAAGGGTTGGAATTGAGCAGCACTTTCCAAATTAAAAAAAAAACAAAACCTCCTTATTAGCTGTCAATGCACTTTCTTCTTGCCCTGGCCTTTTCTTAACAATTTCTTTAGGTACAAACAATGAAGAGGGAAAAAATATCATTGGGTGGGGAAGGGGGACTTCTGGTGGTTAGGGGATAGATAAAACCATCTTGGAAAGACAGATAGGAGATAGATAAAACCATCTTGGAAAGACAGATAGGGGATAGATAAAACCATCTTGAAAGACATCTCCTGAAAACATGGGTGAAAGAAAGCACAAGGTCACTTCTATTTCTGGGGCTCCAGATGCAATAAGAAAAAGAATCTATCAAGCTTATGAAAATAATTTAATCCTATTGTTAAATCTAGCATTATTTTGTGATTAAGTCAAAAGTTGAAATTTTATATTTTTGTGAATATGAGGCCCAGACCAATGGCACCCCTGGATACCCAGCAATAGATGCTGCCCTTGGTATGCTACTATGAGATGACAGTGGACTAATCATAGGAGTTCTTTAATCTCTCAAGAAAAGTATACTTTTGTATTTATTGCCCCTTAGCCCTTGACTCCATACCCATACACTGAATAAAATCCTATTTGCCTTCAAGACCCAGTTTAGATACCGTATTCACCATGAGGTCTTCCGACAGCATTTTTTGTTCTGTCTGTTCTAGTGTGTCACTTATGATTACCATGTTATAAGTCATATATGTGCTTTACATGCTCCCTTTCCTACCGGACTGTGAGTTCAAAGGAGTCAGGGGTGGAGTAAAACACCTAGCCCTTAGTAGGTACTCATATTATGTTTGCTGAATAAATGAATGAATGGAAAAAGAAAGCAAGAAGAGTCACCATAAAATAATCAAGCCCAGTGGCACCAGGTTTGATCAAACACATGTTGGAAAACCTATGAAATATATATAGTTACACTGGGCATTTTTCAAATACAGTTGTTCCTGACTCTTTAACCCAGGAGTTGTCATCATTAGCTTGTGATCATTTACCACATACCTGATGTAGATGACTTAGGTAATGCATGTGTTTATAATTGTTTACTCCAGCCAGTTGTGCGTTATTTATAAAATAGAACTTCTTCATTCTGAGCAAAATCTGATGAGAGGCATATTAGCTTAAAAGTCTGCAGTTTCCTCCCCTGCTTCACATTCCACAGGTTAATACCAATAAGGTGTATATCCCTTACTGGGAAAAAAAATTCCTTTCCACTTGACTTTAAAGTGGGAAAGCACCTTGGGTCTTTTACAGCTGGGCTTCTTAAACCAGTGAGACTCTGAATTCTCACCCACTTACCAGTAGCATCTTAAACCTGTGACAACAGATGAAAATCCACTCTTCTACACTTTGTTCACTCAGTTCAGGCACACACTGTTTAAAGCCACCCTTAGTTAGAGAAAGAATAAAGAATGCACCTTATTGATGCTGGATTTGATTTTCCAAACCTAATGACAAAAGTGTCTGTGATTACAAACCAAACCTTCACGCAAAAACCCAGTGCAAATCAGTCTTCTTTCAGAAGTTTCAAATTCCTTTGCGCAAGAACCTTAGTTTAATAAATATGCCCAAGTAGACTTCGTTCTAGACAGAAAGCAACTGTGATAAGAAATAGTACTGGGAATTTTGCTTGAGTTGAGGTTGTAATTTCAAATGGAAATACAGCATGACTTCTTTGGAAAGGAGAACTTGCTGGAACGTTACCTTTTCAGTTGTCAGAGGGCATTTCTGGATGTTTGTCTTCATGTCTAATTTTCTGCACAGTTATTTGTTACCCTGATAACAGTGTGTTTTATGGCTGCTCTCCATTAGCCAGTGCTATAGTTTTATGAGCCATGCAGAGAAAGTGGAGGGAGTTGCTCAGCCTCCTTGGGAGTTATTTTGTTGGTGGTGATTTTCAAAGGAATTTAAACCTTTGTTCAGGCAGAGTGGGAAGGGGGTTGTTTTATTATTGGCTAACCCCAAAATGTAGCAGTTGGCTGGACTCAAACCATGTCTTAAGTTTGCAAGAGATGATAAAAAAGCAGTCTTAGCTATTCAGATAACTATGAAATCTTCATGACTTCTCAAAAGAAAGAAAGAAAGGGGAAAATATAAACACGTGGAAGAGTATTGTTCCTTTCCTTTTTTAAAGAAGAAAAAAAGCCTTGAAATATGTTTTAAAATATTTTATGAGGTCACACTAAAAAAAGAGTAATTGGAAGAAAAATTCTGCTTGTGTAAGCGAAGAGCACATTTGTAGCGGTAGGGTAAATGTTTTATCGATTGAGAAGCTGGGAAACTCAAGTCATTACTCACCATGGGCTAAAGAATAATTGCTAATGCTCTGGCGGAAAGATTAAAAACAGTTTCTGGAAGTATTTCTTACAATGATCAATGGTGTATCATCCCAGGCCATTGGATCTTCAATAACATTTTTCCCTTTTGGGATACAATCAATTTTTATAATATGATTCATTTGCCAGTGGGCATGCTTTCTTCATACGATGAAAAGGCACTTATGCATCTTATATTGTTGAAACGTAATCTTATACAGCCGAAGATCAGGCTGTGGTATAGAAGAATCACTGGAATCCATTTCTGTTTTAAAGGGGTGTTGGAAATTGCCTAGGGTGGGAAAGTGGGCGATGGGGGAGACAGTGTTTAGCCTCTTTGTTATTGCTTTGTTAACCCTTTGAAAATGCATGTAGCACTCTGACAGCAGTCCAGATCGCCATAACACGAAGGTGGTGACTGAGGGGGCTATTTTAGATTTCAGCATATGCCACGGTGAGCTTGACTCATTTGCAACACTAATTACCCTGGTGGAGCTTTCAGGTCAAGGGTTGCCTCACAGCTGTCTACTGGCTGCACATGTCTGACAAGGTCTTCAGCATCCTGTGGCAGAGCTCAACTTTGGTCCACTGCTGCTGAATCCATCAATTTATCTCTGCTTTAATAAATAACAGCTTCGGTCATGAGAGGCTGTGCTCAGGACAAAATTTCTCCCAGGAGAGAAAGCACTGAAAGCTTGGGCACAAGACCTTTCAGACTCCACTTTGCCATTGGACTTGTGTTGAGGGAAATGCATGGCCCCATCACCAGGATCTGCCAAATGTAGGGGCCAAAAAAAAGAGTAATAGAGCCAAGCTCAGGAAATGGTCATATGTTCGTTTGAAGGGTGGCATGAACCCCAACCTGGAATTTTGTTTGAATCTGAGAGCAATGGTTTTTATGAGATTACAGAAAGGTTAACCCACTTTCTGCCTCTTGTACATTTTCCTCACTCAATACCCTGGCTCTGCACCCAAGAAACTGAACATTCAAAATTAAAACAAAATAAACAAAACAAAATTTTGAAAATATGGTTTAGATCGTCTACATTTCAAATATTTCCTTGTTTGATGGTGAGATCATACCCGAACTGATTTCCTTACCAAAGCAATTGTTTTTATTTGAATGTTTAGCAATGTATAGACATTTTTTCATATTTGCACATTTCTAGTCTATTTATTTAGTGAAGCAAGTCATTAAGTTTCATATCTCTTCTTTTTCATTGTTTTCAAAGGAAAAATATTTAATCTTAAGAAGAATAAAAATTAAAAGAAAAAATACCCTATCTAGAATGATTTGGAGATTTTTACTAAATGAAAAAGCCCTTGTACTCCTTAATAATGTCACTTCAAGATTAGTTTTCCTGAAAGGAAAATTTAAATCATCCTTCTCATCATCATAGAAGTTAAATTTACTGAGTGCTTACTTTGGTCTAGGCACCAAGTAGAAGCTAAAATATATATATACACATATATATAACTATTCTATGAGGTAGGATAGTGTTTTTAATCTGCACTTTTTACAAAAGAAGAAATTGAGACGTAAAAATGTTAAGTAACTAACCACTAACTATGGCCGTAAAGCTAGGTCAAGGTAGGGCTAAAAATAGAACTAGGTTAGTCTACTCTGAAGGCAGGGCTCTTAGCTACCTTACTGTTATGTTTCATGCTCATAAATTTTATAGGTTCCCAATTTGCTAAGAGTATGGGTGTAATCATGTAGGTTAATTTACGCATCTAAATCTAGAATTGAAGGTCTTCCCTAATCTATTCCCAGTGAACCATTCTTCCAGTGTTATCTTTGGTAACTGATACTCTGTACGTCTTACTTTTCTGCCAAAATGCTCCTCTTGCTATTTGATCTATTTATGCCTATTATCTTTCTTGCCCTCCAGCTTCATTTTTGCTATTACAAATATCACATCCCAAACTGACCCTGCCAAAAGTTCCTTCTCACTACTCTGAACTCCTACTTCATTTGTTTTGTACTACTCACAGAGTATTTTATGTTTCCTCATATTATAGTCACTTAAATGTGTCATATATTTTATTGTATGCTTGCATTACTCTTGGTGCCTAGCACCATGCAAGAGTCACAATAAGTTCTGAATTAAAGTTTGCTAAATGAATGAACAAAAAGCATACATAGCAATGTCAGTCCACCAGAAATAACCGATACTATATTGGGAAAGTCCAGTTAAACCACTTCTAGATGAGCAAATCATTCCCATAATGAAACTTCAGGTTTTTAAAAACTCAGCTTAAGACTCAGTTTAAAACTCAGTTTAAAAACTCAGGTTTTTAACTGAGTTAAGTTTTAATCAGATCTTGCTCTTTGGTTGGTACGTTAGTTTGCTAAGGCTGCCATAACAAAATACACAGACTGGGAGGCTTAAATAAGAAAAAGTTATTTTCTTATAATTCAAGAGGCTATAAGTCCAAGATCAAGGCGTTGGCAAGTTTGGTTTCTTCTGAGGCCTCTGTTCTTGGCTTATAGATGGCTGCCTTTTCTCCGTGTCCTCGCGTATTCTTTTTTTTTTTTTTTGGCACACACATCCCTGGTGTCTTTTTGTGTGTCCAAATTTCCTCTTCTTATAAAGACACCAGTCAGATTTGAGTAGGGTCCACCATAACAGCCTCATTTTAACTTAATCACCTCTTCAAAGCCCCTATCTCTAAATACAGTCACATTCTGAGGTACTGGGGGTTAGGGCTTCAACATATGAATTTTGGGGAGACACAATTCAGCCCATAACAGATAGCTTTTGGGGAAAGATAGAAGATTGGGATGAAAAGCATTAATAAGTCTTAAAAATGGTTACTTCTCAAATTGGCTGACATCCTAAACATGCAAATGCTTTAGAATCCCTGATCCTATAACACAGGCTTAGCTTTAAAGAATGGGCCATTTTGTTTGATGGTGAATCTGTCAGCAAATTTTTAAATGCCTGAATTATATAATTTAAAGTGAACAAAGTGAAAACCCAAGGCAATTTCAATTATAGGGCAATTCATCAACTATAAGGAAGAGTCTCAGAACACAGATTGAGTTATGGCAAGCCAGGCAAGGTATGCAAAATTCCTCCTCCCATATAAACTTAGGCAAGTCTCTGCAGGATGTATAACAAAGCATGGCTATTTCCATAATTGCATTTACCCCAGCTCTTGGGGCAGCACACTTTTGATGCTCCAACGAAGTAGAAAAGAGCTCATAGATTTTTAAGGTTGCAACCCAAGCCAGAGGTATGCTGTTAACAGTTCAAGACAGGGGAAAATTGTAATACATGGCCTCCAAATTTACACTCTTCCTGACTCAGGTAATGAAACATGAACCACACATCCAGCTTTTGATAAAGTAGTGCTCACTTGGGCAGTGAGAGACTGCGGGTAGGTATTTATTTCTCTGGCTGCCATCCTAAGTTGTCCTTGACTGAGGAGGCTTTCACATTAACCCTTTTCTCAGAGGATTCTGAGGAACTTGGCTCCTAGTGATGAAGTCTTATTACATTCACCACCCATTCTTCAGGTTTCCGTTTGCTTGTAATTATCTTAGTGCTGTGTTCCTGTATGCTGTTGCTGCTGTTACAACGATACCATCCTGTTGAGTGATTACGAATAGCCTAATGAAGACAGGAACACAGTCTCTGCACTCAGCATCCAGTAAGCAAAAAGCAGGCTGTCAGAATTTCACATCTCATAGAGGGGCCTGACACTCTGAGTGACGCTGGATTAAGCTACCATCCCTTTTGCACATTATGTGATAACATGGGAGATTCACTGACCCAGTTTTTGGGAAGTAAGAGAATGATGACTGCCAAGTGATATATGATGGAAAGCTTTAGAAATACTAAATAACCATGACTATCATAATCGGAGTTATAGCAATAAAATATTACTTAATAGACCAGAAGGAGGAGGTCATGGTAGGTGGAGGAGTTGAGAAGCAGAGAACGAGGAGGGGAAAGAGCAAAGGAGAGCCTGAAGAGAATATCAGCAATGCTGTTCCAAACCTTTAGAAATCTGTCCATCTTGATACAGGTGTGACCCAGCATAAACATATTCCTGTACTGACAGCTTTAAAGTGAAACACAAGACTTAGCTCCAAGGAAGGATGAGGTGTGTGTGTGTGTGTGTGTGTGTGTGTGTGTGTGTGTGTGTGTGTGGTAAGTAGGATAGATGAGGATGTGACATTTGGGAAGAGGATGAGATCAGTCTCTGAAGGAGGGAAACTGAAAGGAGGGGCTCCATGCTGGGCACCTTATGGAGGAGTAATGAGTGAGACCTCTTCATGGAAGGGAGCACTGGTGCAGAAACAAAAAGAATGAAAACCAGTGACAGTCCAAAAGATGAAGGAGCAGTTTAATCCTCTGGGAGGAGAAAGGTTGTGACTTTGAAGTGAGTCCACTGGCTTAGCCTCTGGGGAGGTCCTTGCCCAGGGGCTGGAGGGTGCACCTTTAAGAAATAGCATGTGGAAAACCACAGCTCTATCTGGGGTGGCACAAAGGCAGCAGAGCTAGGACTGCAACTGGGCATCACCCCAGAAACCTGGGAGAACGAAAGACCGTGAAAAGTATGGGCAGATTGTAGACTCACTCTCTGTCCCCTGTCACAAAAGCTAAACAGAAGTCTGGGGGAAAATGAAAATGAGCAAAAAAATAAGCAGAAAGTCTGTGGTAGGTAGAACTATCTGTGCCCCCCAGCTATACCCTTAGAAGAAAGTCATGTTAGAATCCACTCAACACAGGGCTGATCAAAAGACCCAAAGCCACCAAAGAAAATCCAGTGGTATCACATAAAGTTTATTGAACATGAAGGCACAAAATCAGGGTTTAATTCAGTTATGTAACTTCTCTGAGCCTCAGGCTATTCATGTGAAAATGGCAATAATAAGAATTGCCTCATAGAGGTTTTGAAATTATATAAATGAAAATATAATACAAATATTTTTTGAGCAGCTATTATGTGCCTGGAACTGAATATGGACTGCCGATTCAACCATGAACAAGAAAGGCAAAGTCTTGGCCCTAATGGGGTTAGAAGCTTACATTGGAGTCAGGGCACGTGCCAGTTAGTGCTCATAGATACTGATTTGCTTAGTTCCCCTAACCATTAGGTTGAGGCTATGGGACTGTGTTCTGACAACATGATGTAAGTGGACATGATGTGAGAGTGATGCCGAAAACTTGGCCTCTGTGCACTGGTGCTGAATCGAATCCGAGAGACAGAGTTTTGGGTGATGTAGATAAGAATAGCTTTATTGCTTTGCCAGGCAAAGGGGGACACAGAGAGCTCATGCCTCTCAAAACTGTGTGTCCCAACCCGGGAGGATTTGGTGAGGAGTTTTATAGAAACGGTTCAAGGGCGGAGTTGCTGATAAGGATCGGGGTGTGTGCAGGGCCTGTACTCAGTAAATCTGGCCACAGGTGGTCTCCTGATGAGCTTCTCTGGAATGAAGAATACTAATATCTTTAGTTTGTTGGGGGTTTTAGTTCTTTAAAGAGCTCAAAGATATTATTATGTGTATCCCTTGAGGTGGAACCAGGACCCTGCCCCAAGGCTGCACAATTGTTTCTTGGCTGCTCCTCCTTTGTCTCTGCATCCCCTCCCGTCCCTGATTAGTAACTGTTCAAATCTGCCCTTTGGAACTCTGGGAAGGTCATGGAGGTTGGAGTCTATTCCCCACAAACAAGAAACAGGGAACATGGAAAGGCTACCATGCCCAGGAGCCACATAGGGTCCTGCTCAGTTTCAAGGGGACTGAGGTGCAACAACAGGATATAGGTGGATGTGGTATGAGGGGACTGGGGACCAACAATGGGATGTATGTACATGTGATGTGAGGCATTTATGTCCTCAACCCTCAGAAAATATTCTACATGACCATGTAACACTCTTTTCTTCCATGGTGATCATGGAAGCCACGTGTTTTAGATCATATAGCTTCAAGTACATAAGAGCTACCTGTCCTGCGTTTGACAATGGTGGGAGTCAAAAATAAACTTTATTGTGTTGAGCCACTGAGGTTTTTAGGATTTATCAACCATCACAGCCTAGCCTAGCCTATCTCACTGGGGAACCCGAGTCCTGCCAACATGGGCCTGCCACGTGAATGAGCTTGGAAGTGGATCCTCCTCCAGTGGAGGGATGAGATTCCTGTAGCTCTGGATGACACCTTAATTACAGCCTAATAAGAGACCCTGAGCCAGAGGTACCCAACAAAGCTGCACTGATTCCTGACCCACAGAAACTATGAGATAATAAGCACTTTGTTGTTTTAAGCTTCTAAGTTGTGGGATCATGTGTTACACAACAATAGATAACCAATACACACCCATGTGTCTATCGATAGATGAGTGGATAAACAAACTGTTCTGTCCATACAATAGAACGCTAGTCATCAATAAACAGGAATGAACTATTGAACTACAACGTGGATGAGTCTCAAAATAATAATTAAGTGATTAGAAGCCAGAAAAAAAAAGTACGTACTATAAGGTTCCACTGTATAAAATCTAGAAAAGACAAACCAATCTCTAGTGGAAGAAAGCAGTTCAGTGGCTGCTTGGAAATGGGGGGTGAGGTGAGGTTGGACAAGAAGGAGTGAGGAAGGGTAAAGGTTGCAGAGGGTCATGAAACTTTTGTGAGTGATGGCTGTGTTCCTATTTTGATTGTGGTGATGGTTTTACAGGTATAAACATGTCAAAACATCAAATTGTACCCTTTATTGTATGTTAATTATAGCTCAATAGAGCTGTCAAAAAAAATACCTTTGTCCAGCTATACGACTCTAAAATGATTGACTTTGTTTGAAGAAGTGATTTTTGTTTCAGCATCTTGAAAATTCAGTGGTGCAGTCTTCCCCCTAGCCTTACATTTGCACAAAACTGCACCCTTGTAATCTTGTCTATGTATTCACCAACATTGGCCTCTCCGTTAAAGAAACACTGTCAAGTACAACACCTACTTCTAATCAAAATAATGACCTGTTAAAAGTGATTGTCTCTCCTCTGGTCCAGATTTGTGGGTATTTCATTTACTCTTCTGACTTTGACCATCCTCTTCACACTCTACCCCTTAAGGCAAGACCACAGGCTCTTAGGCTGATATATTCCCAACCCAGATACAAGACAAGGAAGCCTGTCAGTGGATAAACAGATGAGTGTTTGTCCAACCAAGTTTATTAGCAGTGTAAAGAGGAATCAAAACTGCATTCTGTATGTGATAAGGCTTACAGGGGGAAAAAAAAAACCCTCTCAGAAATCTCAGACTAAATCAGCCAGGAGGCCAATTCTCACCTTTTTAGACCTCTTTAATGTTGCTTGTTGCTTGATTTGCCACAATCAACCTGAAGAGCTTAGTTTATTTCTAGTCTTCCCTCATTCATTTCTTTAACTTACCCACTCCTTTGCCAGCTGTCTGAGGAGTCACCAGACTCCATGCCAGAAAACCTGCCTGACTTGGGCATGAAGTATGAATCTAGCTAAAATTCTGATATGACCTTAACACCTTCCAAGTTATGAAATCAAGCAGTTGAAACTTTTAATGGCTGACTAAGCTTCTAGAAGCCATAACTTAGAAGATACCTAATGAATTTTATAATTAATTAATTAATGGATCATTTGATTTCAGCAGAGCTGAACATCATTCACTGGTTTTAATTATTTCCTGATTAAAGAAATTACATTTATTGTTTATAGGATTTACTAAGCAAATGGTGCCAAATAACATTTTATTAATAGATATATACAAATAAACATGTATTATAGATATAACAGTTTACAAAATCATAACCTTTTATCATGAGAGTCAAATTACAAGGTTGTCAACAAACTGTTATATCTCACTTTTTGGAAAAAACTTGTTGGGAGTCCCTTGAATATTTTGAGATGCCCGGGATTACTGGATAATACTATGCCTTTCTGATCCTGTTAAATTCTTTTCTCCTCCAATTTGGAGAGAGAGAACTGAAGACAGGGTATATCAAACCCATCAATGGCTTTCCCCTGACCTTTCATTCTCTCCTGACATCTACCTTATTTGTTCACTCTTCTTTCCTTCCTCTTGTCATCTAACACCACAGCAACTCTTCAGCCCTTCGGGACAGGTGATATATGTTTATTACAAGGTTGAGGTAGGGCTGTGGCAGGACAGAGGTGAAATGTACAGTCTCATGCTTCTTCCTAGTATCATGGTCTCATTTGAAAACCAGAGAATGAATTTAACCTCAGAACCAAATGAGAATTAAGGGTTAAGGATTCAATGAATCAGAGGGCAAAAGTCTACTAGACTAGCACATGTAGATGAAAGGTGGGGTTCTGAAGTTTGAATCAAATCTGAGGAGAAGAGAATGTGACATCAGTCCCTAGAAAAGAAAAACTGAAGCACTGCTGCTCCATGCTGGGTAGATTATAGACAGAATAATCTGAAATGAAGTCTGAATCACAGTTCCATTGCTTAAAGTTATGTGTCCTCACTGTCTCAATTTCCTTATCTATAAAATGAAGACAATAATATTTACCTCTTAATAGCTACTCATGCCCCAAATCTGACATGTTGTAAATAATCAAAGTGTGCAAAACGTTTAGAATAGTCCCCAACACATAATAACTGCTTAGAAAATGATGCAGTATTTCTAAAGTGCCTTCTAAAATGTACTGAGAGAAAAATATATTTTATGAGACATTAGTAGGCATTATATGAAAAATAGTTCTGTCATCAAATTAATTATAATATATTAAAGAATTTTAATTTTTGAATAAATTTTAAACCTCTGAAAGCATTTAATAGGCTTTTATTAGAGAGATATTGTATTTGGTATTTCCCAAATTTATTGGACCAAAGGACCATTTTGGCTAATTCTATGGAGCACTCATTGACAGTGGTTAATTACGTGATGTAAGAGAAAGAATTTACTTAGGATACCAGCAAATGAGAAAGTTTAGCTTCAGTTAGTGTGTTCTTTTCTAGAAAAAAAGCTAGTTTTAATTTTAGCTGACACGTATTTGGTATTTGTATTTTAAAGTCTAATATCACTTTATTACATAGTTTTATTATATAATAAATGTAAAATAAATATTAGAGACACCATAATCTTCCCAATACTCAGGGCTTCCGAAAAGGTCTTAATCCAACCCAGCTCTTTGAGAAAAACTGGTTTACTGTGGCTTGAATTTATTTCTATAGAATTAATAAATAAGAGAACCTAGTAGATAAAATACACAGTAAATATCACTCATAGGAATTAAAGAAATCAGAGCAGTAAATGGACTTTTATGATAATAAAGGGCCAATTCATTATGAAAACATAGCAATTGAAAATGTGTATGCACCCCAAAACCTGGAAAGCCGAGCTGCCACCCTAGTGGGCTCAGAGAGTAATTTTGCCTCATGAAGAATCATACCTTGAATCTCACCCATTCATGATTTAGATGATATTTAGATGAGATTTTGGACTAAGAGTTGATGTTGGAATGTGTTAAGACTTTTGGGGCTATTGGAATGGTGTGAATGCATTTGGCATGTGAGAAGTACATGAATTTTAGGGAACCAGAGGGAAGAGTATCATAGGTTGGATTGTGTTCCGCCAAAATTTATGTTGAAGTCCTAATACCCAGTACCTCAGAATGTGGCTATATTTAAAAATAGGGCCTTTAAAGAGTTACTTAAAGTTAAATGAGGTCATTGGGATGGGCCCTACTCCAATATGACTTGATGTCTTTATAAGAAGAGGAGATCAAGACACAGACACACACACAGAGAAGAACATATAAAGACAGAGGGAGAAGGCAGCTATCCAAGGAGAGAAACCTCAAAAGAGCTAATGCTGCCAATACCGTCATCTTAGATGGTTAGTTGCCAGAGCTGTGAGGAAATACATTTCTTTGTTTAAGTCAGTCTGTGGTACTTTATTATGGTAGTGCTAGCAAACTAATACAAATACAAAATATATGAAGTAAAACTGACAGAACTGAAAAGAGAAACACACAAATCCACAATTATAGTTGCAGACTTCCACACTACTCTTTTAGTAATAGATAGAATTGGTTGACAGAAATCAGTAAGGATATAGAAGAACTGTACAACATTATCAACCAGCTAGGTGTAATTGACATTTATACTGTAAGTTGTCATTGTAATTGTAAATTGACATATAAAATGTCACAGAACAGTAGCAGAATACATATTCTTTTTAAGTGCACATGAAATATTCACCACCATAGACCATATTATAGGTCACAAAACAAACATTTATATACTTCAAAGAACTGAAATCACAAAAAGTATGTTTTCTGATCATAATAGAATTAAACTAGAAATTAATAGCAAAAAGATAACAGGAAAGTCTCCAAACTGGCGATTAAACAATATGCTTCTAAAAATCCATGGGTCAAAGAAGAAGTATCAAGGGAAATTGAAAAATATTTTTAACTAAATGGAAATAAAAATACGATGTATCAAAATTTGTAGAATACAGCTAAATCAGTGCTGAGAAGATATTTTTCATAGCATTAAATACTTATATTACAAAAAAGCCAAAAATCTCAAATCAACAATCTAAGCTCCTACATTAAGAAACTAGACACAAGGCTCCCCTGGTGGCACAGTGATTGAGAGTCTGCCTGCTGATGCAGGGGACACGGGTTCGTGCCCCGGTCTGGGAAGATCCCACGTGCCGTGGAGCAGCTGGGCCCGTGAGCCATGGCTGCTGAGCCCCCACGTCCGGAGCCTGTGCTCCGCAATGGGAGAGGCCACAACAGTAAGAGGCCCACATACCGCAAAAAAAAAAAAAAAAAAAGAAACTAGACATAAAAAAGCAAATTAAACCCAAAGTACAAGGAAAGAATAAAGTTAGCAACAGAGATCAATAAAATTTAAAATAACAATAAAATATTAGAGAATTTCAATGAAACTAAAACCTTGTCTTTTAAAAAAAAATAATAAAATTGATAAACTTCTAGCAACAGAGTCAAAGAAAAGAGAGAGAAGGCATGAATTACCAGCAACAGGAATGATATAGAATATATTTCTATAGATCATGATGTCTTTAACAGGATAATGAGAAGACTACGAGCAACTCTAATTCAACAACTTAGATAAATTGGACCAATTCCTCAAAAATGATAAAGGAGCAAAATTCTCTGGGGATGAAGTAGACAATAGTCCTTAACTACTAAAGAATTTGAATTTTTCAGTAAAATATCTCAAAAAGAAATCTACAGGCCCAGATTATTTTGCTAGTGAATCCTACTAAAACATTTAAAATTCTAAGCAATATCATTCATAAAATAGAAGAGTCAGAAACACTTTGCAAACAATCTTTCCCAAGCCAGCATTATCCTGACCCCAAAATCAGACAAAATTCTTTAAGAAAAGAATTATGCAGACCAATATCCCTCATGATCATAGATTCAAAAAATCCTCAACAAAATATTACTAAATTGAATTCAGGAATACATGTAAAAATAATGATAATCTATTTTTAAAAATAGGATTTATCCCAGGAATGCAAGACTGGTTCAATATTTGAAAATCACTTAAGGTAATCCACTAAAATCACATTTCAAAGGAGAAAATCCACATGATCCTATTAATAGATGTAACAAACATTTGACCTAATTTAACATTCATTCAGGATAAAAACTCTCAGCAACTAGGAATAGAAGGGAAGTTTTGCACCCTGATAAAAGGCATCTACAAAAACCTACAGCCAAAATCACACTTACTGGTAAGAGACTGCTTTCTCCTAAGATAAGAAATAAAGTAAGGGTATTCACTCTCACTGCCCCTATTTAACATCATACTGAAAGGCCTTTCCATTGCATTGAGGCAATAAAAGTAAATAAAAGGTACACATATCAGAAAAGAAAAATTAAATCTACCTCTATTCATAGGTGATATGATTGTCTATATAGAAAATCTCACAGAATCTACCAAAAAAAAAAAAAAAAAACCCTCTAAAACTAAAAGTGAGATTAGCAAGATCATGGGATACACAGTCAATACAGACACAAAATTTCTGTATACTAACAATGTATAATTAGAAACTGAAATCTTAAAAATAGACATTTATAATATCTCTAAAAAATAAAATACATAGTTATAAGCAAACAACACATGTTTAGGCTCTATATGCTGAAAACCACATGGTACTAATGAAAGAATTCAAAGATCTAAATAAATGGAGACATACTATGTTCATGGATTGGAAAGCTCAACATAGTAAAGATCTCCATTCCAAATAGATCTATAAAGTTAATGAAATCAAAATCTCAGCAGGATTCTTGGTAGACATAGACAAACTGATTCTAAAATTTATATACAAGGGCAAAGGAAGTAAAATAGCTGAATCAATTTTGAAAAAGAAAAGTTGGAGGAATCACACTATCCTATTTTATTTCTGAGAAACTGTGGAAATCAGTGTAATATTACTCAAGAGATAAACACATAGATCATTGGAACAGAATAAAGAATTCAAAAATACACCCACACAAATATAGCCATTTGATTTTCAACAGAGATTCAAAAGCAATTCAGTATTCAACAAATGGTATTAGAACAATTGGACATCCACATGCACAAAGAAAGAAAAAAGAATCTTGATCTTTAAGATTTTGTAAAAAGTTAACTCCAAAAATATCATAGATATAAATTTAGAGGCTAAATTAAAATGCTTTTAGAAAAAAAATAGCGGAAATTTTCATGATCTGCAGGTAGGCAAAGAGTTCTTATATGCAACACCAAAAGTGTGATCTACAAAAGAAAAATATGATAAATGGGACTTATTAAAATTTAAACCTTTTCATCTATGAAAAACGGTTACAAGAATTAAAATATAGGGCTTCCCTGGTGACGCAGTGGTTGAAAATCTGCCTCCTAATGCAGGGGACATGGGTTCGAGCCCTGGTCTGGGAAGGTCCCACATGCCGCGGAGCGACTGGGCCCGTGAGCCACAGCTACTGAGCCTGCGCGTCTGGAGCCTGTGCTCCGCAACAAGAGAGGTCGCGATAGTGAAAGGCCCGCACACCGCGATGAAGAGTGGCCCCTGCTTGCCACAACTAGAGAAAGCCCTCGCACAGAAACGAAGACCCAACACAGCAAAAATAAATAAATAAATTTAAAAAAAAAAGAATTAAAATATAAGCTACAGACAGGGATAAAATATTTGCAATTCACATACCTAAAAAACCATGTATCTAGAATATATAAAGAACTCCCTAAACTCCCCAAACTCAACAACCCAACTGAAAAATATTTAAAATATTTTAACAGATAGGAATAAGGTAATATAAATGGAAAATAAACACATGGAAAGATGTTTAGTATCATTAGCCACTAGGGAAATTGAGATTAAAATCATAGTGATGTGTCCCTTCACATCTATTAGAATGATTAAAAGAAGTAATTCTAATAATACCAAATGCTACTGAGGATGAGGAGCAACTGGAACTTTTGAACATTGATCTTGGTGATACAAAATAGTACAGCCACTATGGAGAACAGTCTGGCATTTTCTTATAAAATTAAATGTGCATTTATTATATGACCTAGGGATCTCACACCTGGGTATTCGCTATAGAGATATGAAATGTATACTCACACAAAAACCTATAAATGAATGTTTATAACAGCTCTATTCTTAATCAAAAACTAGAAATAACTTGTGTCCTTTAACAAGCTGTGGCATATCCAGGCGATACAATAATATCCAGCAATATAAAAGAAACTATTTATGTACACGTCTTAGTGCAAATACATTATGCTGAGTGACAGAAGCCAATCTCTGAAGGTTACAAACTGTATGATTCAATTTATATGACATTATGGAAGAGGCAAATTTATAGTAGAGAACGGATCAGTGTTTTTCAGGAGAGTGGTAGGGGAAGGGTAGGATCATAAATTTCTTCATCTAATTTGAGGATAGGATTTTTTCTTATTGTTTACTTTATTTATTTTCAATGTACATGAAATGTACATGTTTCTTCTTCTGGGAGCCTAGGACTTGGGAGTGCAAAAGCAAACAAAAACTTTGATTCTACTTTTTTCAGCCATGTTGTTCCTTCTGTAATGCAGTGAATATAAAGGGTGAGCTGATTGAATATGGAAAGATCAAAGGTAGGAAGACATAATAGTTGTGATATCCATTTACTTATGAGCAAACAGAAATTTGGATAAGCTAACAGTTTGCTCAAGGTCACAGAAAGGGTAAATGGCAAAGTATATTCAAATTTCAGTCATTTATTTTAAGTTCTGTAACTTCCCCATTGTAATATTTTAGTGAGATAAGAAGTTTTCTCAGGGAAAGAAGAGATCTTTTGTTGGGGTGAAAAAAGCAGGAGGGGCCACATTATGTCTTTTGTGGGCCCTGGGCACTCTGGCCTTCAGGGCCCCCTTCTTCCATAATAATATCAATATTAAATATTACTTTTGATATAACTTTAAATATTTCAACCTTTTTCCTACTTAAAAATGTAATAGATTTTCAAGTGCCCTAAAATTCTCATTTTTTAAAATTTTCATTTGAAGAAAATTAAACTTTTTCTTCTACTCTAAAAGTTTATTTTTTCTCCTGATTTTAAAAGAAATTAAAATACTTTTGTGGCCCCCAAAATGTATCAGGGATTCTTGGCAATGTGCCTACTGTGCTTTATGGATAAATTGTCCCTGCAAAGCAATCTAAACACTGGAAAAATTCTTTAAGTTTATTCTTATAGTGAGGGCATGATAGTAGCATGACAAAAATGACACTTCTGATTCCAGTCAGCTTAAAGCTGACCTTCAGGAAAAGAGTTAATACCTACTTACCACATCACTAATGCATTTCTTTTTTTGTTCTGTTTTGATTTATTTTGGGTTTTTTTTCCCATTGTTGGTTATGTTTTTTTTTTTAACATCTTTATTGGAGTATAATTGCTTTACAATGGTGTGTTAGTTTCTGATGTATAACAAAGTGAATCAGCTATACATATACATGTATCCCCGTATCCCCTCCCTCTTGCGTCTCCCTCCCACCCTCCCTCCCCCACCACTCTAGGTGGATACAAAGCACTGAGCTGATCTCCCTGTGCTATGCGGCTGCTTCCCACTAGCTGTTTTACATTTGGTAGTGTATATATGTCCATGCCACTCTCTCACTTTGTCCCAGCTTACATTTCCCCCTCCCCGTATCCTCAAGTCCATTCTCTAGTAGGTCTGCATCTTTATTCCCGTCTTGCCCCAGGTTCTTCTGACCATTTTTTTTTCTTTTTTTTGATCCCATATATATGTGTTAGCATGCGGTATGTGTTTTCTCTTTCTGACTTACTTCACTCTGTATGACAGTCTCTAGGTCCATCCACCTCACTACAAATAACTCAATTTCATTTCTTTTTATGGCTGAGTAATATTTCATTGTATATATGTGCCACATCTTCTTTATCCATTCATCTGTTGATGGACACTTAGGTTGCTTCCATGTCCTGGCTATTCTAAATAGAGCTACAGTGAACATTTTGGTACATGACTCTTTTTGAATTATGGTTTTCTCAGGGTATGTGCCCAGCAGTGGGATTGCTGTGTAGTATGGTAGTTCTATTTTTAGTTTTTTAAGGAACTGCCATACTGTTCTCCATAGTGGCTGTATCAATTTACATTCCCACCAACAGTGCAAGGGGGTTCCCTTTTCTCCACACACTCTCCAGCATTTATTGTTTGTCGAGTTTGTGATGATGGCCATTGTGACTGGTGTGAGATATCTCATTATAGTTTTGATTTGCATTTCTCTGATGATTAATGATGTTGAGCATTCTTTCATGTGTTTGTTGGCCATCTGTATATCTTCTTTGGAGAAATGTCTATTTAGGTCTTCTGCCCATTTTTGGATTGGGTTGTTTGTTTTTTTGATATTGAGCTGCATGAGTTGCTTGTATATTTTGGAGATGAATCCTTTGACAGTTGCTTCATTTGCAAATATTTTCTCCCATTCTGGGGGCTGTCTTTTTGTCTTGTTTATGGTTTCCTTTGCTGTGCAAAAGCTTTTAACTTTCATTAGATCCCATTTGTTTATTATTGTTTTTATTTCCATTTCTCTAGGAGGTGGGTCAAAAAGGATCTTGCTGTGATTTATGTCATAGAGTGTTCTATGTTTTTCTCTAAGAGTTTGATGGTGTCTGGCCTTACATTTAGGTCTTTAATCCATTTGGAGTTTATTTTTGTGTATGGTGTTAAGGAGTGTTCTAATTTCATTCTTTTACATGTAGCTGTCCATTTTTCCAGCACCACTTATTGAAGCGTCTGTCTTTTCTCCACTGTGTATTCTTGTCTCCTTTATCAAAGATAAGGTGACCATATGTGCGTGGGTTTATCTCTGGGCTTTCTATCCTGTTCCGTTGATCTATATTTCTGTTTTTGTGCCAGTACCATACTGTCTTGATTATTGTAGCTTTGTAGTGTAGTCTGAAGTCTGGGAGCCTGATTCCTCTATCTCTGTTTTTCTTTCTCAAGATTGCTTTGGCTATTCGGGGTCTTTTCTGTTTCCATACAAATTGTGAAATTTTTTGTTCTAGTTGTGTGAAAAATGCCATTTGTAGTTTGATAGGGATTGCATTGAATTTGTAGATTGCTTTGGGTAGTAGAGTCATTTTTCACAATGTTGATTCTTCCAATCCAAGAACATGGTATATCTCTCCATCTATTTGTATCATCTTTAATTTCTTTCATCAGTGTCTTATAATTTTCTGCATACAGGTTTTTGTCTCCTTACGTATGTTTATTGCTAGATATTTTATTTTTGTTGCAGTGGTAAATGGGAGTGTTTTCTTAATTTCACTTTTAGATTTTTCATCATTAATGTATAGGAATGCAAGAGATTTCTGTGCATTAATTTTGTATCCTGCTACTTTACCATATTCATTGATAAGCTCTAGTAGTTTTCTGGTAGCATCTTTAGGATTCTCTATGTATAGTATCAGGTCATCTACAAACAGTGACAGCTTTACTTCTTCTTTTCCAATTTGGATTCCTTTTATTTCTTTTTCTTCTCTGATTGCTGTGGCTAAAACTTCCAAAACTATGTTGAATAAGAGTGGTGAGAGTGGGCAACCTTGTCTTGTTCCTGATCTTAGTGGGAATAGTTTCCGCTTTTCACCATTGAGGACGATGTTCGCTGTGGATTTGTCATATATGGCCTTTATTATGTTGAGGAAAGTTCCTTCTATGCCTACTTTCTGGAGGGTTTTTATCATAAATGGGTGTTGAATTTTGTCAAAAGTTTTCTCTGCATCTATTGAGATGATCATATGGTTTTTCTTCTTCAATTTGTTAATATGGTGTATCACATTGATTGATTTCCATATACTGAAGAATCCTTGCATTCCTGGGATAAACCCCACTTGATCATAGTCTATGATCCTTTTAATGTGCTGTTGGATTCTGTTTGCTAGTATTTTGTTGAGGATTTTTGCATCTGTGTTTATCAGTGATATTGGACTGTAGTTTTCTTTGTGACATCTTTGTCTGGTTTTGGTATCAGGGTGATGGTGGCCTCGTAGAATGAGTTTGGGAGTGTTCTTCCCTCTGCTATATTTTGGAAGAGTTTGAGAAGGATAGGTGTTAGCTCTTCTCTAAATGTTTGATAGAATTCGCCTGTGAAGCCATCTGGTCCTGGGCTTTTGTTTGTTAGAAGATTTTTAATCACAGTTTCAATTTCAATGCTTGTGATTGGTCTGTTCATATTTTCTATTTCTTCCTGTTTCAGTCTCGGAAGGTTGTGCATTTCTACAAATTTGTCCATTTCTTCCAGGTTGTCCATTTTATTGGTATATAGTTGCTTGTAGTAATCTCATGATCCTTTGTATTTCTGCAATGTCAGTAGTTACTTCTCCTTTTTCATTTCTAATTCTATTGATTTGAGTCTTCTCCCTTTTTTTCTTAGTAAGTCTGGCTAATGGTTTATCAGTTTTGTTTATCTTCTCAAAGAACCAGCTTTTAGTTTTATTGATCTTTGCTATCATTTCCTTCATTTCTTTTTCATTTATTTCTGATCGGATCTTTATGATTTCTTTCCTTCTGCTAACTTTGGGGGTTTTTTGTTCTTCTTTCTCTAATTGTTTTAGGTTGTTTGTTTGAGATGTTTCTTGTTTCTTAAGGTAGGATTGTATTGCTATAAACTTCCCTCTTAGAACTGCTTTTGCTGCATCCCATAGGTTTTGGGTCATTGTGTTTTCATTGTCATTTGTTTCTAGGTATTTTTTTGTTTTCCTCTTTGATTTCTTCAGTGACCTCTTGGTTATTAAGCAGTGTGCTGTTTAGCCTCCATGTGTTTGTATTTCTTACAGAATTTTTCCTGTAATTGATATCTAGTCTCATAGTGTTGTGGTCAGAAAAGATACTTGATACGATTTCAGTTTTCTTTTTTTTTTAGATGTAGAATTTTAATTAAGTTAGCATATTTAAGACCAAAAAGATAAAATGGACATTGTCAGTGTATCTTCAACCCTTGCCTTAACAGGTGAATGAACACAACTTGAAACACAGGTGAATCTTGCTGGTCTATGAGACAGTGAAGGGAACTTCTCAATATTTAAATATATTAATATAACCAGTTATAGAAATCTAAATATAAAACCAATCTCCTATAGGGTTTGAGAAGGCATTCACCATATCCCTGAAAAGTTTAACATTCCTTATTCAAGTTTGATCATCTCTTTAGAAGGAAAAAACAGGGATAGTACTTGCTGAACCAGAATTACTATCAAAATTCAAAAAGCTGACCATATTCATTTAGCCACAAGCCAATCTTATTTAAATCAGGACAGAAATATTACATCAGCTATTCATGATCTGAATTCTAGTGTATGAGATCAATTTAAATATGGTACACATAAAAAGTCATGAGACATTTGTTTCATAATAAATAAGGCAGTGGCCAACTATTACTCATTAGTAGCTTTTTTGAGATAAGCTATCAAGTCTGCCCTTTCTCCCTTCTTCTTAATGCCAGCAAAGATCATTTTTGTTCCAGGGATGTACTTCTTGGGATTCTCCAAATACTCCATCAGCATCTCCTCTCCCCAGGTGATGCCTTTGTTCTTGTTGGCATCTGTGTAGGAGAATCCGACAGCCTGACCTGTCTTTTGGCTGCCTCCCTTTTCCACAGTATGGCACTGGGCACACTTCTGAACAAAAGTCTTCTTGCCCTTCTCAACATCACCCATTTTTAAATCGTTCTTTCTCTGTGTACAACTAAGCCATTCCCGCTCGCAAGCCAAATAAATGTCCCACTCTCTAATCTCAGTTTTCTTAATTTACTTGATTTGTGACTCAAGATATGATCTATCCTGGAGAATCTTCCATGAGCACTTGAGAAGAATGTGTATTCTGTTGTTTTTGGATGGAATGTCCTATAAATATCAATTAAGTCCATCTTGTTAAATGAATCATTTAAAGCTTGTGTTTCCTTATTTATTTTCCTTTTGGATGATCTGTCCATTGGTGAAAGTGGGGTGTTAAAGTCCCCTACTATGATTGTGTTACTGTCGATTTCCCCTTTTATGGCTGTTAGTATTTGCCTTATGTACTGAGGTGCTCCTATGTTGGGTGCACAAATATTTACAATTGTTATATCTTCTTCTTGGATTGATCCCTTGATCATTATGTAGTGTCCTTCTTTGTCTCTTCTAATAGTCTTTGTTTTAAAGTCTATTTTGTCTGATAGGAGAATTGCTACTTCAGCTTTCTTTTGATTTCCATTTTCATGGAATATCTTTTTCCATCCCCTCACTTTCAGTCTGTATGTGTCCCTACGTCTGAAGTGGGTCTCTTGTAGACAGCATATATATGGGTCTTGTTTTTGTATCCATTCAGCCAGTCTATGTCTTTTGGTGGGTGCATGTAATCCATTTACATTTAAGGTAATTATCGATATGTATGTTCCTATTGCCATTTTCTTAATTGTTTTGGGTTTATTATTGTAGGTCTTTTCCTTCTCTTGTGTTTTCTGCCTAGAGAAGTTCCTTTAGCATTTGTTGTAAAGCTGTTTTGGAGGTGCTGAATTCTCTTAGCTTTTGCTTGTCTGTAAACCTTTTAATTTCTCCCTCAAATCTGAATGAGACCCTTGCTGGGTAGAGTAATCTTGGTTGTAAGTTTTTCACTTTCATCACTTTAAATATGTCATGCCACACCCTTCTGGCTTGCAGAGTTTCTGCTGATACACCAGCTGTTAACCTTATGGGGATTCCCTTGTATTTTATTTGTTGTCTTTCCCTTGCTGCTTTTAATATTTTTATTTTAATATTTTTTCTTTGTATGTAATTTTTTATTGTGTCTTGGCGTGTGTCTCCTTGGATTTATCCTGTATGGGACTTGATTAACTATTTCCTTTCCCATATTAGGGAAGTTTTCAACTATAATCTCTTCAAGTATTTTCTCAGCCCCTTTCTTTTTCTCTTCTTCTTCTGGAACCCCTATAATTCGAATATTGGTGCGTTTAATGTTGTCCCAGGTGTCTCTGAGACAGTCCTCAATTCTTTTTATTCTTTTTTCTTTACTCTGCTCTGCAGTAGTTATTTCCACTATTTTATCTTCTAGATCACTTATCTGTTCTTCTGCCTCAGTTATTCTCCTATTGATCCCTTCTAGGGAATTCTAAATTTCATTTATTGTGTTGTTCATCACTGTTTGTTTGCTCTTTAGTTCTTCTAGGTCCTTGTTAAATGTTTCTTGTATTTTCTCCATTCTATTTCCAAGATTTTGGGTCATCTTTACTATCATTATTTGAATTCTTTTTCAGGTAGACTGCCTACTTCCTCTTCATTTTTTAGGTCTGGTTGGGTTTTGCCTTGCTCCTTCATCTGCTGTGTGTTTCTCTGTCTTCTCATTTTGATTAACTTACTGCGTTTGGGGTCTCCTTTTCGGAGGCTGCATGTTTGTAGTTCCCGTTGTTTTTGGTGTCTGTCCCCAGTGGCTAAGGTTTGTTCAGTGGATTATGTAGACTTCCTGGTGGAGGAGACTAGTGCCTGTGTTCTGGTGGATGAGGCTGGATGTTGTCTTTCTGGTAGGCAGATCCACGTTTGGTGGTGTGTTTTGGGGTGTCTGTGGTCTTCTTATGATTTTTGGCAGCCTCTGTGCTAATGGGTGGGGTTGTGTTCCTGTCTTCCTAGTTTTTTGGCATAGGGTGTCCTGCCCTGTAGCTTGCTGGTCATTGAGTGTAGCTGGGTTTTGGCCTTGAGATGGAGATATCTGGGAGATTTTCGCCGTTTGATATTACGTGGAGCTGGGAGGTCTCTTGTGGACCAGTGTCCTAAACTTGGCTCTCCCACCTCGGTGGCACAGCCCTGATGCCTGGTTGGAGCACCAAGAGCCTGTCCTCCACACGGCCAGGAAGGCATTCTGGGTGCTGGAGTAGGGAGTCCGCAGGTGCCGGGCTTCCAAACAGACAGCAAGAGACAAGAGTGGGGCACAGGGTTAAGGGTGGAGAGCCAGCAGGTGGAGTAAGGGCCAGGCAACTACAGTTTTTTCCCTGGTATCAGAGGAGTCTGTCCCAGAAGCTGGAAAATTTGGCTACAATGGGCGGTGTGGTGCTGGAGGGCGAGGAGAGCCTGCTTCCAAGTTCTGATAACATTTGTATGCAGAGTTCTGTGTGTATTTTCAAATTATATGTTTTTAACTCATTTAGGTAACTACCAAGGAGCATGGTAGCTGGATTGTGAAGTAACTGTTTACTATTTATGACTGTTCCTTTTTGCATTCCCACCAGCAGTGAATAAAAGTACCTGTTGCTCCATATCCTTGTCAGCATTTGATGTTTTCAGGGTTTCAGATTTTAGCCATTCTAATAGGTGTGTAGTGGTATCTCATTGTCATCTTAGTTTGCATGTCTTTAATGGCATATGATGTGGAGCATGTATGCGTATGATGTTGAGCATCTATTCATATGCTTATTTGCCATTTGTATATCCTCCTTAGTGAGGTGTATGTTCAGATTGTTCATCCATTTTTTCATTAGTTTTTTCTTATTGTTGAGTTTTAAGAGTTTTTTATATACTTTGGATACAAGTCTTTTATCAGATATGTGTTTTGCAAATATTTTCTCCAGTGTAACTTGTTTGTTTTCATTTTCTTAACAGTTTCTTTTGTAGAGCAGAAGTGTTTTATTTGATTTTAATGAAATTCAACTTATCAATTTTTCTCTCATGGATTTTTTTGGGGGGTGTTTTATCTAAAAACTCATTGCCAAGGTTATCTAGATTTTCTCCTGTGTAATCTTCTAAAGGTTTTATAGTTTCACATTTTCCATTTAGGTCTGTGATCTACTTTGAGAAATTTTTAAGATGTAATGTCTATATATAAATTCATATTTAACATTTGTTCTTTTTTGCTTTGTTTCATTTTGTTCTGTTTTGTTTTGCCTGTGGATGTCCAGCTGTTTCAGCACCATTTGTTGAAAAGTCTATTGTTTCTTTATTGGATTGCATTGGCTCATTTGTCAGATTAGTTGACTGTACTTGTGTGGTCTATTTCTGGGCTCTCTACTCTGTTCCATTGATCTATTTGTCTATTCTTGTGCCAGTACCACACTGTCTTGATTACTGTAGCTTTATATTAAGTCTTGAAGTAAAATAGTGTCAGCTCTCCAACTTTATTCATCTTCAATATTAGATGAAGAGAAAATTGGCAATTCTGGTTTTTTTCCCTTTCCATATAAGCTTGTTGGTGAGGTTTTTTATGTAAATTCAGTATACAACATAAAGAGTCTAAAGATTACTAATCAAAATGAAAGAATATACTTTTACTTTTCCATTTAAAAGAGTTAACATTATTATGATAATTTAAAAATAAAAATGATTTGTTTGCCGCAAACTCAAATGAGTTTTTTTTTTAAGAGCCGCTGTCTTATGAGCTGTGTTGCTAGGAAATGGTAAGTTTCTCTTTCTTGCTACTTGGAAGTCCCATTTGTCAGAGAGGGCAAAGAAGATAAAAGGAATTTCCAACACATACTATAGAATGTATAAAGTGGTGGGCCCTGTTATGTTTCCTACATTTTTCTTGAATGATATGGAAAATGGTACATTCCAAAGGCTAACATCTAGTAGTAAAGATAGGACTTTATTTCTTCTACAGATTAGGCACAAGGGAATTTGAGATACATCTTTCTCTAAAGTTCAAAGTCATTTGGGTCTTCTTCATGCGATACCTTTGACATTTTAGGTAAAAACTCAAGATTCTCTGAAGCGTCATAGTAACTTGGGCAATATCAGAGAACAAATGTCATGTGGACTATCTGTAATAGGAACAAAAATTGATTCAAATTTTTGAAAGTTAATAACTAGTCGATTAAATCATTCATTGTTTATTCTCTAAAATCTTCTATCAGTTCTTAGAGCCTTCTTTATTATTGCATTACCTGCCTAAATTCACAAAACTGCTCCCTTTCCTTCTTTCAGAGGATATCTCCCCAAATCTAATCTTGTTCTAAAAACATTTTGTAAGCAGCTTTTTTTATTTTTATTTTTTTTACATCTTTATTGGAGTATAATTTCTTAACAATGGTGTGTTAGTTTCTGCTGTATAACAAATTTAATCAGTTATACATATACATATGTTCCCATATGCCCTCCCTCTTGCATCTCCCTCCCACCCTCCCTATCCCACCCCTCCAGGCGGTCACAAAGCGCGGAGCTGATCTCCCTGAAGCAGCTTTTTTTAAACAGGCATGTTCTCTTTCCTTTGTGCCTGTGCAAACAGTATTGACTCTGTTAAACTTTGTAGGACAACTATGTGCATGTTAACTTGATCCTATATAATGGGACATTAAAAGCAAAATTTCAACAAGGAATAGCATAGCATAACAACCATTAATAGGAATGAGTACAATCAGTATGTCTTCAGTGGTAGTCCATGGTCTTGCTGTAGGCATTTGATCATTACATGGTGTTGTATTGGGTTTTCAATTATAGTTGATTGAAAAGTATCAACAGACCTTTACACTCACACACACAGACACACACACACACACATATACAGTGTAAAACTGATTTTCTTCCCCCCATGACCTATCTCAGCAGGGAACATCCTTCATTGCTCATTCTTCTCATTTTCTAAAGAATGTGAGTCCCACCCAGTGGAAGTTCTGTTTTGGAATGACTCATCTCTTTCAATTACATTACCAGCATTTCCACTTTGTTCCAGTTACAAGATGCAGTCCCCAGAATAATGTAATGCCCTCCTGCTAATTGCCAAGGCAAATAGAGGAACTGCTACAACTCTTCAAATGCTTTTCATTTTACATGTTGATTTCTCGCTTCCCACTTGGGAAAGGTGTGTTTGGCTCTAACTGCTTTTGATCTAAAGGTTCTGTAGTCTGACCTACTTTCATTTTTCTTACTGCTGACATATATTTTATTTTCTTTACTTACCAAAAAGTAACAGAAAAGGTAATCAGCATGCATTTAGGTCATTGTCAGTGTCCCAGTTACATTTGCATTTTTCTGCTTAAAATCTAATGCTGCCTTTGAATGATTTAAGATATTTGGACAAGGGGAAAAATAACCCTTCCTTCCCATAAATCCAGAGTGAAAACAAAGAGAATACGTAATCCATCTGCCTTGATTCAGGACCATGCAAGTTACAACAGCTGCAGTCATAGATTTTGTCTGGCTCCCAGAAATCATCCCTTTAGGACCAGAATCCAGGTAAGGCAGGGAGCCTCCCATTTCCCCGAAGCACTAGAGGCTTTGAAGGACCCAGCGGACAGAAGCCTACCTTTTTGATTACCGAGTTTCAAGGCAGAGTGTGATCTTCCTCCTACGTAGGAGAGATGACATCCAACAGAGGAATCCCAAAGCTCTGTCTCACTCTGTTACTGTGGGGAATAGCACAAGAATTATGCGTCAAGGGTCATTTACATATGTCGAGAATCAGAATGAGATTGGTAAAGACCTGCTAAATGATTAAGTTGCAGTAAGGACACTGAACCTAAGAAGGCAAAATTGTGCCACATATCAGGACATTTGGGACAGATACTGGAGACAGACAGGAACCACGGTGATGAGTTTAGTAATTTAAGGGCTCCAGAGAGTGGTAGGAGCTCATCTGTGCCACCAGTTAGAGGGCCTCACATCAATTTCTCAGTTCTGGTTTTCTTTTACTCTTCAAGGATTCAGAGTGCCACATTTCCCAAACTGCATTCTACTTCACGATAGTTGCTAGTAAGGCTAATGCCTGTTTCTGTGGTCAAATAAGGTCGAGGAATGCTGGTTTACAGAAAGTTTATTTTCTTGTTTTGTTGTTAATTTACAGTTTCTCTGAGTATTTAATGTGAAAATGTATGTTGTAACTCTCCAAAAGAGAGGAAAAGTATTAGATATGTTTTAAACCTATTGATCAAGGAATCTCTTTATGGAATACCGCTGTTTTTGTTTTGTTTTGTTTTCATTTTTATTGGAGTATAGTTGATCTACAATGTTGTGTTAGTTTCAGGTGTACGACAGAGTGAATCAGTTATATATATATGTCCATTTTTTTTCAAATTCTTTTCCCAGATAGGTTAACACTTCTTAGTTTTTGCTGAAATAACATGTACATATGATTACAAAATCAGATATTGCAAATGAAATGGTCATGACAGTCACAGTCTCTGACCCCCATTTCTGGTCAATATATATTCCTTCTCCAATAGGAAACTTCCTTTAACCAAGTCTCTTTTAAGATTTTCTGTTGATCATTGGTAATTTTAGATTTACAGAAGCATTACAAGGATAGCACAGAGAGATTTCACATAACCTTTTATCTAGCCCCCCACAATGTTAACATCTTATATGACCATGGTGCACTTATCAAAATAAAGAAACTAACCCTAATACAATTGATTAAATGAGAGATTTTATTTTTCTCCTGGTGTATTCTTTTTCTATTCCATGATCTAATCATAGACACCATATTTGTATTTAGTCGACTTTTCTCCTGACTCTCCTCCAATCTATGAGTGTTTCTTAGTCTTCCTTCTCTTTTGTAATCTCAAAACTTTCAAAGAGTAGTGGTCAGGTTTTTGTCTGATGTTTTATCACCGTTGTACTGAAGTTATAGATTTGGGGGAAGAATACCACAGAGCTACCTTTCTCATCATATCAGGGGTACATGATATCAACATGACTTATTACTGGTGATGTTAATGTGGATCACTTGGATAAGGGGCCATCAGCAAGGTTTCTCCACTGTAAATTGCCATTTTTCCCTTTCCATGTGCTGTTCAATAGAAGTGAGTCACTGAATGCAGCCATACTCAAAGGTAGATGACTTAAGCTCCAATTTCTGCTGTCAGGGGTTTCAAAAAGTTGTGGATGTATGCAAAAGTCACCACAAAATATAATAAATTTTTTGGAGGAAGATACTTTAAGACTATGCAAATATTGCCTTAAAGATTCTCCTACTAATTTAGACTTTGTCAGTGGATCTTGCCTGCAGATCCACTGTGGTATTCTTTTTTCTTTAATTTAATTTTTATTGGAGTATAGTTGCTTTACAACGTTATGTTAGTTTCTACTGTATAGCAAAATGAATCAACCATTCATATATATATGTATATATGTGTGTGTGTGTGTGTGTGTATATATATATATATATATATATATATATATATATATCCCATCCCTTTTGGACTTCCTTCCCATTCAGGTCACCATGGTGCATTAAGTAGAGTTCCCTGTGCTGTACAGTATGTTCTCATTAGTTATCTATTTTATACATAGTATCAATAGTGTATATGTGTCAATGCCAATCTCTCAATTCCTCCCACACCCCCCCTTGTTATCGATACATTTGTTCTCTACCTCTGTGTCTCTATTTCTGCTTTGCAAATAGGATCATCCATACCATTTTTCTAGATTCCACATATATGTGTTAATATATGATATTTGTTTTTCTGTTTCTGACTTACTTCACTTCCCTTATTCCCTCCACATTTATAAATTAGAATTCTTTTGTAAGGGAGACTCGTTCCCTCTCTTCTATTTAGTCATTTATGTATGTATATAGCTACGTATGTATCTATTCAAACATTATTTATGTCAGTATTGGCTCATGGATATTTATTTCTTTCTTTGAGTTATAATCCAATAATATAATTTATTTTCTCACTTAAACTGTTCCAGTTTTAACCATTCGCAGCTTTTTCAGGTTAACTCTTATGTCCTTTTGACATGCCCCATCTTTTTTTTTTAGGACTTTTTTACTTTCTGGCACTACAAGATGGTCCAAACTCACTTTTCCTACGCCAGCCCAAGGTTTCTCTGGCTCCTTTTATTAAAGGATGGTATTTAGAAACAAATATCTGGGCACTAGGTGTACTCATTGTGAATGAAGTATCATGGCTTGTAGCCTCTTTCAGTGGACAAAGCTAGGAAATAAAGTATATATACTAATCCATGTGTATACACATATCTAAATTTTTTTTTACCTATCTGTATATGTGTATGTGTGTGTGTGCACATGTGTGTGCACTTATAAACACGAGTTCATGCTAATATCTTAAACTCTAATCTGTCACTATAGGTTTCTTCCTATAGCATTTCCAACTTGCTTATTTGTAAATTCTTTTTCTGACAGTGAAAGTGACTGGGGTCTCATCTACAATGTACTTACTTATTTATTCACTCTAGTATACCATTATAGTAGTTTCAGAATTGGTAAATTATATTCCTGTAAGAAACAAATTTATAAAGTATAATATAGTTTTGTGTACAGTTCTTTTTTTCCTTCAGGCTTAGTAAATCTAACCTTACTGTTTTTCAGAATTATTTAGCTTCTTTCTTCCCCATGCCCTTCAATGCCATTCAATTTTATGCCATACAAATTAATGTACAGTGCTATGGGCTGTGGCAAAGTCATGTATCCACCATCACAGTACCATGTGGAAGAGTCACACTGCCCTAAAAATTGCCTTGTGCTACCCATTTGCAGTCTGCCTCTTGCCCATTCCCAATTTCTGGCAACTACTGACCTGTTTTCTATCCCTATAGTTTTGCCTTTTCCAGAATGTTCTATAATTTAAATCGTACAATATGTAGACTTTTGGATCTGGCTTTTTTCACTTAGCAAAATACATTTTTAATTCATCCATATTGTTGAGTGAATTAATAGTTTATTTCTTTTTATTGCTGAATTATATTCCATTGTATGGGTGCACCCATATAAACAGTGTGTTTGTATGTTTACCAAAGGACATCTGGGTTGTTTCCAGTTTTGACAGTTATGAATACAGGTTTTTGTATGAAGATAAAATTATAATTCAGTTGAGAGTGTGACTTCTTAGTCATATGGTAAGTGTGTGTTTATAAGAAATTGCCAAACTTTTCCAAAATGGCTGTACCATTTTGCATTTCCATTAGCAATGAAAGAGAGTTCCTGTTGTTCCTCATTGTCTCTAGTACTTGCTATTTTAGGGTTATTTTTTGTGGGGGAGGGGTGGTTTTATTTTTAATTTTAACTATTCTAAGAGTTATGTACTTGTATTTTATTGTAGTTTTAATTTGTATTTTGCTAAAAAAAAATAACCAGTAAAGCTGCCTGGGCATAGAGTATTCTTTTATGGAAGATTAATTACTTATTCAACTTATTTAATAAATAGAGGACTATTCAGGTTATCTCTTTCCTCTTAACTGAGTTTTCATAGTTTGTTTCTTTCAATGAATTGGTCCATTTTACTGTAGAATTTATGGGCAAAGGATATATTCTTTGTAGTCTCTTGTTATCCTTTTAATCTGTGTCGGTAGTGATATCCCCTCTTTCTTTTCTCCTACTGCTCTTTTGTGTCTCCTCTCTTTTATTTCTTGGTCAGTCTGGCTAGAGATTAGTTCATTTTAATAATTTTCTCAAGAAGCAGCTTTGGGTTTCATTCATTTTCTCTGTTGTTTTTTCTGTTTTCAGTTTCATTTATTTCTCTGCTAATCTTTATATTATTTACTTCCTTCTGCTGTTTTTGGTTTAATTTCTCTTTTTTCTCTAGTTTCTTAAATTGGTAACTTAAGTTACTGATTTTTAGATTTTTAAAAATTTTCTAATATAGCATTTAATTCTGTAAGTTGCCCTCTGAGCACTGTTTTATTTGTATCATACCAATTTTTATATATTTTATTTCCATTTTAATTTAGTGCAAAATATATTTCAAAGGTTTCCCTTTTGACTTCTTATTTGACCCATGGATAATTTAGAATTATATTGCTTAATTTTAAAATACTTTTGAACTTCTTCTCTATGTTCTTGATATTGATTTCATGTTTAATTTTGTTATGGACCAAGATATTTTGTATTATTTAAATTATTTTAAATTTGTTAAGATTTCCTTTATGTCTAAGGATGTAGTTTTTCTTACTGAATGTTTCATGTGCACTTGAGAAGAATGTGTATTCTGCTTTTGTTAGGTGAAGGATTCCATAAATGTCAAATAAGTTACATTGGTTGATAGTGTTGTTCTAGTCATCTATAGCCTTAATTATTTCCTGCCAACTTCTTCTATTAATTATTGAGACAAGAGTGTTGAAGTGTCCAACTACAGTTATGGATTGTCTGTTTCTTCTTTAAGATCCATCAGTTTTTGCCTCATGTGTTTTGAAGCTCTGTTGTTAGGTGCAAATAGATTTAGTATTTGTAGTGCTTCTCGAAATACTGCCCTTTTTATCATTATGTGATGTCTCTTTATATCCCTGGTAATATTTCTTGTTCTAAAGTCTTCTTTGCTTGAAATTAGCTACTCCACCTCTCTTTTAGTTAGCATTTGTGTAGTATACTTTTCTCTATCCTTTAAACTATTTATGTTTTCATATTTAAAGTGAATTTTTGTAGATAACGTATTAACTATGTTGTGGTTGTTATAGTCTTGATTTTTTAAATCCATTCTCACAACTTCTGTCTTATAAATGGTTTGTTTAGATCATCACATTAAAGCATTATTGCTTTAACATCTCTACTCCTTTTTTCCTTTTTCTTGTTCTCTTGCATTAAGTGAGGATCTTTATGATTTCATTTTATCTCCTGATTTATTACTTATATCTATTTCTACCTCCTTTCTAAATCTAGCTGTACATTTATTTTTACATTCACAATGCCAACAACATTGTGTTTAAAAATCATAATTCTGAAACAGTCTCTTATACTTTGCCCATAGGTTGGGCCTAAATTTTATATTTACAACACAATGGCTGTGTAATATTATTCAGTGGAGAATCATAAATTGTGCTATGATTACATTTCCTTCCTTTCAATTTAAATACATAATTCCCCTACACTACTCAAAGAAAAATGGACAAAAGGTTTCCCATTCTTACCTGCCAGTAACTCTTCAAAAGCATGCTGCATTTTGTTTTATATTTGAACCATGCCTTTCTCAAGCCATTTTATTCATTGTTTACAATGTTTTTTATGATGTTCTTTCTTTCTTTGCATGAAGGTGACACATAAGCAATATTTACCATATTCTTTATCTTTCCAATGTTTACATCCTTTTTCTACTGGTAGAATCCATTCAGCTATTTTCCTTGAAGCCCACTCATTTCCTGTTGCATGACTTTTTTGCATAGTATGCTATTCTTTCTTAAGTATCTATCTCTTTTTCCTTTGCTCTCTGCCTTTTTCATATTTTAAATTGATTTCACTGATTCATTGTTAAAGAGTCCTCTGTTCTCCTGCTCAAATTTGGATTGATTTCTTCCTAGGTCTATTGGGGAATCCCTTACTGCTCTCCTAGTCTGTAATAACTGTTTCTTGGATCCTATAACTTCCTCGTTCTAGGGTTACCTTTTTGCTAGAACACATCTTTAAGTACCCTCATAGGAAAGTGTGCTTTGGAAGGAGTAAGGGTCAACTTTGTATCTTTTACATTTCTGAAAATTGTCTTTACTCTGATCTAAAAATACACAAACAAACAAACAAAAAAACCTAATGATTTGAATAAGTAGAGATAAACTTAGAAATAATTTTTCCATTACAAATTAAAAGGCATTGCTCCAGTTTTGTCATTGAGAGTTTTTATACTCTGATTTTTGATTCTTTGAGGTGATCAGTTTTTGCTCTCTGGAAGCTTATATGATCTTTATTTTTTCCCGTACTGAAATTCCACATTGATGTGTCTAGGTATAAGTTCTATTGCAAGTACCTTACTTGGCCCTGAGGCCTTTCTTTCCCAAACTACAGACAGATGTTGTATCTCTTGGGTTGACCTTAAATATATTTTCCTTTCTTCCACATTTTATGGTTATTTGTCTTTTTGTTATATATTTTAGGGTAATTTACTTACTCTATCTCTAATGGCATTTTATTTTAGCAGCATGTTTTTAGTTTTTAAAATCTCTTATTATGTAATTATTCCAGTTTTATAGCATTTCTTTGATTTGGAGGTTCGTATCTTCTCAATTTTCTTGAGTACAGTAACAAGAGGGGCATTTATTTTTAGTTATTCTTAGTTGTTTGTTTCCTCATTTGTTCATTTTTGTGTTCTAAGTCAAGGATCAGTTTCCTATTGGTTTATGATCTGTAATTTTTCTGTTTTAGGCTGTTCTCAAATGTTTGATTAAAGTTGATTACTTAGTTAAACATAAGAATAAGGCAATAGGAAGATTGGCTGAGAGTCCTGTATTATTGAGACAAGTTTTATAACTTCCAGTGTTAATTTCAAGATAAGTAAGGTAGGATGGGTTCTGCAAGTAGTAGAAAATAAAGGATTTTATTCTGCAGCACAATTATTCACAGTAGCTGCTTCAAAAATCATCCAAGATCATTTGTTCAACTCATTTGGGATGAAAACTGTCTGAGGTTCATTTGGTCTAAGATATAAAGTCCTGGCTGTCATCCCTCTGTAACTCAATATGGGGTGGTTTACTGTTCTGTATAGACTTCTGATTAATTATCCCCTGTGGTTTTAGGTCCATCTTTCATTCATGCCCTATTGTACTTGCAAATTTGTGTTAGGAGCTTCATCAACGTTCTGCTAGGGAAAGTCAGCTGCCTTACTCTTGGAGACTTTTGTCTGTATATTTTAGGCTCTGGTTTCTATTTCTTAGCTTTATCAGTTGAAAATTCCATCCTTTTTCCATTGTCTGGAAATTTGATGGAATTTCTTTTCCTATATTATGCCCATTCCCTTCCTTATTGTTTTAGGTTTATACCAGTTTTTTTCTGTTTTTTGTTTTGTTTTGTTTTTTAGTTTTATTGTACTGGGATTTTGTGAGGTAGAAGGGATAAATGCATTTATTCAGTCTGCTAACTTGGTCTGCTCAATAAGCTTTTGCAACAAGTATAAACATTCTCAAAAAAAAAAAAAAAAGGTTGGGGAAGACACTGATACCTGCAAAAAATGATGTGAGGGAAAAACAAACAACATTTTACTGGGAGTTCAGGAGACAAGAGATCTAATCCCAACTTGGCTGGAGAAATCACTAGTTCCTAATTGCTTGCTTTTTCCCTTAACCACCCCCTCCCACCCCCGCCGCCATAACTAGAACTTCATTAGAATCTCTTCATTTGGGCTATATGGGTGAATTCTCTTTCCTCTCTGGATCATGGCTGATATAATTGGTGACTAAACATCTTTTAAAAGCAAGATTCCAGCAAGATTCATCTCAGATTCATCAATGAAATGTAAACAGAGTAAGAATAATTATATGATCAATATTTAGAATAAAGTAATGATTAAACAGTGTATGCATACTGAACAACTACTTTACTCTCAGCACTGAGCCAAAGTCTACAATGCCCAGAAAGTAGTTTCAGAATTGCTAGCCTATACCACTGTGAAAAAACAAACCTGCATTCTTATAGTTCTTTGTTTTGGGGGCTGGGAATGGAAAGTCAAAACATTGTGCTTAAAAATCACTTGCTTTCACCAAATGTAAAGTAGATAGCGAGTGGGAAGTAGCTGTAGCCGCATAGCACAAGGAGATCAACTCCGGGCTTTGTGACCACCTAAAGGGGTGGGAGGGAGACGCAAGAGGGAGGGGATATGGGGATATATGTATATGTATAGCTCATTCACTTTGTTATACAGCAGAAACTAACACAACATTGTAAAGCAATTATACTCCAATAAAGATGTTTAAAAAAATAAAAATTAAAAAAATAGAGAAGAAAAAAAATCACTTGCTTTTTTCTTTTTTCTCCTTTGGTGTGGTTATGTCATTCATAGAAAATACAGTTAGAGTTTTTTTTTTTACAAAAAAAAAAACAGGGCTTCCCTGGTGGCGCAGTGGTTGAGAGTCCGCCTGCCAATGCAGGGGACACGGGTTCGTGCCCCGGTCCGGGAAGATCCCACATGCCGCGGAGTGGCTGGGTCCGTGAGCCATGGCCACTGAACCTGCGCGTCCGGAGCCTGTGCTCCACAATGGGAGAGGCCACAACAGTGAGAGGCCCGCGTACTGCCAAAAAAAAAAACAAACAAAAAAAAAAACTGTTCCATTTTATGTTTTCTCTCATCCTTGTTCATTTACAGTAAGTTAGTTAATTTTTTAACATTAACATGATTCCATTAATTCACCACCTAAAATTATATTCAGGGAAATGTTACCCCATATCCCTTTCACCCCATTCCTACTTATTCCTTCTAACAATCACATTAGAGTTGACCATTGAACAACACCGGGGTTAGGGGCTAGGGGTTCAGACCCACCGTGCAGTCAAAAATCCAAATATAACTTATAGTCAGCCCTCCTTATCCGTGGTTCCTCCGCACCACTGACTGAACCAACTGTCAATTTTGTAGTACAGTAGTACTTACTATAGAAAATAAAATCCACCTATAAGTGGGCGCATGCAGGTCAAATCCATGTTTTTCAAGGTTCGGTGGTAGTTTCTGCTCCAGTCTGTTTCTTTTTGCAAAAATAAGTAGATAGGTAGATGTATATTTATTTATTTCTAACACAAAAAGAAACAGCATATATCTCCTTTGCTCTTTAATCTTTTTGCTTACCAATATATCTTGGAAGTTACTTTATATCAGTTCAGATAGATCTTTTTCATTCTCTTTTATGGCTGAATATTATTCTATTTGGGGGATAAACCATAGCTTATTCAACTAATGTTAGGTATTTAAGACATTCCCACTAGTTTGCAATTGTAAATAATGCTGCAAATAATAATTTTGTTCATATGTGTTTTTGTGTTGTTGGAGAAGTATCTTCAGGGTAAATTTATAGGAATGAACTACTGGGTTAAAAAGTAAACATATATATAGTTTCTTTAGTAATTTATAAATATTCCTTCATATTACATCCCCACCAGCAATGCATGAGAGTTCCAGTTCTCCCACAGATGCACTTATAGGGGATAAGTGGTATCTCAATGTAGTTTTTTTTTTTTTTTAGAAGATGTTGGGGGTAGGAGTTTATTAATTAATTTATTTATTTTTGCTGTGTTGCGTCTTTGTTTCTGTGTGAGGGCTTTCTCTAGTTGTGGCAAGTGGGGGCCACTCTTCATCGCGGTGCACGGGCCTCTCACTATGGTGGCCTCTCTTGTTGTGGAGCACAGGCTCCAGACGTGCAGGCTCAGTAGTTGTGGCTCACAGGCCCAGTCGCTCCACGGCATGTGGGATCCTCCCAGACCAGGGCTCGAACCCGTGTCCCCTGCATTAGCAGACAGATTCTCAACCACTGCGCCACCAGGGAAGCCCTCAATGTAGTTTTAATTTGTATTTATATTGTTATAAGTGACGAGACTTTCTTTAAGAAAGATTGTTACTTAGAAGTTGCTCACATCTTCTTAGTCTGAACTTACATGGCCATACCTAGGTGCAAAGGAGGCTGGGAAATATATTGTCTAGCTTGGTAGCCACGAATCCAGCCAAATCTTGGTCAGGTGTGGGATCAATGACTAGAGGTAAGAAAAGTATTAGAGGATAACAAGAGCTAATTGGCAGTCTCTCTGACACGTTAACTTACTAGTAGCCAGAGGTCTATTATTTATATATATGTATATTATACTTCTAAGGAGTTGTTTATAAAGTAATCACTTGGGCTATTCCTATTTAGTAAACATTCACTTGGTAACACTTTTTAAAACACATGGATAAGACGTAATAACTGCCTTGCCAAAAGATGACAGTTTGGTGGTTAAAATTATAATATAGCTCAGAAGCATTATGATAAGATTAAGTAGAAGATTCTAAGAAAACACATAAAAATTATATTTAAACCAGTTTGGGGAGGTTAGAGAAGACCTTCCTGAAGAAGTAGAGTTTAAGTAGAAACATTAAAAGTTGTTTTCAGGGAAAGAAACAGGTGGGGAAAGTAGGAATGGAGGCTCTCTGGGAGAAGGATCTGAATGTTCAAAGACCTGGAGCTGAGAAAGAGAGAGCATAGTTCAGTAAGTGTCAACCACTGTGTGCAGCAAGGGAAGAAGTGAGAGACAGCCTGGGGAGAGATCTGGGGCAGATCACCATGACCTTCTGGGCTTTGCCAAGAAGCTTGTATTTTATCATCCTATGTAGGACAATGGAGAGCCATTGAAGGATTGTAAGCATGAGATAGACAAGTCAAATTCGTGATTTAGAAAGATCATTTCATACAGAGGATGCACTGTAGAGGGGCAAGACTAGGCTAGGGATACGAGAGAGAGAGAGAGAGAGAGAGAGAGAGAGAGAGCAGTTTACAAAAGCATGATTTCTATCCCTCTTACTAATGGCTACCAAAGATTCTTAGGTTAATTATGAGTGAATTGTATGAAATCAGAGTTCTTCTAAAACAAGGTAAGGGACATCATGTTGGGGAGGGGGATTGGAGTGATTTTCTGCTACTACTTTCATAGACATGCAAAATTCTGTATCAATGTCCTATTTCTGTGATGCGTATACCAACAAAATGGAGGAGAAGAATGTGTTTGGGGTCAAATATAAGATTATTTAAAATATAATATTATTTAAAAATATCATTCCTATCCCCAGAGCACTCAAAATAACAGAATCCAATGGAAAAAGGAAAATTTCAGGCTCTAATGTAACTTCATTAAAGGAATCTAACAAAGGGCAACTATCTTATTGCAATGTGGACTTAAATCAACTGATCTGTCTTATGGTGTGAATTTTAATTAAGACCAAATGTATATTCTCAAGATAAGTGGAGGATTTCAGCAATTATCTAGTTATTCTAGGCGTATTAGCTTCTTTTCTTGAAAACATATAGTTTATCATGACAAAAGTATGGGCTTATTTCTTACATTACCTGATAATTGCCTCACTTTCCTTTTTCATTTGGTATCTGCTGATATAACCTCAAAGTCCTTCATAAAGCTCAGAAGTTAATAACATCAAAGTCTTTTCTTTGAAATTCATAGCTGCTATATTTATAAGCATAGCCCATTATTCACTGGTTCTTCTGAGGAAAAAAAAAAAGAAGGGGGGACATGGCTTACTGTCCTCAGAAGCTGACTTAGGCTTGTAGTCTCTCAGGGGCAATTTGAATCCCCCCCACAAAAAAGAAAGTTCAAACATTCCTTATCCTGAGTGTTGTAAGTAATTACTTATTTCTGTTTTCCAAATAGTCAACCATCTCTAGCCCCTTTACCCTTTAATCTGCAGCAATGTGACATAAACGGTATATGGTAAACCCACACCACTTAGAATTACTCCCCAAACACATTTGCAAGGGAGAATCATTGCTTTACATGATGTCAGGAAACCAGAGTTTAACCTTTCTAAAAATTGATAAAGAGAGCAATTTTTAATAAGTTAATCTACACTTCCTCCAGTAATGAGGTAACTAAGGTTCAAACTATAGTATACCAAGAAAGGTAGGAGCCAGAAGTTCTTGTACAGTTTTTCTAAAGTTAAAACAATACACTAAAATTCTTAAAATCCAGTCTTATGGATTACATATTAGTTGGGCTGAAACTTTAAAACTGCATCTCTAATTCTAAAAGTTATCATTTCACAGCAGTTTTATACACAGAGCATTTTGACTGTTTCAGATATCTTTCTTCTTCATGTGTTTCTACAGGTTTAGAGGTGTGTGTGCTAGGGCAGGGTGCAGGGAGGTTGGAGTAATTTGTATTCTAGAGGATGGTAGAGGTGATTCCTCTGATTTTATCATGCTGGAAGAGTCAGTGGCTTGAACACTGCCTACAAGTGAAGATTTTTAGATGTTTGTGCAATGTACAGCATGTGTTTATGTTTTTGAAATGTTTTATTTTATTGGTCAATTGATTGGTGATGCTAGGGTGGTTTGAATCAGCAGCAACTGATTGTTGGACTCCCATTAGTAATTCAGGTGCAACAAGAAAAGAATACTTATGCTCTTCAGTAAATTCCCACTTAAATGTTTGATGAGTTCACATATGATTGAATCCTCTTTCAAGGTTACAATGAGACTGGTCAATCACCGCTAAATCTTTAACATCAATTGTAGTATCAAATATCCATGTGCTGCTCTACAATTCTCAGCCTCTCTTGCAGTTAGATTGGGGCCGGATGATTGTGCTGAAGCCAATAAATGTGGGTGGAAGTAATGAAAGCTACTTCCAGGCCTGGAGTTAAAGAAAAAATCCATATGATTTTCTGAGCCCCTCTTCTCTTGCCAGAGTGTATTGTTTATGGATCTTGTGCAAAAAATTACTATGGAACTTCTTGGCTTAAGCAGTCTTCATTTCTGTGGATCAGGAATTTAGGTGTAACTTAGCTGGGTGCCTCTGGATCAGAGTATCTCAGAAGATTATGTTCAAGATTTCAGCAGGGTGTGCAGTTATCTCAAGGCACAACTTGGGGAGGATCTGCTTCCAAGTTCACTCACGTGTCTGATGGCAGGACTCTGAGCATCACTGAACCTTGGCTGGAGAACCAGTTCTTTGTTATGTAGGCCTCTCCATAGGACTACCCACGTGATGGCAGCTTGTTTCTTCCAGAGTGAGGACTCCAAGAGAGTGGGTAGAGAGAGAGAACAGGATGAGCAAGACAGACGTTACAGTCTTTTTATAACCTAATCTCAGAAGTGACATCCTATGCAGTTTATTAGAATTGAGTACTTAGATTCAGCTCACACTCAAAGGAAGGGGATTACACAAGGGTGTGAATATCTCAAGATGGGGATCACTGGGATCCATTCTAGAGCCTGTTTACCACATGGTGATCCTCAAGGCCGTGTACTTCAGATGGTGTAACTACATGATGGAAGCCTGAAGGAAGCACCACTTTTACACCAGGAACATCAACCTTCCATAAGGGAGCTGCTTGCAGAAAGAGAATCCCTGAATTCCTCAGGAGTCCCTCCTCCAAAGAGCAACTGGGAAGGCTGTGCAGGTGCAGATATACCTACTGAGAAGATAGAAGACTTACTTTCATCATCTGAATCAAATCCAAAGAATGACATTTCTTTTGTGCAAGGTTTCTTATACATAAAAGTGAAAATTATTCCTATTCAACATTTTTATTTAAAGAATTAAGAGGGAAAAGTGAATCCCACTCACAGTAGAATCAAAATTAAAAAGTACTTGGAAATAAATTCAGCAAGGAGGTGAAAGATATTTACACTGAAAACTATAAAGCATTAATGCAAGAGATTGAAGAAGACATAAATAAATGGAAAGATAGTCTCTGCTTATGTATTGGAAGAATTAAAATGTCCATACCACCCAAAGAAATTTGCAAACTCAGTGCAATCCCTGTTAAAATTCCAATGGCGGACTTCCCTGGTGGTGCAGTGGTTGAGAGTCCGCCTGCCGATGCAGGGGACACGGGTTCGTGCCCCGGTCCGGGAAGATCCCACATGCCGCGGAGCGGCCAGCCCCGTGAGCCATGGCCGCTGAGCCTGCGTGTCCAGAGCCTGTGCTCCACAGCAGGAGAGGCCACAGCAGTGAGAGGCCCGCGTACTGCAAAAAAAAAAAAAAAAAAAATTCCAATGGCATTTTTTCAAAAAAAGAGGAATCCCAAATTTCACATGAAACCACAAAAGATCCTGAATGTGTAAGGAATTTGTACAACTCAATAGCAAAAAAAAATCAAACAATCCAATTAAAAATGAGCAAAGGTCCCGAATAGACATTTTTCCAAAGATGACATACAAATGGCCAACAGCTACATGAAAATGTGCTCAAAACCCCTAACCATCAGGGAAATGCAAATCAAAACCACAAATCAAAACCTCATACCTGTTAGGATGTCTTTTATCAAAAAGGCAAGAGAATAAATGCTGGGAAGAATGTGGAGAAAAGAGAGTCCTTGTGCACTGTTGGTGGAATGTGTATTAGTACAGCCACTATGAAAAATGGTATGGAGACTCCTCAAGAAACTAAAAATAGAACTATCATATGATCCAGCAATCCCACTTTTGAGTATATATCCAAAAGAAGTGAAATCACCATCTTAAAAGATATCTGTACTCCTGTGTTCCTTGCAGCATTATTCACAATACCCAAGGTATGGAAATACCCTAAGTATTGGTTGATGAAAGAAAGGATAAAGAAAATGTGCCATATATAGCTACATTGCCCTATAGCTATATATGCAATGGAATATTATTTAGCCTTAAAAAGAAGGAAATCCTGCCAGTGTGACAACATGGATGAACCCAGAAGGGATTGTGCTAAATGACTAAAAGCCAGAGAGAAAAATACAAGTAACACATGGTATGATTTAGATGTAGAATCTTAAAAAAAAAAAAATTGAACTCATAGAAACAGACAGTGGAGTGGTGGTTGCAAAGGGCTAGGGTGTGTGGCAAATAGGGAGAGGCTGGTAAAAGGATACGAAGTTTCAGTTGTAGGAAGAATAAGGTCTGAGGATCTAATGTATAACATGGTGACTATAGCTGATAGGACTATTGTATAATTGGAATTTGCTAAGTAGAACTTTAGTATTCTCACACAAAAAGGCAAACGTGAGTTGATAACGATGGGAATCCTTTCACAATGTATATGTACATCAAATCATCACGTTGTATGCTTTAAATATATTACAATATTATTTGTCAACTATACTTCAATAAAGCTGAAAAAAAGATGGAAGCAGCCTAGATTCTCAATTCTCTGCTAGTTGGGAAAATGTGAAGGAAATCTCCCCACTCTACATCAGATTGTGATATGAGCAAGTAATAAACTGTTGCATTAAGCACCTGACAGTTCAGAATTCATTTGTTTCAGGAGCATTATTTGAGATTAGCTTGACTAATGCATCAGCTTTCATATCCTGGTTCCCTAAGTATGTTTATTCTTTTACAAAACATTTTTTCCCAAAAGCCAGTTCCCATTTTGATCATCATCATGATCATTAACAAACTAGTATTGTATTTATGATTTGTGTTGGTCTTTTTGTAAGTGCTGAGGGTAAAAAGGGGCAACAAGTTATATTTCTTCTATTAGATCAGAAAGTTCATGGCATGGGCTGGGATGTATTTATTCATTTATTTGTTCAAAACTATTAACTTTATATGCATTTTTATATACTCTACCTTTATTCTTCTATACCCTATAGTACTTAGAGTAGGTGAAAATTAACTTTATTAAATGAATGTACTTAGAATCCAAGGAAATATTTTTGTTATCTTTGCCCCCATCCTTATTTCTGTTTATCATTTATCTCCTACTCAGCCTTAGGGTTTTTGTTTAGGAAACCCTAAACCAAATTTTTCAAGGAAGTTTTCTGCAAACTGCCAAAACTGAGATGTGCTTCCAGAGTGCCCTGGGCTATTTCCTCTTGTAGCCCTTATCACACTCTATGGCAATAGCCTATTTGCCCATATGACATCTCTATAGAGTGGAAACTAGTGACTTGGAAGCATTCCTGTTTTCCCAGCACTTAGTATATAGTACATAGAACATAGCGCATAGTAGGGACACAGTCATTCTCTAATAGAAGTATAAATGAATCAATAACATGAATAGTAGAGACATTAAAGCTTCCAGGAAAGCTTTTGTATTTCAAAGATGAGGACATTGAAACACCCCAAATCTGACCAATTGATGATTTACTTGATCAGGCTAAAGAGATGTATCTTTGCTGATCAATCAGGGTGAATAAAGGGCGTTCATACCTCTATAATCCAAGCAATAGGGGAGGCAGGCTGAATGAGAGTAGAGTGATAGATATTAGCTATTAAGTAGCATTGATTCAAAAGATGAAAGCCAAAACAATAACAACATGGGGCATTGTGCTGTGCAAGACAGAATAAATATGCGTGTGGAGATGTTCACCTGGGAAGAAATACTTCCCATCTTATGGTGGAAAAGATATTTCTGAATTTAAAAGCTTTGTTTGTACAGGCACAATGTTTGGGGGATTTATGTAAAATGTCCACAACAGGCAAATCCATAGAGACAGAAAGTAGATTCACAGTTGTCAGGGCATGGGAGAAGGGAATGAGGAATGACTGCTAACAGGTATGGGGTTTTTGAGGGGGAGGATAATGAAAATGTTCTGCAATTAGATAGTTCTGATGGCTGTGCTACCTTGTGAATATAAATACCAGTCAATTATACTCTTAAAATGGTGAATTTTATGGTATGTGAATATATCTCAATACAAAAAAATCATTGAAGCACAAGATAATAGGGAGTAAATAAACAATACAAGTTTCTAATGTTATTCTAAAATATTTTATAGTTTTTATGTTGTAAAAATGAAAATACCCAAGTTAATACTAGAGACTAAAATGTCTCTGGCAACCACTCTAATAGTTAAACTAGTTTTAGCAAGCTCTGGATTATTTGCTATAATATTATCATCTCTTTTCAGGCCTGGATTTTTAAATTATATCTGGTCTTCAGAAATGGATACTTGGAGGAAATGTGCACATAATATTTTATTATAATTGGTTATTTTTCGAAGATAGATGTTAGTTGGTTCTCCTTTATCCTAAACTTTTTCTCCTATCCTGCCTTTCAACCACTGAGAATTGCTTTTTTGAAAAGAAAAGTATTTTGTGGTATCTCCCTTTATTTTCTCTTCTCTTTGGAATATTAAGTTTTTAAAAATGGATTTTTGCTACACAATGTTAAGCACAATCATTTAAGGTGAGTTTCAAGATTCTATGAAATCTCCAGTCACTCACAAAGATGAGAGGCCTCTGTGACCCATTTATTAAACGTCCCTACTATCACCTGAGGAAACTTAGTTCTTCTTTTCCTTTATTTTTTAAAATAAATAAATAAATTTATTTATTTATTTATTTTTGGCTGTGCTGGGTCTTCGTTGCTGCACGTGGGCTTTCTCTAGTTGCAGCGAGCGGGAGCTACTCTAAATTGCGGTGCGTGGGCTTCCCATTGCGGTGTTGTTGAGGAGCATGGGCTCTAGGTGCCCTGGCTTCAGTAGTTGTGGCACGTGGGCTCAGTAGTTGTGGTGCACTGGCTTAGTTGCTCCGTGGCATGTGGGATCTTCCTGGACCAGGGCTCAAACCCATGTCCCCTGCACTGGCAGGTGGATTCTTAACCACTGTGCCACCAGGGAAGTCCCTCCTCTTCCTTTAAATCTTTGGAACCTGGAGCTACAAACAGAAATTCTATTAAAATATGTTGCGAAAACAATTCATCTTTTACAACATAGAATCAAACGTAAAATACACTTCAGGAGGAAGATTGAGAGTGCAGTTTGTGAATTTCATCAACTGTTCCCATTACAAGAGACAGAGGAGCTAGGATGTCAAACAAAAACCCACTGACTACAACTAAAACAAAACTAGGTGATAAAGTATCCCCATGAACCCCTAAATATGAGCAGGTAGGAAAAAAAGGAGCATCACAGCATCTATAAAGTCAGCATAATATCAGCATCTGTATGGGAGGGAACCCAAGGGAAGTATACAGGGTGCTGACGGACATAAGAATGCAAGAACCCCAACATAACTAGCAGATATCCCCTGGAAGTTGCAGCTAGCTAATTTAATACCAGCAGTTGAAAGTGGGAGGGATTTTGGGGGTACAATTCACAGTATATGTAACATTAAAGAAACTAGCAAAAGCATCAACTAAAAACCCTATAGTATTGAATTGGAATTGGAAAAATCAGCATAAACTCAAGATGTATTTTATCTTTAGATAATATGCTTTCTAGATCTGCTTCCTGAAAAGACCTGAAAAGAAATACTGAGCAACTCTATAACAATGAACCTCCTCAAATTTTTTACTCCAAATAACACTTTTCACAAAAGAAAACAAGTCACATCAGAGAAATGTCTAACTCCATGTTCAGAGAAGGAAATATACAAAATAAGCCTGGAAATATACAAAATAAGCCCAGTTGGGTAGCAAGGAAGTGATCCAGGACCACTGTGTCAAAAGGACTTGGGAACCAACCTGAGGAAGCTCCTACTGAGCAAAGATGGGGCAATTTAAGTGTCAGTAAACACAATAACTGCAGTGAAATGAAACATATCAAATATGTTGCAATTGGTGAGTTCAAAGAAAGAAAGAAGAGCAAGAGAGAGAGGAAGGAGGGAAGAAAGGAAGGAAGAAAAGGGAAAGTAACTAATTGCTAGTAAACCAACTTATTATTTGGGGAAAAAGTTGAATGTGAAATCCATATATATCAGGGTATTTATCAGTGCTGTGATAAACCTTTGTTTTATAGGAATTGCTATTGAAAATATTCAGTAGCTAAAACCACTAAAGTAAGCACTAGAACATTTGACTACGAATTAGTTAGAAAGAAAATTCCATTACTCATTTTTTCCCTCAAACACTGCTGGTACTGGCCTGGATCTGGAAAACCGACTTCTAGTCTTATCTCCCATTGAATATCTGTGTGAACCTAAACAAACCACCTATTGATCTGTGCTATGCAAACAAGTGGAGGGCTCACCAACACAATAAATCAGCCTCTAGTTTAATAAGTAAGTTTTATTTGTACTCCATCCCACCAAAAACTGGGGGAAAAATAAAAATTGAGTTAGCAACAATTAAACTAAAAGTAGGGATTATGATAGTTTTGTTCATTGCTATATTCCTAATTTTTCATCACAAATGCCTGGTACATAATAGATACCCTAAAAGCTGTGAATGAATAAAAGGATGGAAGGATGGATGGATGAATGAATTTTATATAAGTGGATTCCATGTATCTGTAAGTAAATCCCAATATAGTCAGCTTAGACTGTGAATGTTTATATCTAAATTGCAATAATTTTCAGGCTACAGTTGCATTTCTCTACTGTCTAGGTTAGTGGTTCTCAAAGTTTAGCCTCCATAAGAATCACCCAGAACGCTTGTAAATAGACAGATTTCTAAGCCCCACACCAAATTCTTGGATTTGTCTTTCAAGCAAGCTCTCAGGTTATGCTAATGCTGCCAGTCTATGGAACACACTTTGAGTAGCATTGGGAAAGCCAGATTTTGTCACCAACCATCCACCATCAGAATTATTTGGAGAACTTTTTAAATATTCAGATTTCCATGACTCTCCTGATACCTACTAAATCAGGATTTCTGAGAGTGAGTCTCAGAAATATGAATTTTAAGAAACTCTTTGAGTCATTCTTATGTACACTCAAGTTTGAAAATGGCCTAGACTAGTGCTGTCCAATAGAACCCTCTGAGATGATGGAAATGTTCCATATCTGCTCTGTCCAGCACAGTAGCCATTAGCCACATGCAGCTATGGAGCACTTGAAATGTGGCTACTCTGACTGAGAAACTAAATTTTTATTTTACTTTATTTTAATTAATTTAAATGTACATGTAAATTGCCACTTGGGGCTAGCGGTTACCATATTAGAATACGAAGGCCTAGATTTTCAAACTTACCTTCTTAAAACTAGAGTTTCCTTCAGTCATGGCAGAAGGGGAGACCCAGATGTTCCTAGGATCCTACTCTTTTCTGCTAGAGCAAACCCCCCTTGGTTACCTTGGGCTTTCATTTTATGTTATGGTCCCTCAACCAACTGGAGTCCATGCCCCTGTAGGGACAGCCCTAAAGCTCCTGTGAAAGATAAATCAAAGTGCTCTGACAAATTTTCAAATGAATGGCACGTAGGTTAATGGAATAATTATTTATCTGCCAAACAATTATGCTTTGAGTCAATTTAACGCAGCTTCTCAAGGGATACCCAATATGCTCACCAACTTATTATCTCATTAATCCTTATAACGACTTTGTGAGCAGGAAAAAGGACTCAAGTTATTATCCCCATTTCACACACAGAAAAACTGACTCTCAAAGGAAGAGAGTGACTTCTGAAATCTCCCCAGCAACTCCCTTATGGGAAGTTATCATTATTTTTTGTATTTGTCATTCTCTGTAAGTAATTAAGGTTCCTATACTCACGGACACCTCAGTAATGCTTTAAAAAGCAATTTACTTTCTTTGGCACTTAACTATTCATGAAGATGGAACTTGGGCCCTGAGTAAAATGAGACAGACCCAAACTGGACTCAGACATCCTAGGGCTTCCAGAGTTTCATGGCATAACCCATGGGCTGCCGAATGAATGAATGAATGAATGAAAAATAGATAGAATATTTATTTATTTAGCAGAGAGATGTCCAAATAGGCATAACAATATACATACTAATACATACTAACAACGTACTTACTAATTACATTTTTTTTTACATTTTTACATCTTTTCTTTTAAGAATCACAGTAGGGGTAGGAAGATTGTTTTGGGTAGCATAGAAGATGGGAGACTGGAGATGGGATAATAAGAGTCTCTGTCTCCAAATGACAAATTTCAGGTCCTCCCCAGGTGATTCAGTTTCATAGCAAGATCTATGCCTGGGGCACCATCCTCAACTAGATAGATTGAGACAAGACCATAGGCCATCGAAGTCAAAGGCATGAAATACTAATTAGATACAAGTAGCTCAAGGAGACTCGAAAATGCTGTCAGAGTCCAAAATTTGCAAAGCCAGCTGCAGTTTCACTTTGCTTTATACAATGTCATTTGAGTTACCTACACAAAACCTAAAGGAATGTAAAACAGAGATCTCATGGACAGGTTTGCCCTGCTGGGAGGAGGGAGAACTCCCGGTTGCCTGCTCGCTTTCTTTAAAGCAGAGGTTCCTCTCGATAAGAGGTAGGGAGGGCAGATTCTGGTGGACGTTGGTGGGCAGGGAAGGGGAGAAGAGAGGGAGATGAGTGCCTGAAATTGGGATGGTGGCCCTGTGTTTAAAATGGAGAACACCTCCAAGAAGAGGGGCCCTGGGTAGACTTTATTCACTTAATAGACTTTAAGTGCCTGAGGACACAGTACAAACTCGTATCACATTATCAGACAGGCCCCCTCACGGCATCAGTGTCGGCAGAGGCTCATGAATATGTAAATACTATATGTATCTTGGAAACATGCTTGACAAGAGAATAGCTAAAATGAACTGATTCTAGTTATAAGCCCATCAGCCTGCCATTCTTTATGTTTGAACAGGCAGGCTATTGCTAGGTGACAGATCATTAAGGCTATCTACTCAGTCAGCGGAAATGAAGAAATAATTTGTTCCTAATAACCTTCAGATGACCTCCCAGGCAAAAGGGAGTCTTTAAAGTGCTGTCTCTGCCGATATATGTCAGGCGGTGCGTGGGGTTCTTCTGGCCCTGCAGTCAGAGCGGGGCGGCTGGTGAAACAGATTAATAAACACCTACTGACAGGGACATATCAGGAAAAGATCTCATCACCTGCCATTATTGGGTCGATGAATAATTCAGAGCTCTCCATCAGAGCTGGGAATTTCAGGCTGTGCGGAGATCTACATCCACAGGGAGGGGGGAAGCCTGAAGACACTGATTCCCAGCATGAAATGGGGGCCTAGGAGCTGTACTTCTGTCCCAGACTGTGCAGGCACCGGGAAGGGGTGGGGGGCTGTGGGAAGGGGTGGGGGGCTGTGGAAAGGCATGGAAAGATTTGCCTCCTCAGAAGGTGACCAGTAGGGTTTAGGACCAAAGAGCCAGTAGGAAACTTCTCAAAGATACCCAACTGTCATGAAAAGTTTAGTGGCCAGGGAAGGCCCCCGGCGCTTATTTTGTATCACCATTGTTGGTGAAAGAGGCCTTGGCCTTTGCTTCCTTACCTTGCTGGTGGATTCCAGAGGAACAGATAGGTCAGTCTCTCCGACTTGGCCCTCATTCCTTGTATATTTAATCTTGCCTCCATTCCTACTTTCTTCCTATCTGTGAGGAAATATTTGCTCTGCAAATGTAATCACTGTAACAGCTTTGGGGTCAGATAGGCTTCTATGGGGATCTCACGACAGTCTCTAACTACCAGCTGTGTGATCCCGACCATGCTGGGATTCAGTTCCCCATCTGTAAAATGGGCTCAATAACATCTGATTCAGACAGTTATTGTGAGGTTGAAAAACAAGTATGCCTGGAGAGGTCCTAGCCGAGGGCTGGCACCAAGCAAATGTCCACTTTCTACTGGAGACATATATTGGTTGCCTTCATCTATCCGTTTTTTGATCAGAGACAAGGCAGGAAACATATTGTACAGGCAAATTTAATAATTCAAAGAGAGTTAAATAATGGGACCATTTCCATAGATGCTGGCAAGGTTTAGCACACCAACTAGGGATAGTGACGTGCCCCAGACCAATGACAGCAGGGATCCCTTAGCCCCTCTAGGCCTTAAGGGGCAGGAGGAAGAAGCCAGCCATTTACGACAAGAGATTTGCTGCCTGACAGAACTTTCTATGGAAGCTCCCAGCCAACCATGGTGACCTGGCATGTTGGGAGCACAGGACAAACATCCCCACTGCACTCTGCTCCTGCCCTCCAATCCCTGCCAGGAGCTCCGTTTCACTGAACCCAACTGGATGCCAGGCAAGAGGCCGGTTGATGGGTCTTTAAAGGTCAGTTGCCTGGGGCATAGATCAAGGTGGAGAAAGGTGGGAATTGAATCTGTAGGGACAAACAGAAGAGATCCAGCATATTCACCTGACTGATCAGATTGTCCGCACTTCTCTATCTATGGTATCTTTCGATGTGTGTCAATTAAAAGGAAAGCAAAATAAAGGGCATATCTGTGCCTTTTAGGACCTTACAGACTAGACTAGTTGGGGGTGGGGGAAAGGAGGAGAAAGAGAAAAAGAGACTAAAGAGTAATGGAGTCAAGTAATAATAATATAATAATAATATAATGCAGTCAAGAAAATTTAATAATAATATAATGGAGTCAAGAAAATTTAGGCCATCATGTAAATCATTCCATATCCTTTACTAAGTTACTCTTTCTGGTTCTGTCACCCATAAAATAAAAACTTTGCACTACTTGATGTCACGGAGCTTTCTTAAGATGGAGTGAATGACCTAAAGCATGATAATAGAGTAGCTCCATCAATGCTTTCCCCTCCCCATTCTCAAATAAGTAATGGCATGGAAGACAAAGATTGCCATTCTTTGGAACTCCGAGTCACACAACATCTCCTCCTGAACTTGAACTTCATTTAGAGCTCATTGTGCTAAAACACGTTTGATGAAATGTATGCATCATTCAGAGCCTAATCATTCCAATTCAACTCAATTTGAGTTTCACTGGGCTGGAGCTTTTTGACTTTAGTCAAGAGGTAGGAGAAAATGTGATGTTTTGTTCCTAAAAGATAAGCACAGAAAAGCCCCTGGTCAGAAAATTAGAATGAGTGTATAGATCTTTCTGAGTCAGTCAACTGTAATGAAACATCGTTTTAAAGAATCTTGTTAAGTGGCTTAGAGATAAAGTGCATTTTCTAAAACATTGGTTTTACAAAGTAGAGTGAAAGTTAAGATACATTTGGTAATTCTAGGGCTGAGCGGAGGCAGAGAATGAGACTAGATAAGGTAGAGAAGTGAGCAGAGCTGGGAAGGAGACAGAGCAAACACAGCAGGAATGACCCTACACTGGCTACAATAGAAAGTCTGGATCATCTGAATTTCCATCCATCTGGATCATTGTCTTTCTTAAGCATTCTGAATACCTTTGGTTCTATTGCATCTTGTGTAGAACCCTTAGAAATAGCATGCTAGAGGAGGAAGTCTCCCATCAGGTCTCAGATGGCCTTAAAGAATAAGCTCTTTGGTCATTTGATTCCAGAACCAATATGTAATTCACTCATTCATTCATTAACTAATATTTTCAAGAAATATTTATTGAGGACCTATTAGATTCCAGGAAGTCTTCTGGAAATATATTTCTAACTTACATTGATACCGTAGTCAGAGGAAGTCCCTGAATTTTAAATGATAAAGAGTAGCCAGCCTTGAGAAGATCAGCAGAGAGAGCATCCCAGGTAAAGAAGGTATACAAAGGCCCTGAAGCCTAACCAAGCTTGGCCTGTATGAGGAGCCTGAAGGGCAGTGTGGCTGAAGGATGGTGAGTCCAGATAGCAAAGCCTGAGACTGGAGAGGAAGGAAGGGAGCAGGCTACAGGGTGTTCTGGGAGTACTCACTACCCATCTCCAGACTCCAAATAATGAGAAAAAGCACATTGCAGTGGGAAGTTCAACACCTTGTTGGGTTCAGTCTTCACATGCTGATCTTGCATCATAATGCAGCAGGTGGAAACAACAGGGCAAGCACAGCCAATGTGATATTAAAGTGCCTCAGGGATGCAGTTAAGCCACAGCAGAGCTGCCCAGGGTATATCTCCTCTGCCATCCTCTTTGTTACCCATTATATTTGCATTTCTTCTTACAGTTTTGATAGGGAAAGGTCTAAAAGGCCATGCTTTGCCAACACATTCTCCTGAGGCTTCCTCATAGGACAGGCAGCTCTAATTTTAGAAAGGGACACAACAGACTAACTAGCCAAAAGCACATGGCCCATCCACACATGAGGGGGCTGGAGGAGTACCCTCACTCAGGAATGGAGAAGGGTCCCCAGCACCTAAACCACTCACATGGCCTTTCTCTTCTACAAGGCTTATTTTCACTTTTGGATTGGAACTTGAAGAGAACACCAGAATATGTTTTCTGGACCTTTGGTTTTTTCTTGTGAGTTAATTTCAAATATCTTCAAAAATATGGTTTCTCATCTGTACACAGACAGAGGGAGAGCTAGTCTCCTTTAGAAACTTGTCTGAGTATGAATAAGTGGGTGTGTTATTTCTGGAGAAGTTCCACTGATCATTTCAGTTCCCATTTTGGCTATATTCTCTATATTGCTCATTTTCTGAAGATATCTCTTTGTTTTTGTTGCTGCTGCTGTTGTTGCTTTCCCAGTAAATCGCCTCTGGGCTCTGCCATGCAGCGAAAACTTTTTTCAAATGCAGGCCCATTAATGTAATCAGTTGCCATTACTGCTTAAAGCAAGTCAGTTACTGAAGTAAATAGTTAAACTTGTAAGTGACAAAGAAAGTAAGCCAAAGAAAGCAAGAATGGGGGGGAAAAAAGTAAAGATGATTTACAAAGTATGTCAAAACGGAAAACTTTTTTCTTATTTCCTCCTTCCTTCCCTATATCTTTAGATGTAGCATGATGAAGAGTTTCTTTTCTTTTTTTTTTTAAATTTATTTATTTATTTTTGGCTGTGTTGGGTGTTCGTTGCTGTGCCAGGCTTTCTCTAGTTGCGGCGAGTGGGGGCCACTCTTGGTTGCGGTGCGCAGGCTTCTCATTGTGCTGGCTTCTCTTGTTGCGGAGCACGGGCTCTAGGCACGCAGGCTTCAGTAGTTGTGGCACGCGGGCTTAGTTGTTCCACAGCCTGTGGGTTCTTCCCGGACCAGGGATCGAACCTGTGTCCCCTGCGTTGGCAGGTGGATTCTTAAGCGCTGTGCCACCTCGAATGATGAAGAGTTTCTTACACCAATAGGATTAAGACATCTGCTGGGAAGGGAAGTGACACCAGGCATAGAGTCTGGGAAAGTAAATCCTAATCAGGGTGACCATATGTTCTGGTTTGCCTGGGAAAGTCCAAGTTTCCACCTGCTCTTCTGGCACAGTTGCTAACAATTTTCTCCCTTCACTTTCAAAAATGTCCTATTTGGATGGTAAATTACATGGTGGCCCTAGCCCTAATTCTGCCTCTTCCACTAAGCAGGCATGTGTCTCCGGATAAATCCCTTACTTCTCTGGACTTGGTTTCTCAAGTGTTTGGATGAGATTGTAACTACGGTGCTCTTTATCCCAATATTCTATTGTTCCATTAAGGATAAAAGAAGACAACGTAGAGTTTTGTAGATTATGGAATGTGCGTGCTTTTAATTAAAGAATATCACTTATTTCTAAGGGGAAAGTTTGACTCCTGGTTTAGTACAACTGCCTCTGTCTTATCTAACAGGCATTTGTTAATGATGATTGGAAGGATGATTGGCACTACTCTTAAGATCTTAAATGCATTATCTTATTTAATCCTAACAAAACTATTATGGTTTCTATCTTATATGGACTGATAGTCCCTTCAAACTGTCTTTCAAATATAATTGTATCTGACTGTAAAATACAGTGTTCTTAACCACCATGCCATATCTAGGATGCTTTGAGCAAAAACAGCAAAGAAAGTACTCAGTGTATCAGTCAGGGCAGGCTAAGGTGTGCTGTAGTAATAAAGAATCCACAATCTTTCTGGCTCAAAACATTTATTTCCCAGTCATGTTACATATCCATCAAGGGTTATCTGGGGGCATTGCTGTGTGCTGTTCTTTCTCTAGGACCTAAGCTGATTGAGCAGCCATCATCTATACTGTAGACCTAGTGCATTGGTAGAAGAAAAAAGGCAGCATGGCAGATTGCACACTGCCTCTTAAAGCTTCATCCAGAAGAGACCACATCACTTCTCTTCACAGTTCATTGCCTACAACTTCATCAACTCAGGTCATATGACTACCTCTAACTGCAAGAGGACAGGAAGTAAAATTGTACAGTGGACCAGAAATAACAGGAACATTTGGTGAAAAGCATTTAGCCACACCAAGGTACTCCTAGAACAAAAGATCTAAAGTCCCTTTCACAGCATTAAAATTCTCTGACTTTCAATCACCTCTAAGCAACATTTCATAGAAGTAGGTGTGCGTTTTTGACTCTATTTCTTTCTTTTTTTTTTTTTTTTTTTGCGGTACGCGGGCCTCTCACTGCTGTGGCCTCTCCCGTTGCGGAGCACAGGCTCCGGACGCGCAGGCTCAGCAGCCATAGCTCACGGGCCCAGCCGCTCCGTGGCATGTGGGATCCTCCCGAACCGGGGCACGAACCCATGTCCCCTGCATCGGCAGGCGGACTCTCAACCACTGCGTCACCAGGGAAGCCCTTTTTGACTCTATTTCTATAATGCTTTCATAAGCCCTTTGTTATCCACAGACTTACTAGCTCATCTCTGTTAAAAACATTCTTTCTATCCAAATAAGCAGGTTGAATGATATGGATATAAACTACTCCTAATCCACTTATGTCCCTCCTCTCTCTCACGTCTCAGCTGTATCTACTATAGAACTAAGAGATGCCAGTTCAGTGAAGGAAAGGGTGTGTTTACCTCAGGAAAGAGTGTCTTTATGACACTGATCTGCTCTGATGAATCCACTAATGTGAAATTTCTGACCCAATAGGCAGTGATTGCACAGCTCTGAGACTTCTCTCATTATTCATGAAATATGTGCCGTGCAGTGTCAGTGCTCTCCCTGCAGACTTGCTGCCAAGCAATTACTCATTTCCATCACTTAGCTTTTTTATTATTATTTTTTTCAGTGGGTATCTATATATTCACTACACTTCAAGAAGCAAAGCACAGTCCCAGAATGAAAATGATGCTTGTCTTGTTTGATTTTAAATAGAAAAGCACTTTAAGTCCTTAAAAATTGATGTTGTTTTAAACTTTACAGAAGGCAAGAGAGGAAACTGGTAGCTGCAGAAGTAAATGGAGAGCAATCAGGAGCATTTCCAGTGTTATACATATTTGCTACCCAAGAGCTGCTGGAGGGACTATCTTATACATCCTGATTTATTTCTCTGACTCCCCCCAGGAGCCCTTAAGAGGAACAATGAACCAGAAATGGCGACAGAGCTCTGGTTGAAGTCCTTTGCCAGAGGCAGGAGTATTCATGTGCAGTGGCCCGTGCTTAGAGAAGGGACAGGCTCCAGGAGCCATGTCCCCTTCTCAGCACAATGTTTGTTTGTATAGCCCTTGCAGATATAAAGTCTAATGTAAAAGAATGGCTGCCTTTTGCTGCTATGTGATGAAATCTGTTCAGAGCACTTGTATCCTGGTGAACATCACAACTGAGGAATATTCCAACACCAGAAGTTCTAACAGAAGAGTTTTGGAAGTGTGAAACTTCACTAAACAAAAAGTCCTCAATCCTAGGCTCCAATCCTCCTGTGTGGGTAGTCTTCTCAGAATCTGTGGTCCCTTGCAATGATGGCCCCAGCTCTTCACAGTCCCAGTATCCACCCCTTCTCTCGTGAATTTGTGGTTACTCATTAAAAAGATATTGTCCCAGACTTCCCTGGTGGTGCAGTGGTTAAGAATCCGCCTGCCAATGCAGGGGGAACAGGTTTGATCCCTGGTCCGAGAAGATCCCATATGCCACGGAGCCACTAAGCCCATGTGCCGCAACTACTGAGCCTACGCTCTAGAGCCCGCGAGCCACGACTACTGAGCCCGCACACCACCACTACTGAAGCCCATGCGCCTAGAGCCTGTGCTCTGCAACAAGAGGAGCCACCATAATAAGCCTGCGCACCACAGCAAAGAGTAGCCCCCACTCACCGCCACTAGAGAAAGCCCACGCGCAGCAACAAAGACCCAACACAGCCAAAAATAAATACATAAATAAATAAATTTATAAATAAATATCTCTGCCTTAAAAAAAAAAAAAGAAAAGGCATAGTCCCTTTCTCCATTTCTTGAATGTGAGCTGGTCTTATGACTTCCTTAGCCAATAATTATGCAAAAGTGATAGCAGGCCAATTTTGAGCCTATGCCTCCAAAGCCCTTGTGTGTTGCCATGTGACCTCTCTTGCATCCTCGCTATCACCATGGAAATGTGCCTGCTGGAAGAAGAGAAACATGGAGCAGCTTCAGCCCTAGTTGTCTCAATGAAGGTCAGACAGACTGACAGCCAGCTGACCCCCAGGCACATGAAAAAGCCCAGCCAAGATCAGCAGAGCCACCTTGCCAAAACCCAGCTGACCCCAGACGTATGAGAAATACATGTCTATTGTTTATTATTAAAAGGTCTTGTGACTTTGTTATACAAGTTACATAACTCACTCAAACCCCATCAGGAAATTATGACTTTCTTTTTTTCCTCTCTCCCACACCTCACCCTGATACTTATTTACTTTGGTTTTTCCATTTTCTTTAGTTTCTTTACTCTATTTCACTTATTATCAACACAGTTAATACAGGGACTGGTGAATCAGGGAACTTTCTCTCAAGGAGTTCTCATTCTAACACAGCAGTTCTCAATATTTTTTATCTTGACTTACTTAATGGATGGTATTAATATGTGCAAGACACTCTCAAGAGCAAACTTGGAGTTATGAACAATTTCTGGTGCATTAGCTCTTTCTCTACCCATGTCTCCTATACCTAAGACATTGCATTTGAATGCTAGCGAGTCAAAGCAGCACTAAAAGGCTTGAAACATATCATAGATGTCAACTTGAATCATTTGTATGATGTTATTTTACCTACCATTAGTTGTAAATTACTTACAGTACCTTTTGTTGCTGATTGCTACATCCTGGGTTTTGATATCCCAGAGGAGAATAAGTGGCCTAGTGAAAGGAGAATGCTGACATCCCGGGTCTTAACTGCAATCCAAAGCATACTGAAAGAAGGGCTTAGCAGAAATATAAGCAACAGACCTGGGGGCGGGGTGGACTCAGAAAGGAACAAAACATTCCACCTGGGGCACACAGGGGTGCTTCCCAGAAGAGCTGACATCTGATCTGGCCAGGGTTTTGACAGAGTAAATTAAATCACTTCATTTGTAAGGAAGCACTCTTTATCCCAATCCCAGATGTCCCCCCAATCCTTTTGACTGGGTTCTGTCGAGGTTGAAATTTCCATCAGAGCAAAGAAATTGCACATTATTGCCACACCTTACTGAGATAGGTGATGAGAAGGTAACAGCTCAGAATCTGGAGCTTTGAGCCCAGATTCCCTGACTATTACTGCGTTTCTTCCAAAAGGATGCTCGCGGAGTCAGCCTCCCTCACTTACTGGCCAGATCTACCAGTTCTCTATCACCTGGCTAACAACAGAGCTGGGACAAATATGGCTTTCTTCTCCCTGGGCTAATGTTCTTTCCAATTTGTTGAGTGTTTGATGATCTTTAGATGTCCCTTCTAACCTTGGCTTCTGAGTCAGGTTTTCTTTTGAGTCTTGCCTGCTGGTCTAAAGAGGGATTTATAGACACCCTCCCCCCACACTCCTGCTTTGGAGGAGTCAAAAGGACTCCTCCAAAGCAGGAGTCAAAGCTGCTCTATACAGACAGAGGCCTTCGGGATTCTCGAGGACTCCAGTTTAAGAAAAACTCTTTCCCTGTTTCCTCCTCCCATGTCTATCCTAGAAAAGTATGATCTTTCAGTTTCACTCTAAGGCGCGGGTTCCCCAAGTAGTTTCCTCATTATGCGATGGCACAGGAAGGGAAACAGCCCTGCGTTGGAAGTAGGTATCAGAATGAGAGCAATAAGTTCTACAGGACAGTATTGTGTAAAGGAGGAGGCCTGGAAAGGTGCATTCTTTCATATAGTTTGAAATAAGCGAGCTTCACTGGCAGATGGGGAATGTATGTGGAGCCTTTGCTCCCCTCTAGGAAACCACAATGCAGAATTTTAAGGTTTAAGAGCAAAGCTAGGCTATCCTCTGCAGTTAACAGTTCTTGGGAGAAACAGCTGCTGGCTTGCTGCTTGGCCCTAATAGAGATTGAATGCCTGATGATAGGCTGTAGACTTACAGAATACCTTGTTATCATTATGGCATTCCACATAATGGTGCTTCTGACCAGGGAATCCATTAACAGTGAGCTGTCTGATACACCAAGCCATAAAATTGGGCGGGCACAGTAGCACACCATCATCAAGTAGGAATGCTGTATTTGAGACTCCCCATGAGCACGTATCTCAGATTTTCATGGTTCCTACTTTTGCCGCGTTCCCTCCTTTCTCTCAATACCCCTAAGGAGTTCCGTATGACCAGCTGACCAAGAAAGAAAAATTTCAGACTTGCTTTATAGGTGGTTTTGCATGAAAAGCTGGGAGCATCTAAAAGTAGGCAGTTGTTACACAGCCTCACTTAGGAGTGGCGTGAAGGACAGTGGTGAGGGGACATCCTGACGGTAGGCAGAACTTTTGAGCAGTCTACCTGGTTATTCATTTTTGCCTGGAAGGAGAGAGAGCAAGGTACGGAACTATATGGACTCAAGGGCAGTGACTAATGGCTGGGTTGGATGATCAGAAACTTGAAGGAGGGCTTCCCTGGTGGCGCAGTGGTTGAGAGTCCACCTGCCGATGCAGGGGACATGGGTTCGTGTCCCGGTCCGGGAAGATCCCACATGCCGCGGAGCGGCTGGGCCCGTGAGCCATGGCTGCTGAGCCTGCGCGTCCGGAGGCTGTGCTCTGCAACAGGAGAGGCCACAACAGTGAGAGGCCCGCGTACGGCAAAAAAAAAAAAAGGAAACTTGAAGGAATGCCACTTAAAAGTTGGTAGAAGGAGGTCTGGGGAGAAATAAGTGGATAGGTCTCTCAGAATAAGCAAAATATGAAAAGATCTTTGTGTCTCACAGCAGAGAAGTTTAATGATCAAGTGAGCAAGGTGACCTATTCTGTGGATGTTGGTCAGCCTCTTTTCTGAGCGACCCCATCCTTGCCCATTGGGCTACTAAAAATAGTGGCCAGGTCAGGAGAGCTGAAGGCTACGCATGGGCTCAGCAACATGAACTTCCACTCGCCAAGCCTACAGCCCCTGCTCCAGGCCCACCTCCAATTGCCAGCTGTACATCTGCAGAGGCAGTAGCTGCACAGAGACAACAGCTTCCCAAGGACATTTCCTTAAGCTCCCCCTTCATTGTCCCAACTTGGTTGTAGGACATGCTGGGTTTCTCATATTTCTCTTCAAGCTCTGATTTCAGGAGATAGCTAGTGAGCATCAGGAGAATGTATTAATAATTCTTTCTCTGCTCCTTCAACTTCCTCTTCCAGATCTTCACTTCCCCAGCAGGGCAGGGGGCCACATTTGCATAAGGTCTAATTTCCATAATAAATCCCCTGTTCCGATAACACTCATGAGAGCTTCGCTTCCCTGACTGAACCCTGGCCGGTAAAAGGGGATTAAGTGTGGGTGAGTAGACCATGCATTTTATCCAGGTGAGGCCCTTTAAGATCGCTAGCTTTTCAGGACATGACTCTTATGTGTAGTTCTTCTGCAGTCTGGAAGGTGAGGACTAAGATGGAGTGGGATTGCTATGCATAGAAAGAAAGGAAAAACTGGAAGGAAATTCCCCAAATCTAAAATAATGTTAAAGTCTTGCTTTTGGTGGTAAGGCTACATATGGTTTATGTTTTCATTTTTTTCTACTGCTATTATAATTTCTAAATTTTTTACAAGAAATAGATTTGATCTATTACTTGATTAGTGAAAAAATAACAAATTTTGCTTCGAATAAAATCAGGGAATTAAAAAAGTTCAGGTTACTTGGTGACATATACATACACTAGGGCATAATACAAAATCCATTTGTTGAATAGAGTTGAATTAATCAGTTTGCACTCGTTGTATACCAAGAACAAGGTTACTAGTTCAAAAAACACACCAAGTTTCAGTACCTCAAACAGTAAGTAAGACTGAGTGTGTTAGTGAAGCTCCTTCCATTACAAGAGGAGGCTTTATAAGGCTCAATGTGTGGTGGTTTGTTGTAAGAATACATAAGACATTAAAATTGCTGGAATTTTTAACTGTCCCACATCTCATAGTGGCGCAGAGTGTCGGAGACCCTTCGGAGCCTGGGCCTGGATTGAGGTTCATCTGGCTCAGAAGTAACTCTTGGGAACCTAGGAGAAAGTTATGGGTATTTATTCAAACATTTCGCTAATAGATAATTCAGCTTCTTCCTATGCTTTCCCCGTGTGTACTCGCTATTAAAGAAAATTAGATCATTTATAAGAAAAATTTAAAAATCAATCTCATTCTTTGTATATCACAAGTATTTTATCATATAGGCAATAGGGAGCTACAGTGGAGATTGAAGCAGGAAAGTAAACTGAGGTTTGAGGTTGAGATTAATAATAAAGCAGGCTGGATAGAGGGTGAAAGGAGTAAAGTCACAGAGGTAGAGAAGACGACCAGTATGTTAGTGTAACAACCTAGGCAAAAAAATAATGTAAACCGACTCAAGAAACTGGCAAGTAGAACCAAAAATTATGTTGGAGAAACTAATGAAAGTATCATATTAGCATAATTAGAAACCTATTTGTTTAACTTTAATGAAAAGCTGCATTTTATTTTCGAAGAGTAAAGAAAGGTTGACCTTGCTTTTAGTCAGACATAATGTGGGATTTTCAATCCTATGGATTTGGTAATTACAGATTTCTTCCTATCTGTCTGACAAGGCAACCTGTGATTCCTGATCATATGGTTGCTGAAAAGCACTGGTTACCCGTAGACTAGGTTGTGCTGCAGTAACAACGCCCAAACCTCGGTGGCTTAAAACCACAAGGTAGGGGCTTCCCTGGTGGCGCAGTGGTTGAGGGTCCGCCTGCCGATGCAGGGGACGTGGGTTCGTGCCCCGGTCCGGGAGGATCCCACGTGCCGCGGAGCAGCTGGGCCCGTGAGCCATGGCCGCTGAGCCTGCGCGTCCGGAGCCTGTGCTCCGCAACGGGAGAGGCCACAGCAGTGAGAGGCCTGCGTACCGCAAAAAAAAAAAAAAAAAAGAAAAAAAAAACACAAGGTAATTTCTCCCTCACATACAGGTCTATCATGGGTCAGCTGCGGGCACTGTTGTGCAGCAGCCTGGCTCTAGGATCAGGCCGAAAAATCAGCCACCATCTGCCACCACTTACCTTTCACTGTGGTAGAGGGAAAAAGACGGTAGCCCATCATACACCAGCTTATAAAGCATCTGTCTAGAGTAGAACATTATACCTCACTGGTCAAAGTAAATCATATAACCCCACTCAACTTTCAGGGAGTAGAGAATTGTAGTCCTGCTGTGTGTCCAGTCAGAACCAGAAATCTTTCTGTGAACAATGCTAATGTTCACCCCACTGGTTATGGCTTCTTCATTAGCAGTGTTGTCTTGGCTGTCTTGAAACTCATGAACTACCTAGAGATCAGGAAAAAGACTTTAAAGTAAGACTCTACCTGCAGCAGCCAGTAGTGATGCTATTAATTCCCACAAGCTTAGTTAGAAAGCCCTAAGGTCTTAGCTATTTATATAGCTGCAAACACCCAAGACACTTCCTGACAGATTATGGATGTGGAGTACAATAATAGCCTTAGTAGAATTTCCGTTCTGGTTTCTGTCTTGTCAGGAATCTTCCCTGCGGTCTACCTAGGGCCTCCCAAGCTGTACCCCGGGCTTGTTCTTCACCTTCTGCCCTGCTGTGCACAGTGACTATTAAGCATCTGTCCTCTCCCACTGCGGGGAGGGCTGTGTGTCCACAAGGTATTGTTAGTGTGCAGCAACATATGCTAGTGGAGCACTTGGGAAGCAGGCTAGATGGAAAACAGGGGGACTTAATTGAATTAGAAGCACACACGCAGGATATTCTGGTCTGCAATCTTTGCAGCCCCCTCTCTGTTTGTCAGAGAAAATCTGTCTACTTTCACATGATCTGCTAGCATTTGGGATTTATTCTCTGCACCTTCTACTGAATCCAATAGCCGTCTCTTATTCTCTTGCATCCTCACATTCTATAAACCAAAGAAATATGGTCTTTTGCAATAGTTCCGCAGTGCTTGCCAGAAATAGACAAACGAAGTAGTGCTGAGGATGAATGAGGGCCTTAGGACATCCCACACACTGGGTTCCACCTTGCTTTGCACCGGCCAGCCCCCTAGGTATGGGTTCCCACACTTTCCTGATGATAAGACGCAACAAACGTATTGGTTAAAATACAGATTGCCCAGCCTATCCTGGGGAAGATATGAATCAGAAGGTCTGGGTAGGGCCTCAGGAATCTGATTTTTAAAACACTTGAGATAAGTCTTATTTTCAGGAAAGTTTGGGAAACACTGGTCATTGTTTGTTCCCTTCCTCTTACAATACTTGGACGTTTTTCAACTTCACCAAACAAAGCTGCAAGGCTGGAGAACGAGACCACCAAACCTTTCTCAAATAACCTCAACCTATCTGCTTCTCCTATGATAAAAATTTCTAGCCTCTAGTTGTATCATATCTAGTGTACTTTCATATACTTTTATATAGTGTTGGGCTATTGTCTCCAGCTGTTTCACTAGGTATGTGTAGTTTCTCCCTATAAGTATAAATTCCCAAAAGTCAAGACTAGTGCCTCTGCTTTGTTTTGTCTTCCCTTCCCTCTTTACACGTCTAGCATCATATCCTCCTCTACCTCTGTCTCTAGCATCTAATTATCTATCTCCCCATTAGAATGTAAACTCCATGAGAGCATGAAGCTTACCTCCTCCACAGTATTTAGAACTGTGCCCAGCATGTATTAGGTGCTCCAGATAAATGCGTCTTGGCTTGTGGGTCAGATTAATAATAAAGTTTTAAACAAGTCTGAGACGTTTCAAATGTTACAAGGTTGCTGCTATCTTGACTGCTTTATCAGCGTGATGATTCCGTTTCCTCCTTTGGCCGTCTCTTTCCAGCCCCTGCCTTTTCCCCTGCCTAGACTGTCCTAAAGAGCCTTTTTTTCTAATCTAATGGGTACAGAAACAGAAGTCCGGAGCTGAATACAAGTAATGTACAGTTTTGATTTTTGCTGGCCCGCAATCTATTCCTCTTCATTTTGTTAACAGAAGCCCGATTCCCTTTCAGGGAACCATCTCAGCCTCTGTACTGAGGTAGGAGTGACCCAGACCTGACCAATCAGTGTATCCCTTTGCCTCAAAGCTTGTTTCAGGAATGGCTATATGACCCCTGGGTCTAATCAGAGTTGGGAACTTTTGCTGGGACTTTGGCAAAGACTGACCCTTGCACTGCTGAGGTTGCTAGCTAGAGAATAGTACAATAGCCTAGAGTTTGTGGGGGGCCTCCCGTGGAGAGTGCCTGCCTGAGATTGAAACCAGCACAGCGAAGAACAGGATGCAGTGCTGATCAGAGAAGACAGGCATAGAGAGAGTAGTGGTGACCCGGGAACACGCGCCATGGGGACAGGCTATGGGACGCACTTGTTCTGTGACCTCTTGCAGGCGTCCTGCACATGGTCTGCTTGTCTGGTGTCAAGCGCAGCCCTCCTACTCAGAGCAGACTGGGTGAAGAAGAGAGCTTTGTTTGCAGGGAACGTGCTGCCCAGGGGCTCACCCCACACATGACCAGGCTCACCCCCTGTCGTCCTTTACCAGCAGCATTCAAAGGGCTTCCTAAATGCCCTTCCATGCTCTTTTTTTTTTTTTTTTTTTTTTTTTTTTTTTTTTTTTTGTGGTATGCGGGCCTCTCACTGTTGTGGCCTCTCCCGTTGCGGAGCACAGGCTCCGGACGCGCAGGCTCAGCAGCCATGGCTCACGGGCCCAGCCGCTCCGCGGCATATGGGATCCTCCCAGACCGGGGCACGAACCCGTATCCCCTGCATCGGCAGGCGGACTCTCAACCACTGCGCCACCAGGGAGGCCCCATGCTCTTTTTATACACTGTGCGCTCATGCTACCAAGCCATCTGCAATAGATTTGTTTCCACGTTGGTCTGTGAGCTGCAACTTGAGAGCCAGGGCCGGATTTTCCAAAAGTTGTACCCCCATTCCTAGCGCAGTGCCTGGAGGGGCTCTGTGCTCACTACATGTTGGTTACATGATTCAGGGTATGCATAGAGTAGCTTACAGAGTTTAGCTCTGAGTTTCCCGACCTGACAACACAAGGGATATGCCTCTACCAAAAATTAGAGCTACTGAGGGAAAAAAACTTCTTGATTTCTCGACCTTGCTGGGCAGAGAAGAGTCGACTCTGAGCTGAAGTTGTTGGCCTTGCTCCCTCTCTTCGCAGATGACAGCCTCTGGTCAGTCTGTGAGGAGACACACCACTGAGAGGCAGACAGCAGCCTGCACTGTCCTGGCCCGCTGGGCGGTTTCTCTGGAGGCCTCTAAGAGGCCAGGAGAGATGGGGCATGACAGAGCCAGGCCCGCTGCTCTGCTCATGCTCACTAGAGAATGCCCGAGCTGGCCGGAATGACCCGTTGCACATGTGGGAAGCAGAAGAAGGGTTTCAGCCCCCAGAGGGAGAGGACAAGAGGGTAAAAAAAGAGAGTGAGTAGGGATTTTTGGGTTTGGTTTTGGTTTTAGCATCTATGCCCGAGGAAACTGACAGCAAGCATCCCTCTGTGAATATGTGGATCCCACTGGATGGAAATGCAGACTGAGGCACCAGCACCTGGCTCCTTTCTTTTTCTTTTCTTTCTTTTTTTTCTCTCATGTAATAACACTTCCCCCCAATTCTTACAAAAATTTGGTAAAAATAGCTGTTTTCATTTGAGAAGCATTTTCAAGAGACCAGTCAAAAGGCCACTTTTCCACTAGCTATTGTGAATAATGCTTCAGTGAACATGGTAGCACATATATCTCCTTGAGATACTTATTTCATTTACTTTGGATATATACCCAGATGTGAGATTGCTGGATCATGTAGTGGTTTTATTGTTTATTTTTTGAGGAATCTCATACGATTTTCCATAATGGCTCTACCTGTTTACCTTCCCACTAACAGCATGCAAGGGTTTCTTTTGTGTCCATTGATGGATGAATAGATAAAGAAATTGAGATAATATGCGTTCGCATGCGTGCACACACACACACAAGCACATATACACACAATGAAATGTTATTCAGCCTTAATAACGAAGGAGATATGGCAGTATGTTTGAACCTAGAGGACATCATGCTAAGTGAAATAAACCAGACACAAAAAGAAAAAGGCTGCATGATCTCACTTATATTTAGAATCTAAACTCATAGAACCAGAGAGTATAATAGTGGTTAGCAGGGTCTACGGGGTTGAGGAAAATGGGGAGACCCTGCTCAAAGGGTACAAAGTTTCAGTCATGTAGAATGAATAAGTCTAGAGATCTAGTGTATGGCATGATGACTATTGCTAATAATATTATATTGAATAGTGGAAATTTGCTGAGAAGCTAGGTCTCAGGTGCTCTCACCACACACACAAAAAATGGTAACTGTGTTAGATGGATATGTTAATTAGCTTGATTGTAGCAATCATTTTGCTATGTATATGTATATCAAAACATCATGTTGTATACCTTAAAATATATAATTTTTATTTTTTTTAAAGAAGGCCACTTTTCCTTACTACCCAATTCTATTACTGAGTAGGATTTCTGTAGGATTTTTCTTCCCAAAGGGAGAGGCTGACTACACTCTACTTCATAGAAACTCTCCCTTCAAATCATCACATTACCTCTTATCTTCTTTTTGCCTCGGCTGCCTTTTTTTCTTTGAACTCATGTTGAAATCATGTCCAAAGTATGGATAACAAGTTGCAAGCAGGATTGTGGTCATGAAACAAATATTGCACCTTAAAATAAATGCCAGTGAACACAATTCAGGCAATTGGATAGACATTTGTTTCCTATCAGAAAGTATTTTGATGAATAAGATTCCTTCATGGGCCAACATCACTCTCACATTCTTTGCATCATCTTCGTAGCTCTGCTAGACTCCCTTCCTTTTACTCCCAGCCTTGCGGGCAAACTCTAATCAAAGTTTATATGCAAAAAAGATGGAGGAAGGTTCCTAGGATATGGATAAAGCCAAATTCCACAGTGCCAGAGAAAGAGGTAATAGTTGTGCAAATACAGCTAGTGAACAGCTCCTCTGATCCAGCTCTCTAGGAAGGGAAGATGAATAGGATTCCTATCAGGTGTGCCCAACTGTTAAAGACCTAGTGTCTTATTTGCTTCTCTGGAAAATACGCTTACAAAATACAAGCAGATCCCTAAGGGGAACTCTCAGGCACTTTATGAATGTTAACCATTTTCTGATCACTGATATTATGTTCACATAACGGCTTCAATTAACACAACAACAAGTTTTGCAACATGCCCTACATTTACTTGATGCTTCTTGGTATTTCCATCTCATGACAGTGATAAAAAAGAATCCCATATCTTTCTTGATATTTTGAGGTAATTGTTCCCAGTTGCTGTAATACAAACTGATTTGGCTCCAATGGAAATCCCACTAATAGTGACAAGCTGATATTTGCTACCATTTGATCTCAGAAACAAGAATACTGCGTTATATGTCTACTGTTATATGCTTTATATGTAAATTGTTAATGAACAGTTTACAAAGTGACACTGACCATTGTTACATCGTGTATTCCAAAGACAAGTAGACTCAAGCTAGGTGTGACTCCTGAAACAGATGGCCAGTTTAGGTGATACACTCTAGTCTCTCAACTGACTGAATGGAAAACAATGGAAGGTATTGCTGTCGGTTTTTAGCATCATTTATGTCACTTTTTTCCCTCCCCCACAACATTTTTTTCCTCAACTATTTTAGCAAGTAGCATTGGCTGTAATTTGTACTTCACAATCTAACAGGGAATTCCCTGGCAGTCCAGTGGTTAGGACTCCACACTTTCACTGTCAAAGGCCCAGGATCCTGCAAGCCATGTGGCACGGCCAAAAAAAAAAAAAAAAAAAAAAAAAAAAAAAACACTGAGATGCAAAACTAAGATATAATCCTGGATATTAAGAAAAAAAGAAAATGGATTAAAAAAATAACAAATACAGATATCAATGATAAACTGTAAATTTATCCTATTTTATATCATTTATAGTTTTAGCTTTCCTTGATACTGATAATGATAATAATAACTAGTTTTAGGCAATTATGTATCATAACATTAATCCTCATAAGACATGATTGACTAGGTATAAGTATATCCATGTAATAGATGAGGGCATAGATAAAAAGAAGTTTAGAAAGGCTGGAGACAGAGATGTGTTGGAGCTGATGCACACCAGCCTCTGAGAACCAATTTTGCATGTCTCTCCCAACTTCATATGCAGTGTCATCACATAGTAGCTTAAAACTGGCCACCGTGAAAGTATTTACACCATGGAATTTAGCAAACACTAGAAATCAGGGTACCCCCTCCCCTAAATGCCGGTTGTTAAACATTAAACAAGCGCTCCACTAGTTACAAAACTAGTAAGTGGCTGAGTTGAGATTTAAACTGTTCTGTCTGACTCCAGTCTGGGTGGAAACCATGGGCCAAAAAGTCAGGAGACTTTTGTTCTAGTACTAGCTTTGCCATGGAATTTTATGTCCTTAAGCCAATCCCTTCAAGTGTCTACCCTGCATTTTATCATCTACAGCATCCAGCTCTTAAATATTTAAATAATGAATAAAAGTATGAAGAATTATTGAAGGGCACTATCCATATATTCTTATCTGGTAAGAACAAGAATTCTAAGCTTTGATGATCACCTTCACCCACCACTACCATGTTCACTTAGTAGAATTGAAGAGAGGGCATGCCTGCCCCCCATCCCCCCTTCTCTAATCCCCCTTCCCCTGGCCTCTTCAGTAAGGTTCTCCCAGAAGCAGACCCTGAGACAAGGATTCACATGCAAGTGATTTGTTATGGAAGTGCTCCCAGAGAAACCAAACTGAGAAACCGTGGGAAGCTGACTAAGGACGGGGAGGAAGCCAAGCAAAGGCGTGATTTCAGGAGAAATCCCATGGGAGCTCAGGAGCATACATCACACCACAGTTCAGCCTCAAATCAAGGGAGCTGGGCTTTTGTGCCACCCCACCCTACACAGCCATTGGCTATGGGGGAGGGGAGTTAACAAACTCCCAGACACTTTGATCTCTCTGCATAGGGGGGTTGGCTCCAGTGCCCATCTCTGCAAGTCCCAAGCAGCAAAGATTGGAGAAGAGGGGAGCTGGGTATGCAGAGCTGAGAAGAAAGATGCACCAACAGTGTCTATTATATACTTCTACATGTCATGTTTTACTGAGAACCCTGCTTCATCCAGGCTGGCCAAGGGTAATACGGCTTTTCTCAGAAAGCCCAACATGATTTGTCTCTTCTCCTCCTAGCCAAATGGGAGCATGTTAGGGCACTAGAACACTCTGGAAATCTGGAAAGTAAGAAAATAGTCCCTCAGGATAAAGACATCCAGCTCTATTTCAGAGAAAGAGAGAGAGACAGAAAAAGACACACTTGGCAGACACCACACCTATGCTGAACTGGCTCTGAAAAAAGGGGATGACCACCTGGGGAGGAGATACAGTGTGTCCCCCACTACAGTGAACCTTTGAATATGGAGCTTTCCATGCTATGACATGCCACAGTAGTTGATAGTTTTCTTCATCCACTCTTACGCCAACCCCAGGTAAAAATTAAAAGTACATGGCCAGTTCACTTGAATGTTTATACCACTCTTTAAGTTTGTTCAGCAAAGAGATCGTACCAGGTTTCTGGATGGGCATTTGGGCTAAGCATAATGCAAAATGATCCATTCAATGCATTAGGCATTCTTGGGACAGGAACCCGTGACCCACTGAAAAATCTCTTTACACTCCTGCATTATTTCCATGAAAGCCTAATGTGCTACAGAACTCAAAATGCTTTCCCCTCTGCAAAATGTCCACAAATAATGTAGGAATTATTACTCCATTGTATCCACTAGGAAACTGGGGCACTGATTAAGTGGCAAGTCCATTAGAGGAGCTGTACCACCTCATGCTTTGAAATAGTACCTCATTACATGGAGACTAACTTTGAATATGAACAGTTTGAGATGTTACCTTGTGTTGCATCTAAGCAGCCACATCCCCTACAGTGCCCATGAGGTTTTTGGTTTGGGGATTTTTATCTCCTACGTCATACAAACCCATATTTTTAAAAATCATTTTTTACTTGTTCTTTTTATTTTAAAATGTAATCCAAGTTATCTGAGGGAATAGAAAGATCCAGTGTGAAATAGATAATAACAGTTTTTAATAATCATTACTCATAAAACCTCAAGTGGCTTTGGTGGGCATCTGGTCATCATTAAGAGGATTGAATTTATCAAAGTCATTTTGCTTAATTAGGTGGCTAACTGACAGGGCCTTTCTTACTGAAAAAGCATTACAATCATATGCAGAAGCCTCAAGAAGTACTTGATTGGACCATGTTATCATTGTTTTACTGGCTATCATTAAATTCCCACTTGCAACCCCTAGGAGCTAATTCAAGTTCCAGGTTACTGCACAAAGCTCACATAACCAGCTGGTCAACTTAAATTGAAGACAACTTAACTAAAAATAATAAAGTGAATCAATATCTCAGGTCCTACTTTACATAGAGGAATTCATGCTTTGGTATGATGCTTGCTCTAAGTGTGGCCAATGCCTTACATCCACAAGTCTAAATCCTAGAACGAGTGTAGCCTAATAACTTAAGAATGCCCAGTTAGTAAGCTCCAAGTCATTCTTAGGGAGAGAAGGAGCTTCAGAGATTACATAATATGTTTTAACTGGACAAACACCAACTGTTCTTTTCATGCAGGGACTAATAAGCTACAATTCAGTGATATGTCCATTTTTTTCATATGTATCAAAAAGGAAAAAGAATGTAACATCCTAGTCTCAAAGTTAAAAAAATAATAATCTAAACTATTTGAAAAGGGATTAAGCCCTAAGAGTAAATGAGCAAGGTAAAATGATTGGTCTAAGTGGATATTGCTAGGGCAAAAATCTGGAGTGTAATATCTTACTTCACCAATACTAGGGGTTCTGACACTTTAATAGGCAGTTCAAGCCTTTCTCTTCTGGTAATGTCCTTTTACCTTATCCCTGGATAGGAAGCTGAATTCTAGTCTTTGAATTCAAATATCCCCCAAGAATCCTGTAGAGGCTGCCCACAGCTCACAGGTCTAATAACTCTTATCAGGGAGGAAGAAACAGGAGTAATTGGATCCCATGAGCCTCTATTTACAGTAGTCAAGGAATAGAACATAAACCGATTGAGCTGTGTGGCTAGGCAAGCAGACTTGGGAACACTGGCAGGAAACAACCTGAGAAATAAGAAGGAGAGTTGGCCCCAGGGACTTTCTAATGCACAAGAAGTGGCTATGAGTGTGCATGCATGCTCCCTATCCAAGATGGAGAAATTCCAGGCAGTTTTTCCAACCTGTGAATGCTTGCTTACAGTGAAGGAAGATGTTATAACCAACACCTTAGACAGACTTCTTCTTAAAGTCTTTGACCTGCTGAAGTCACAAACCAGCTGACCTGCTCTCACATTAAACTGTCTTACACAAGCTACCTTGTCCTCTACATAAGCTGTTTTTTTTTTTTTAATTTCAGTATTTCCCTCATCATGTTTCCCTTCCCACATACAGACAAAGTTGACTGGAATCTTGCAGACATCAAATTGTAAAGCTTTCCTATATAATTAATTCATGTGCAAAAACAACATGGTCCTGAAAAATGGGAGATTTTCATAGATTTTACCAAATTTTAACAACCTAATTTATTTTTAAACAGCAGGTGGGTTAGATAACAGGATAGGCTTTGGTACATGATAATCTTATTAACGGAAAAGAAACCACAAAACTCATGGGTCTTGGTTCAAAATACCCTCTGTGTCTTAGTCTTTGATCAGCAGATCCAAATAGGGTGGGCTAAGAGCCCTAGTCTCTCATTCAAGTTGCTACCAACTACTTGTGTATTTGGGTAGGTTGGAAGTATTTTGGTCTTCAGGTTTCTTGATGTATAAAACATGAGGGAGGGATTTTGAGGGAGTCAGAAAAATGGAGTGAGAGGGCACTATAAGGAACATACACAGCCAAAGATTTTTCCAAGCCATGAAGATATGTAAAGCCCCTCACCTGCCCAACCTATGAGCTGAAGGGCTCAAGTTCTTCAACAAGTCAGAATGGAGTCAGTGTAGAGGACAGATATTGAACATGAGAAATTAGTGGGATTCAGCAGAAACTGTACCACAGGCACAGAAGTAACATAGGATAGTAGCACTCCATGGAGTTCCCAAGAATCTTAAAGAAGGCTTTGCCCTTCACATATAACTTGTTTTTAAGTCTAAAAGTGTAAGAAGACCTCAAACAACCTGGAGATACTTCATCCCCAGATCTTACAGCAATCCAGTAAAGTACATGTTGTCATCCCCATCTTACATCTTTCTGTTCCACAGTGGTCCAAGTAAGAGAATAACACTGTGTTTCAGGAAGTAAAACAAAGAGGTTTGGGGGCTTTTGATTATTTTTCATATCAATCAAAAAGCCACAGTCTTGGGTTAATGACATCTAGGATTATTGTTTGGGAGAGAGGTGACATAAAGATGGTACCCACATTGACTTCCCAAATTGAGGGAGGTTAATAGAAGCAAGAGAGGATGTTCCATATTTCCCAATGGGAATTAGAGAGTAGAATTTCAGATGACCTTTTTTTTTTTTTTTTTTTTTTTTTTTGCGGTATGCGGGCCTCTCACTGCTGTGGCCTCTCCCGTTGCAGAGCACAGCCTCCAGACGCGCAGGCTCAGCGGCCATGGCTCACGGGCCCAGCTGCTCTGTGGCATGTGGGATCCTCCCGGACCAGGGCACGAACCCGTGTCCCCTGCATCGGCAGGCGGACTCTCAACCACTGCGCCACCAGGGAAGCCCCAGACGACCATTTTTAAGGTGTTTCTCACTCCTGTGACTCTGTAACCTGAGCAGCACAATTCCATGTGTGGTAACTGGGTGCAGAGTATCTGCACTATGATACTCTGATACATCTGATACTATGCAGAATCACCTTGAGGAACATCTGGAGACAGGGAGGGATGGGTACCTTTTGGTTGATTATAAGACAAAAGCAATACTCAAAGAAAAACTTCCCCTCAGATTTCTTTAGTATTCTTTTTTTTTATTTATTCTGCTTTGTACAAAGTTAAAAAAAAAAAAGTAAATTAACAGTTTCAGAGGATTCATGATCCCATTAGATAAATTTTCCCTCCCACGATGTCAGTACTAAATGTCATCCTGGTGCCTTTAAATGTATTATATTTCATATGGAGGAGCAAAGCAAACCTTTCAATTAGTTCCTCAAGGTGATTCTGCATAGTATCCATTCTAGCATTGAAGTTTTTGTGCTTATAAAACTCTTCACCATGTACAGGGATGAAGATGCTGACAAAATGGGAAGAGGTTTATCTTGGCCCTCATACATTTTTGCTTGTTCGCTTTGTTTGGAATATCTAGTCAGAATTCAGGATGAATTCTGTGTCCTTGGCGTGGAATAAAACTAACCAGACCATTATGAGCTCAAAGCTGGCACTTAGCATTAATGATTCTTATCTACTGAATTATCTGCTTTCTAAGGCCTAAGAACATCTGATGAGGCAGAGCTGATGAATAAAACTACATACTCTTATGAAAGAAATAGGCAAAATGAAACCAGCTTCATTTATGTTAGAATCCTAGGGTTATAGATGAAATTATTTTTTTCAAACCTTAAACGTATTAGAAGCTTACCACAGAAAATTTGAGAAAAAAAATTTTGTAAAGCTATCTCTTTTTACAATAATATTTTGGTACATTTTTATATATGTTTTTCACATATTTGAAATCATGCTTAATATACAATTAAATATACTGTTTTTTTAACGTATCATTTAAAAGAATCATGTTGTAAGCTCTCCCTAAAGGTAATTTTAAGTGACAAAATAAATTCCTTATTGTGTAAGTAAGCCATGTTTTATGTGGATGGCCTACACTGAGTATTTAAGCTATTTTAATTATTTTTTACTAAGTAAAACTGATCACATGGGGTGACACTTAAGTATCAGGTGTATAATGTTTCTTTTTACCGTGGCAGTAAAACTTAATGTAGTTATAGTGCTCTTTCCTCAAAAATATTGGGAGGAAAGCAGGCAGGCATGGTGTTCCTTTTGAGGCATAGCAATCAAACCTTTTGAATATGTATGTCTGTGCTTCGAATATGACCCTGGTCAGAACAAGCAAAACAAACAAAAATGTGTTCCTTCTCCCATAAACAATAGAGATGAGCCAGGGGGTGAAGAGGCCCCAGCTCCAACAGCACACTGCTGTTCCCAGCCTCTGAGCTCATAAATAGTCTCTTTTTCTGTTGTGTCCGTTCTACACGTTACTGTTTCCAACTAGATTCTAGTACAGTTATGGCTGTGGCCCAGATATTCGTGTTTCTTTTGGCCTGCCTAGTTCTTATGGAAAGGTCACTGCCACTTCTTTGATTTCTTTGAGAAGAGACTTCAACCATCTTCTCCAACCTATCAGTGACTCGCATAGCTGTTATACTTCAGAGGCTGTGGGAGTTGGTAATTATTTTGTTTTTCTCATAGACTACAAAATCTTTTTTCAGGTGTCATTTTTCCATTCTAACTTTACTTATTTTTTCTGGTTGATTGTTCATTTCTCATCCAACCCTCCCAACACAGTTTCTGGCATTGTGTTTTCTTCTTCTCAGATCCTTTTGTTAATTTTTTAATGGATTAACTATGAAGGAAGGTCTTTGCCTTGCTGCTGAATCCACCAGAATCTCAGAAGTCTCCCTGAGTCTCAGAAGGGGACACAGACAGTTAGAAGGCCAGCAGTTCAAAGGCATGAGGCCAGAAGCCTTGCCCTAGCGCTGAAATGTTGCTCTGCTAATGTGTACCTCATGCTCAGTATTTCTTATTAATAAGGCACTAAATATGGGGTAATCTGGTGTTACCATTGCCAAAAGAAAATGTCTCTCTTTTAATTAATCAATGTAAATGGGCTTTTACTGGAAAATAGAAGGGAAGTGTTTCTAGAACTCAGGATATAATGTTACACCGGGGAATACCATGCCCTCTTTTTATTTTAAGGTGGAAATTTTTTTAAAATGCAGAGACACTAGGTCTGGACTGGCTGAGAGAGAGTTCACAAATTTATTGCAGAACAGGTGCTTTTTTGTAAACTCAGGACTTTTGTTTCCCAGTTCACTTCTGCTACAATTCACTTGCATTCAATCTGGTGGGAGCTCCAATCAAGCAAATTATCTGGGTGAAGCAATTTATGAAACAAGAAATAACTTACAGTCAAACTCCACTTCTTCCTTATTTCTGTTTATCTTTCCCTCATGGACTGATGCAATTATTGCTCAGCCAGGGACTACCATAAATATTGATCTAAACAGCAACACTACCAGATTACTGCTTGGTGCGGCTTCAGTTCAACTAACATCTCCTTACTGCCTTTCCTCATGCAAAGGTTAACTTTTCTCTCATTTCTAAGTTCCTTTTTGCTTCAGTTTTTCTCTCAGGACAATCTAATTTACAATTGACCCAACTGGATTGATCCAAAGCCACATAATTTTCCCTCCAGCGTCACAAAATCTATTGTTGAAAGTAGACATTTATACACTGTTATACACTATGTAAACCAAAGGAGCTGATTTAATTAAGGAAAATCAGGAGGAGCTAATTTTTCAAAATGTGGGCTGAACACATGCATTTGTCTTCTCTCTTTTCTCTAAATCTGTAATGGCAACTCCTAAGAGTGACAGAAGCCAGCATGGAGATGTCTGCTGACGAGAGATTAAAGAAATTCTTGGCATGTGGGACCTCTAGAAATGTGAAATAGATTGGCATCAGATTTTTCATCAGAATAAATACAAGCTGAAGGCAGCAATTCTGTCCTTCAAACTTTGAAAGTAAAATGATTTAGAGCCTGTAATTCTAAACCTAGCCAATTTTCAGATGGATTCTGAGGGCAAAATGGAGTTCTTTTCAATAAGACATCATCTTCAAATGTTACTTCTCTGGCTCACTCACCTCTGCCCTGACAGGCGCCCACTCGCACGCTGCCTGCTGTGCTGCTCTGCCCGGCCTCAGCCCTGCCTAGGGTCAGCCACCACCTTTAATATCTCTGTATGCCTATTATGTAAGTTTTAGAAGCATATTGGGAGACCTTCAAGATGGCGGAGGAGTAAGACATGGAGATCACCTTCCTCCCCACAAATACATCAAAAATACAACTACATGTGGAACAACTCCTACAGAACACCTACTGAACGCTGGCAGAAGACCTCAGACCTCCCAAAAGGCAAAAAACTCCCCACGTACCTGGGTAGGGCAAAAGAAAAAAGAAAAAACAGAGAAAAAAGAATAGGGACGGGCCCTGCACCTCTGGGAGGGAGCTGTGAAGGAGGAAAAGTTTCCACACACTAGGAAGCCCCTTCACTGGTGGGGATGGGAGGGTGGGTGGGGGGAAGCTTCAGAGCCACAGAGGAAAGCGCAGCAACAGGGGTGCAGAGGTCAAAGCGGGGAGATTCCCACACAGAGGATCAGTGCCAACCGGCACTCACCAGCCTGAGAGGCTTGCCTGCTCACGCACTGGGGCAGGTGGGGGCTGGGAGCTGAGGCTCGGGCTTTGGAGGTCAGATCCCAGCTGCATGAAGACAGCTTGAAGGGGGCTAGTTCACCACAGCTAGCTGGGAGAGAGTCCAGGAAAATGTCTGGACCTGCTGGAGAGGCAAGAAACCATTGTATCGGGGTGCACAAGGAGAGGGGATTCCTTCCCTGTGTGCCCACAGAAGGTAGAGCACCGCCTAAGCGAGCTCCAGAGATGGGCGTGAGCCACAGCTATCAGCTTGGACCACAGAGATGGGCATGAACTACTAATGCTGTCACTGCTGCCACCAAGAATCCTGTGTGCAAGCACAAGTCACTACCCACACACACCACCACCACCACCCCCAGGAGCCTGTGCAGCACACCACTGCCAGGGTCCCACGATCCAGAGACAACTTCCCCAGGAGAACACACGGCGAGCCTCAGGCTGTTGCAATGTCACGCCAGCCTTTGCCACTGCAGGCTCGCCCTGCATTCCAATTATGACTACCGTACCCCTCCCTCTCCCCGGCCTGAGTGAGCAAAGGAGCCCTAATCAGCCACTGCTTTAACCCTCTCCTGTCTGGGCAGGGAATAGATGCCTGACGGCAGCTGACATACAGAGGCGGAGCCAAAACCAAAGTTGAACCCCAAGAACTCTGCAAACAAAGAATAGAAAAGGGAATTTCTCCGTGCAGCCTCAGGAGCAGCAGATTAAATCTCCACAATCAACTTGATGAACCCTGCATCTGTAGAATGCCTGAACAGATAACGAAGGCTCCCAAAATTCAGGTGGTGGAGACTTTGGGAGCATCTGTACACTTGGGGTTAGCTTTCTGCATCTGATTTGTTTTTCGTTTTTATGTTAATCTAGTTTAGTTTTTAGTCCTTATTAACATTGGTGGATTTATCGTTTGGTTGCTCTCTTTTTTTTTTAATCTTTTATTATTTTTACTTTATTATTTTTTATTTTTTTCCCTTTCCCTCTTTTTGTGAGTGTGTATGTGTATGCTTCTTTGTCTGATTTTGTCTGCTTAGTTTTACCATTTGGTTTGGGGTTCTATATGTTCTTTTTTTCTTTGTTTGGTTGGTTGGTTGGTTTTTGTTGCATTTTTTCCTTTTCCTTCTTCCTTTCCTTTCAAGGCATGTGGCTGGCAGGGTCTTGGTACTCCGGCCAGGGGAGTTTCAACAGTCAGTCCAAAACAAAGTAGAAGCAGACAAAATCACCAAAGGGTTAATTTGCTGAACATTTAGGAACTTTTTTGAAGCTCTTTTTTTTAATGTTTTTTCAACTTTTCTGAGGTATACTTAACATAAAAATTTGCATATATTTAATGTTTACATTTTGATGAGTTTAGACATATGCATATATCATCACCACAAACAAGGTAATAAGGGGGGGAGGGGAAAGAACACTTAGCATGACATCTACCCTCTTAACAAGTTTTTAGGTGCACAACACCATGTTGTCAACTATAGGCACCATGTTGTACAGCAGATCTCTAGAACTCATTCATCTTTTATAACTGTAACTTTAAGCCCTGTTTTCCCCACTCCTCATCCCCTGGAAACCACCATGCTGTTTCCTGCTTCTCTAATTTTGTATTTCTCATATAAGTGATATCAGGCAGTTATTTGTCCTTCTGTGACTAACTTAGCATAATATCTTCCTGGCCTATTCATGATGTTGCAAATAGTAGGATTTGCTCTTTTGAAGCCTTTATTTTGCTCTAACTACTCACCCTTTATTTGATTTGGCGAGCTTTCCTTTAAATGCAATCCCCTGGGGTGTTTTGCTGACTGAAGCTCTTCCCTTCTACTGTCTTGGTCTGAAATACTTTGCCATAGCAGTTTTGCCATAGCAGGGGCAAGGACAGGACATGAGTTGGAACAAATAGAAAAGCCAGTAAACAGTGTTAATGGGAAGCCCATTTATTTGTTCCTTTATAAAATGCTAAGAGTGAAAGCAGGGGCAGGATAGGGGAAAAAAAAAAAAAAGAGAGCAAATATTAAGCTTTCATAAGGGGAACAAAAATTCCCTGAAAATCAACTATTTAATGATTTAAGTATTTGGCAAGTTGATCATCACATTAGATCAGTAAGTCAGTAGGCTCCAACTAAAATATCTTTAAGAAAAAGAAAAGGATTTTAGGAAAATACAGAATGAGTAAGAAATGAGGTTATTTAGGGATATGATGAGAAAGGTGTATGTATCATCTTCCAAGAAAAAAACCAAAGCAATCAGAAACTCCATGGGAGGAAAATGCCATACAAAAAAACTATAGAGCCAATGTGAATCTGAAATTCAACATGGCTTTAAACAATGTATAAAGTTAGAAAAAAAAGGAAAAGAAAATCCATTTGATCTGCACATAAGGAACATTCTTGGTTGATTGGCATGAGGTGAGGGATGGCGTGGCACTGGAACCATTAGAAAAGAAAATTTGATAATAGCACACCATTAGAAAATACAAAAAGCAGAGGGGGTGAGCTTCAAGTATGATCAGGACATGCCTCCACTTTTCTGTAATTCTTGCTGCTTTTCCTTTCTCTGTCAGCTGAACTTTAATGCTGGTTTCCTCAACTGCAAGGTGTTTGCCTGTATCAATGGAGCCTCATGCTTTTTGTTCCTAATTGCGGGAGGGCAAGAGGGGCTTCCTACAATCAATGAGCTTTGCGCTCACTGGACCATCTCTGAACCAGTCCTCATGACCAGATGCCATGTGTTGATTGGTTTTGGTATGAATTGTCTGAATAGAACAGAAGTTACTTGAGTGACGACAAGTCTACCCAAACAACAGGCTGCTGTGCCATGAGGGAGGGGCAGGATGGGTTTGGAGGAGGCAAACACAACATGCAACAAGCCCTATTACTTTCATAGCTTTTTAAAGCTTTGTAGAAATTTGCCTTTTCCTTCAATTTACCTTTAGGGTTTAGAACTGCACTGTGCAACACAGCAGCCACCATCCATGTGTGGCTATTCACATTTACATTTTAATTAATTGAAATTAAATGCAATTAAAACTGGTTTCTCAGCTGCATTAGCCATATTTCAAGTGCTAAAGAGCAAAGCTTAACTAAAGCTACCATATAGGACAATACAGATTTTAGACATTTCCATCAGCACACGAAGTTCTAGTGGACAGGTTGGAACATGAAGTGGTCTGACTTGAGGATGCATATTTTCTATGGAGTATCCTCCTTAGATATGCTTTAGCCATGACTACAATGTTTGTTTCCTCCCAAAAGTTTGTAGCATCAATGAGACACAGGTTTTTCAGCTTTGGTTAATATTTCTTTCTTTTGTACTTACTTCTTCAAGGGAAAGCTTCCATGGATGACTGGACAGAGATTAAGAAGTAGACAAAATATTTCGCCTTTCAGCACCCTTTCTCGGTTCTCCCCTTATCCAAATCTCTCCTTACATGCCCCTTCCTCTAGACTGTGCTCCGCTCCACGATTTCCTCCTCAAGCAGTAGCTGATACTCCATGAGGCAGCTACCATATAACTTAGATTTTATGGTGCATATCCTCTTTATAGTGAAATTGATCTTAATGTATTTATGTGTTTGAGTAGTGGTTGGAGGCTTGACTCAAGCATGGTGCAAAACTCAGTTTTTAACAAAGAGTAATAGGGGGTGGGGGGTGGAGTGATTTAAAGGTTTGCCAGGTGTTAAAAAAAATCCTCTAAGAATTAATGAGGTAATAACTATCATTTACTGAGCGCTTAATATGTGCTGGGTACTTCTTTAACTTTTTACCTATAATATTCCATTTATTATTCCCCCAAAGTCTTTGAGATGATTACTATTATTTTCCCATTTCACTGATAAGGAAATTGAAGGGCTGAGAGGTTAATCAGTTTTCTATAGGGTCACAAGGCTATGAGATGACCCTATATAAATGGGCCAAAATTTTGATTCAAACCCAGGCAGGCAGCCTCTGTGGCTTTATCACCTTGCACTGGCTTGAGGAAGTCATCCAAAATTCACAGCACCAGCAGCTGCATTGCATCCCACTCTAGGCTTTAAATCTTTGCTCTACCTGTTTATTACAAAGCAAACACAGACGGGGGGTTCTCAGGTTAGTTGGTTGGTCTTATGAATCCCCCGAAGCTGAAAAGATCCTAAATAGTAAAAGTTTGCTTAAGAGTAGGAAGTCAAAGTTAAGCAGCAACTGATAAAGCAGAATTAGTGGTAAAAATCTGTTCAACATTTATTTAAACTTTTTATTAAGTTAAATCTTGCCCTATATTGACAAATTTGTTCTACAACAATAATTAGAGATTGTCAGTCATTTTCAAAGAGTCTTATTTTTCTAGAAGAAAAAAAATTGACTGGATCATATGCTTGTACTGGAGTTTACTAACATAGTGATTCTCGACCTTGGCTTCTCAGTAGAATCACTTGGAGAAGCTTAAAAATTTCTACTGCTTCAGACTCTGTGTGTGTGCATGTTTGTGTGTGTGTGTGTACATGTGTGTGTGTAGCATTTCTCATAACTGACTCAGCTTAACATCTAAGCTGAGGGACTAAGCTTAGGTAGGACCTCCATTCTTGTCTTTGTTTGAATGGGATGTGAACTGCTTTTGGTAAATTAGGCACCCAGCACTGCATGAGCCAAGTCATGCAACGACGTACCTTGGTGAAAGTAAAGCCATGTTTGTGAGCCTGTGCATAGCTTACATCCCTGCCACCATGGCCACTTTCGTCCATTGAGCAAGCACTGGGTGACTATGACAAAAGGTTGACTGATATCCACTGAGAATATCATATTATCTACCTGGTTATAATCCTCTCTACAGTGATTGCCTTTTGGTGGACATTCATATGGAGCACAAATACCTTCACAATCTGTGCCCATTTTATAAGATCATGACTGTCCACAGATCAGGTTTTTGGCTTTGAGAGCTAGCATTTTCCTCTTATATGCATCCAGCAATACTCTAATAGGCTGCTCATCTAGTTGTTTCTGGAAACACTGTTATCAGTTATCCTCTGCCAAATATCTCTGTAGGCTAAAAAAATTCTGATTACTCACATGTGTTTGCTGCCCCTCGTGGTATATGTGCCACCTTCTCTTTGGTGATTAGCTACTGCTGTTGGCCTCTGCTACTCTGGGTTCTCCTCATCCCCATTGAAATCAAGGAGCCTACATAGAGGGGTATACCTAGCCTGCAAAAGAGAGCAGACATAGAACCTTTCAAGGATCCAGCTGCTCCTTCCACTAATGCATTTCTAAATGCTTTAGTGAAGGGAGTGCCTTCTGGACTTTCTCAGGGATCATACTTGGGAGGCGGTAGGGTGCAGGTCACACGTGACAGAGTCAGACTACTGTTTGGATTCTCTCCGAAGCCTTTGGATTTTCTCTTCTATAACATGACAGGGAAGCTCTGGAATCTCAATTTCTTTAACCATAGGTTTATCATGAAATCCAACTTTCTGTCTACCAACCAATTAGCTATTAGAGCTACCTAGTGTTGTATTCTGTCATTCTTGGTCTAAGACCCTTAGACTCCATTTCTGCACATTTTCTACAGGCTTCTGCTGATACATATTAAGAAAGTCTTTCAATTCTTTTGATATGTAAACTGTCTCCTACTGGGCCATAGTGTGTTCCTGCCTCCTATAGCGTGGTGATATTTGACTCTGGCCTTAAGTCTGGTAGCAACAGGAAGTCGTTGTGGTGTGTCTTGAGGAGAACAAGACATCTTTCCCCAGTGAGATTGCCAGAGGCTTTTCATGCAAAGGAAGGCTAGTTTCCTCAGACGTTGGAAAGCTGGTAAGAAAAGCTCAGAATAAACTTGGGGGTCAAAATAACCAGTTTTTTCTGAACCCAACAATATAGCCTCATTCCAAGATTCAGGATCTCATTCTTTTCCAATCCATATTCTAACTTTCATATAAGAAACCTTACAAGATTCTGAATAAAACTGTTGTTGTAATTCAACAACCTGTGCAACTAAATTATGTGTTTGATTTTCAGCAATATTAACTCTGAGTCTACAAGAAATTAGAGAATGTTTAGGGCTATCTTAGAAACTCTCTGGTTCTCAAACTGTGACTTGAGCTGAATGTTAAGGGACCTGAGATTCTCATGTTCTTTCTGGTGTATTCAAGTGCACTTAAAAATATCCACCCCACACCGCAGTCCTTGCAGTTGTCATTACTGTCGTAATTGTTATGTGGACCAACCTCTTGGGCTTTCAAGGCATTTGCTGCAGTGCATACTTCATCACAATCTAACACTGCTGATGGTTTGATTTATTATGATATCCCTGCATGCCATGGGTTACTGGTGTCCCATTTCCTATTAGCAAAAAGCTCAGCACTGTACTCAAGCCAAAGGGCACAAACAAGCCTAATCCCCAAATCACATCTTTCCAAGTCTGCATCCTGGGATCACTCTCCTTACCAATTCCGTATCATTCAAAGTCCAAACAAGATAGAAATCACACAGTAACTTGAACATGGAAAGTTTAATACAAATAACTGTTACTTGTAACAGGGGTGTAACTATAAAGGGGTAAAGAAAACTAAAAAACGCCCTAGGCTGAGCAAGAGTACCCAAGGAAAGAAGAAACTCTGAAGGGGGTTGATCCTCTTCAAGTCTGGCATTCAGACCTTATTGAGAAGGAATTGTTTCAGGTAATGAAGAATTTCTCTGGCATGCACAGGCCAGAGCTGGTTCAGGATCACTGGGCAAGCAGGAAATACTCGTCCAGGGTACAGATGGACCAAGACTGGTAGATGGATATGTGGATGGAGTTATGGCATTGGCATCTTCCTTACCTGCAAGATGGTGTGAGACTGTGCACACATTGTCTGTGTCACAAGGGCCATGAGAAACAACCTTCTAGGGTACAGGTTGGCTGAGGCTGCGGAGTGTGCCCACAGAGGGGGTTGAGGCATCAGGAGCCTGCTTATTGTCTGGGTGGCATGAAGTCTGGGGCACACAGCGTCCACCTTGGTAGAGTCTCAGCCTGGAAATCACTGGGCCAGGGATAGTGTCTCAGATTCATCTCAGGTACACAGTTGGGTAGAGCATGTCTGGCTGTCTCCATCAAACATGCCACTGGAAACCATGCAGGAGAACTAAGGAGTCCCTTCCTCCTTCACTGTCTCTCCACTGCCCTCTACTGACAAAGCTTATCATCATGCCCACTGCAAAGGAGGAATGTTTAAGGGGTAAAGCTCCATTATCACACAGCAGGTAACAAAGGCTGATTTTGAAGCTGAAAGACAATAAATTAGTAGGTGGCCCAACTAGTTATGTACCATTTGCTGAAAAGAAGAATGACAATCATAATTGTTTAATTCAAGAAAATACTTAAAACCTAACTGAGAGAAGTTAAACCCAAAATCCTCCCAAATTTTCTAACAAGTTGCAAAATTCTAATTGTAAAATTTCAGCTGATGAAATAGCCGGATAAATTTCCTTTTTCTTTATTTAAGAGAAAATTGTCTATGTTTCAAAATAGTTGCAACAGTCTCCTAATTCTCATGTCGTGACATTGCAAAATCTGAAGGTTTTTTTTATGATTGTATAAATCTGTGCATTTCACACAGAGAAAGCAAGAGGACCTGATTATAGACAATGAAGCCTTTGATTACAGGCTAATTATCAATGTGGTCTGGTCACTTGCCAAACCCTGTCGCTCCAGGACACCTGCCTCTCAACTTCATGTTTATAGTGGTATACAATGCATTTCACAAATTATGGGAAATGAAATTTCTATGACTAGCTGGTGAAGGAGATTTTTTGCTACTCTCTTAGCAAATTTCAATTACACAATACAGTGTTATCAACTATATTCACCATGTTATACATTAGATACTCAGACCTTATTCATCTTACAACAGAAAGTTTGTACCCTTTTAACAACCTCTCCCCATTTCTCTCACCCCCTAGCTCTGGCAACTGCCATTCTACTCTCTGTTTCCAAGTTCAAACTTTTTTTTTTTTTTTTTTTTTTTAAGATTTCACATATAAGTGGTAGCATACAGTATTTGTCTTCCTCTCTCTGGCTTAATTCATTTAGCATAATGCCCTCCAGGTTCATTCACATCATTGCAAATGGCAAGCTTTCCTTCTATTTTTAAGGTTGAATTCCATTGTACTACACAACCACATTTTCTTTATCCATTCATCCATTGACAAACACTTAGGTTGTTTCCATACCTGGTTATTGTGAATAAATATGCAGTGAACATGGGAATACAGATATCTCTTTGAGATAAGAATCTTGTTTCCTTTGGAGGTATACTCAGAAGTGGCATTGCTGGGTCATATGGTAGTTCTATTTTTAGTTTCTTGAGGATACACCATACTGTTTTCAATAGTGGCTGTGTCAGTTTACATTCCCAGCAACAATATACAAGGGTTCCCTTTTCTCCATATTCATGCCAACGTTTATTATCTGTTGTATTTTTGATAATAGACATCCTAACAGGTGTTAAGGTGATATCTTCTTGTGGTTTTGAATCATATTTCCCTGGTGATTACTGATGTTGAGCACATTTTTGGTTGGCGATTTTTATGTCTTCTTTGGAAAAACATCTATTCAGGTCCTTTGTCCATTTTTTAATTGGGTTATTTGTTTTTTTGCTTTTGAGTTATATGAGTTCCTTATATATTTTGTATATTAATCCCTTATTGGATATTTGGTTTGCAAACATTTTCACTCATTCTATAGATTGCCTTTTCATTTCATTAATGGTTTTCTTTGCTGTACTGAAGCTTTTTAGTTTTATGTAGTCCCACTTGTTTGTTTTTGCTTTTGCTGCCTTTGCTTTTGGTGTCAAATCCAATCAGTTATTGCCAAGACCAATGTCAAGGAGTTTACTTCTTAGGTTTTCTTCTAGGACTTTTATGATTTCAGGTCTATGTTTAATCCATTTTGAATTGATTTTTGTTTATGGTATAAGGGTGCAGTTTCATTCTTTTGCATATGCATATCCAATTTTCCTAGTGTCATTTATTGAAGAAACTATCCTTTCCCCAATTGTATATTCTTGGTGTCTTTGTTAAAAATTAATTGACCATATATGCATGGGTTTATTTCTGGGCTCTCTATTCTGTTTCATTGACCTATGATGTCTACAGCTTTGTTCTTTCTCAGGATTGCTTTGGCTACTTGGGGGTTTTTGTGTGATTTTATACCAATTTTAGGATTATTTTTCCTATCTGTGAAATATTCCTTTGGAATTTTGATAAGGAATTTATTGAATCTGTAGATTACATTTGGTAGTATGGACATTTTAACACTATTAATTTTCTAATGTATGAGTGTGACTAGCATTCCATTTATTTGTCTTCTTCAATTTCTTTTACAAATGTTTTATAATTTCAGTGTACAGATCTTTCACCTTCTTAGTTAAATTTACTTCTAAGTATTTTATTCTTTTTGAAGCTATTGTAAATGGTATTATTTTCTTAATTTCTCTTTCTGATAGTTTGTCATTAATGTGTAGAAATGCAACTGATTTTTGTATATTGATTTTGTATCCTGTAAACTTTACTGAATTCATTTATCATTCCTAACAAATTTTGGTGGAGTCCTTAGGGTTTTCTATACATAATATCATGTCATCAACAAACGGAGATAATTTTGGTTCTTCCTCTCTGTTTCAAACTTCTTTTATTTCTTTTTCCTGTCTGATTGCTCTGGCTAAGACTTCCATCATTATATTGAATAAAAGTGATGAGAGTGGGTGTCCTTATCTTGTTTCTGATCATAAAGGAAAAGCTTTCAGCTTTTCATCATTATGATGTCAGCTGTGGGTTTGTCACATATGGCCTTTATTATATAACATTTCTTCTATATGCAATTTGTTGAGAGTTTTTATTATAAATGGGCATTGAATTTTGTCAAATGCTTTTCTGCATCTATTTAGATGATCATGTGGTTTTTTATAGTCTTCATTTTGTTCATATGGTGTATCACAATTATTGATTTGCATATATTGAACCATTCTTGTGTCTGAGGAATAAATCTCACTTAATCATGGTGTATTTTCCTTTGAATGAATTGTTGAATTTGGTTTGCTAATACTTTGTTGAGAATTTTTGCATCTATATTCTTCAGGAATATTGGCCTGTAGTTTTCTTCTAGTATCCTTTGTCTGGCTTGTATCAGAGTAATGCTGACCTTGTAAAATGAGTTTGGAAGTATTCCCTCCTGTTCTGTTTTTTGGAAGAGTTTGAGAAGATTAGTTTTAATTCTTAATTAAATGTTTAGTTGAATTTACCAGTGAACCCATATGGTCCTGGACTTTTCTTTGTTTGGATGTTTTTGATTACTAATATAATCTCCTTACTAGTAATTGCTCTATTCAGATTTTCTATTTCTTCATGACTTAGTCTTTGTAGGTTGTATGTTTCTAGGAATTTATCAATTTCTTAAAGTTTATCTACTTTGTTAGCATATAATTTTCATAGTAGTTTCTTATGATCCTTAGTATTTCTGTGGTATCAGTTGTAATGTTTCCTCTTTCATTTCTGATTTTATTTTTTTGAGTCTTCTTTCGTTTTCCTTTATTAGTCTAGCTAAAAGATTGTCAATTTTATCTATCTTTCCAATAAAATCTCTTTTATTGATATTTTCCATCATCTTTGTAGTCTCATTTATTTCATTTTATTTACTTTCTTCCAATAACTTTGGGCTTAGTTTGTTCTTCTTTTTCTAATTCTTTGAGATGTAGAGTTAGGTTGTTTATTGGAAATCCATCTTTTTTCTTAATGTAGGAGTTCATCACTGTAACATTTCCTCTTAGAATGGCTTTTGCTGCATCCTATAAGTTTTGGTATTTTGTGTATCCATTTTTTTTTGTCTCAAGATATTTTATTTCATTTTTGATTTCTTCCTTGACCCATTTGGTTGATCAAGAATATGTTGTTTAACCCCCACATATGTATGAATTTTCCAGTTTTCTCCTTGTAATTGACTTCTAGTTTTCTGGCAGAAAAGATGATTGATATGATTTCAATCTTATTAAGTTTTTAAGACTTGTTTTGTGGCTTAACATATGATCTATCCTGGAAGCTGTTCCATGTGTATTCTTAGAAGAATGTGTATTGTGCTGCTATTGTATAGGATTTTATATGTATATATATGGTATAGAATTATATATAACTATAATATATAATTATAATATATAATATAATTATAATATATTGTAATATATATATCTGTTAGGTCCACGTGGTACCCTTAGCCAGCCACTTGTGAAGCATGCAGTCACATCCCTACCAGGGAAAGACTGGGAGATAAGTGTTTTTGCCTGCTCTCACACTACTGAACCCTGGGACCATAGCTGTGCCAAGCACTTATGTGCCCTTTAACAACTGCTTCTTTGTTTGTTGTAGTCCTGTGGGACTTGAAAATGCAAGCCCCATTCACTTTCAGAGCTAGGTGATTTGGGTGCTTGTCCCTTGGGTGGTAGCCTTAAAAGTTGGTACACAGAGGAAATTGTGGTGCAAATCCTTCACTCTTCAGGAAGAAGCTGGGAGTGGGGGTTCCCTCCTGATTATACGGCAGTGTGCCAGGGGTGGCTTTTATGGTGAGAGTGTGTCTCAGCATTTCCTACCTTTTTACCTTTTTTGATATGGGGATTTTCTATCGCCTGATGTGTAAGAGTCACTCAACTCCGGATTTCTCTCAGAGAGAATTGCTTCATGTGGCTGTACTCAGTGCATCCATGGGAGGAGGGAAATTCAGCAGCTTCCTATGTCACTATCTTGTCTGGATCCCCCAGGTTACCTCAAACACTTTAAAGGACTAGAAACCTAAGAAGCAATATGTGAGAAATGATTTCATCAAATGCAAAAATTAATATCAACATATTAGTTGTAAGGGCTATCACTTGTATTGTGTCCTTTAATCCTGATGACTCCCCAGAAACATAAGTATTATCACTCCCATTTTAGAGATAAGAAAACTGTGATACAGGAAGGATAAATAACTTGCCCAGGTTAGTAAGTCACAGAACCCAGTTGAAAAGCCAATTTATCTCCTTTGATGCATATATTTTTTTTTACTTTGTTGCCTCTTAATAACAATTAAAACTTGTTAAAATACTTACTTAACACCTAAATAAAATGTCATCACAGGCTATATAGGGAAATTACATCAAATGCCCATGCAACTGGAACAAATAATATTTTGGTATGAGAGGAGTATATAATTATATGAGCAACTAACTTATTACCTATTTTATTCAGTGTGCTGTAACAACCTTCCATTTCTTTCTTCCTTTTTCCTTTTCTTTCTTTCTTTTTTTGTTACTGGCTCAGAAAGTCTAAGTACATAATGAACAAAATATAATTTCTCTCACGTTATTTATGGGCTCCTTCCTTCCGTGTAGTTTTCTAATTGTAACAGGGTCAGCTTCAATTTGCCATATGGAAACTTAATTGAAAATGAATGGATAATCCAGACCACTAAAAGGTCAATCCTATAAGGAGAGAAAATAGGGCAAGTTAATAATTTAACATCATATAGGATTTACTGCCTTTTAATTTTCTACACATGTATACTAGTCTTTCATAAGCACTAGCTCTGGTTTTGAGAATTGCAAATATCTTGCCTTTAAAGTGTTCTGTAAAGTAAACCACTGAAGAACTCTGAGGCTATCTGCTTTTCTTCTAGGAAAGTGTTAATTAGATTTGATAGTATTATTTAAAATATTTGCTGAAACAGTGCATGTCAAGCATAATTCCAACAATAAAAAGTGTTAATGAAATAGATATTTTTGTGAGTTTGCCCCCTTTTTGAGCTGTGCAACGTTGGGCTAGGAGGAATCAAGTCCTGTAATTTACAACTTTAAAAAAATGTTTTTCTAACAATAGGAAAAGTTGCAGAATCACCTTTCCTGCAGAATGAAACATGTTGACTAGAGGTCCACCTGTTCAGGACCAGAAAGCAGCTATGTATTCTTCAAAACTTGCTCCCTCTCCTATAGCACTACCCTTCTCCATCCTACCTGCCACATATGTAGATATAATTTAGTTGAAGCTTCAAAGTAGTTGTTTTATTAAAGAGTCCTATTATTTTGAGTGGGAGATGTATCAACCAAATTTATAACTCATTTTAAAATTCAACTTTATTAAAAGTAATTTACTTACAATAAACTGCATCCATTTAAAGAATAAAATTTGATGACTTTTGACAGTTACACCAGTGAACCACCACCATTATCATGATACAAAACCTTTCTATCACCTCCAAAAGATTCCTCAGGCTCACTTATAATTCATCTTTCCCTTAGCTCACAGCTCCAGAAAATACTTGGTCTACTCTTTGTTACTCGAGATTAATTTGCATTTTCTAGATTAATTTGCATTTTCTAGATTTTCATATACTCTGAAGACTTTTGTTTCTGACTTTTTCCATCCATAAGGACAGGTTTGTTTCCTACTGAGTAGTATTCCATTGTATGAATATACTACATTTGGTTTATCCATTTGATTGTTGATGGGAATTTGGTTTGTTTATAATTGGGGCCATTATTAATAAAGCTTCCATGAATACTCAACATACAAGTATTTGTGTAAACAAAAATTATATTACTCTTCTGTAAACACCTAGGAGCAGAATGGCTGGGTTGTATGGTAGATGTATACTTATTTTTTTAAGACATGTCAAAATTTTTTCCAAAGTGGTTTTCCATTTTATATTCCATCAGTGGTATATGAGCATTTCAGCTGCTCCACATCTTTGCCAGCACTTGGTATTATCAGTCCTTTAAATTTTAAGAAGTTTAATGAGTATATATTGGTATTATATGGTCTTATTTCCTCAATGATTAATAATGTTGAGCATATTTTTATGTATTTGTTGGCCATTTGTACATCTCCATTTTTATGTGTCTGTTCAAATTATTCAGTTGATTATCTTCTTATTAATGAGTTGTAAAAGTTCTTTGTAAATTCAGGATACAACTTCTTTTTTTAGGTATCTTCTTTGTGAATATTTTCTCCCAGTTAAGAGTTCTCACTATTGACACCATGGAACCATTAATGGTTCCTATAACCCATTTTTGAGGCATATTATATGGCTGGCAAAGCAAAAGAAAAAAGTTAACAATGCATTATTCCATAACGTAATTTTAAAATATACATTATTCACCAATTAGCAGGGATTATCTTCTTCTCAGCCTAGGCTATAAACTATATCCTTCATGGTCTGATTCTTCTTCTCTGAAAATAGTACATTATAGTTAATGTACAGGGATTTCCTTGACACTAATATCTTTGCTATTTTAATGTCTAGTTTAACACACACAGACCTGCACACACATAAACACAAACACAGACACAATGCAATTAAATGACCCCAAACCATAATTTCCTGTTAAGTATTTGTCTTCTTATGTAAATGGATCTTTTTCCAAATGTGGAAATACCTGCTTAACAAGAGTCTTGCCATTAGCCCACAAAACAGGCATAGACATTTATTAGAAAAACAAAGTGGACTCAGCACTCAGTCCCAGCCTGAGATGCTGAGCATTAAGGTTGAACTCAGAAGAGCTTTTACAACCAATTGATACAGCTCTGAAAACGGAGTTTTCCACTGGTAATGCCGGAGACCCTTGAGTACAGAACTAGGCTCTGTGGTAATAAACATCTGACATTTTAATTTGCAAGTATTCATGTTTCATTTTAGATAATGTTCCCCCTATTTACTTCTTCAGCAGTAATGCATCAAATATCCTACAGTGTTATCTTTCTCTCAGCACTTATCAATGAACTATGAAATAGTATTAAATAGAATTAATTAGAAGTTTTAATGAATCATGTCTGTCCTCATTTATTATACAATGTAATTTTCAAGGAGTGATTAATTACAAGTTACAGATGAGTGAATGGTTAATGTAGTTTGTTAACCTTACTAAGGAGTGACTGTACACAGCAAGCTGCTTCTCCTCTGTTTATTAGCACTTGGCTTGTACTACCATCAGTTGAAGTGAATGAAAAGGTTTTAGTGACTTTGCAATTAATATGCACTGTCAGCTAATAATTTACTCCCTTATTTTCTTTCCTATACATTATATGAACATTGTTGAGATTCGAAGGCAGAATTTAGCTACCCTTATTTTGAAGTGTTTCCATGTAACTATTAATATGCCCATATCATGGCCATCTGAACTGCATGATTATTTTAAGTAGACCCTATTTAATACAAGGTAGCTTGTTTGAAATGAGTCTTCCTGCATATTTCCTTGAAGAATATATCAATTTACCACATTATTATTGTCATATCTAAAAAGTGGTAGCTGGCTGCCTTTCATTTTCAGTTTTCTTACATGCACCCTTCAGAAGCAGAATAATGCCTAAGCTGACAAAAATATAGTAGCTAAATACAAAATACTTTTGTGGACAAGAACTAATTGAGACTGGTGTATGGGAATGCCATAAGGGTTTTTGCCTTCCCAACAGACAGTCTAACATAAGACCATGGCATCCTTGGGGATGAGCCACCATCTTACAACATTCTAGTCTGTTTTTCATTTAAAGGACTCATTAACAACTATGGTTGTATGGAGGTGGAAAGACGTCATGGCATGCCTCCCACAATACCTCCATTTGCTGGCTGAAGTGTAGAAACTCATTTTTGCTGTGCAAAGCAGACACTGGTGTTTTCTGTTCTGAATCTAAGGAAGTTTGATAGCTATTTGGAGGCCCAGCTAACCTCAGTAGGAAAAATAACAATACTTAATTACATCCCTGTGATATTTAACAACTTCCATTATTTTCTCATAGGCATTATCTTATTAAATCTAGGTAAAAATCTCATGAATGAGGAAACTATGATTTAAAGATGTTAACTGACTTATCCAGCACCCCTCAAGAAGTGAATGGATGAACGAAACATTCATTAATTTAACAACCATTTACTGAGCACCTAATATGAGATACCTACTACTCTTTTGTGGCCTGGATAAGACAAAGCCCTTTTCATCATAGACCTTAGATACCAATAGGGGAGACAAGAAATAAATGAATAAAGATAGTGATAAGTCCTGTGAAGAAAATTAAAAAGGAAAAAGATTAGAGAGAAACAAAGCATGAGGAAGGTTATTTTAGAAAAGGTGGTCAGAGAAAGGCTCCTTGAAGAAGTGTCATATTAGAACAAAACTGACTGATGAAAAAGTCAGTTATATGAAGAAAAATTCCGGGCAGCAAGAACAGCAAATTCAAAGGTCATGAGCCCTTTGGTATGTTTGAGGTAGATCAAGAGACCAGTGTGGCTGAAGACAGATATAGCTAGGAAGAGATGAAGTTAGAGAGATACGCAGGCAAGAGATCTTCTAGTTAGTTCCCTCGGGAGCATTGGCAAAGATTTTGGATTTAAACTCAAGAGAATGGGTGCTGAAAGGAACTTTCCAATTCAATTTTGCCCAGAATTTTTAGGACATGAGAAATGGAAGACAACGTTCTAGAACATCAGGTAGCATTTTAATCTCCATTTTTTGTTATAAGGAAGAAAAGTAGAAAAAAGAGTTTCCCCATGAGCCTAGAATTTGAAGCTATTAATATAAAAGTATACTGGCAATGTCCTGTCTTCCATAGAGAACTGAACTTTCAGACAAGCAATGCGCTTTGAAGTCAGGGACTTTGTCTTACGCACTTTTCATTCTGTTTGGCACACAAATCAATGTCTCCTGTTTCCAATCAGTGCTCTCTGAAATGAACTGAATGGCCTGATACGTATTGCTCTGCCCAACCTATGTCTGAAAAATCGTGATAGAATAGGCCATGTTATTTGAAATCACTGTAACAGAACAGAAGGATTCAGAAAGCAGTCCTCACTTAGCACTTGGCTTCACAGTATATGCTATTGATCCAGGCATCCAATTTGTCTGTAGTGGGGTATTGCTAATCCCTGAAGCAAGTGTATAATAATACACTTATTTTGAAAACATTTTCTTTGCTTAAATCTACCTTTTCTCACCTACCTCCCCAAGTAAAATTGTGAAGATTCACTAACGTTAATTCTCAAAGGAATATGCTGGAAAATCTATTCCTTCTACCACTCTCCACAGACTCTGAGAGGTGATGGGCTCAGATGAAGGAGCAATACCATTTTATGTTACAGCAATAGGATTTTACTCAGGAATCTCAATACCATAAACTTTTAAGAGTCACATTTTTTTATCGATCTACTTTAAAGTGCATGCCTTTATAATCACAAAAGCAAGTGTAAGAGAGGAAAAAAACTTTCCCCACTACTCTCTTAGGTTCAGTGACTGGGGCCTGCAAGGTTTATTACCCTGATGTGGTGATGGTTTTAAAGGTATACGTGTATATCCACTCTATTCTACTATTAGTAGACTGGAAGGTAAATTTCAATGTAATAAGCACACTATATGAACACAAGCATATGAAACAAGGGTCCAGCTTTTGCCAAGTTCTATTATATAGTAATTGACATAACTAAAGGGAAGAGAAAAATTGTTTTTAATTACAAGATATTATACGAGTGCTAAACTGTATGCTGTATTATGTAAACATATATTAAGTTTCTCAGAAGAGATATAAGTTAGAATGAAAGTTTGAAGAGAAAATTTGCTAGTCAGTTCATAATTTGATTTTTGATAGACTTTATTTTTTAGAGCAGCTTTGGTTCACAGAAGAATTGAACAGAAAGTAGAGAGTTCTCATAGACCCCCTGTTCTCTCCCCACACATAAAACCTCCCCCACTATCAATATCTGGCACCAGAGTGGAACATTTGGTACCAATCAGATGAACCAACATTGACAACTAATTATCACCCAAAGTTCATAATTTACATTAGGGATCACTCTGGATGATGTACATTCTATGCGTTTTGACAGATGTGTAATGGCATGTCTCCATCATTATATTCTCATATGGAATAGCTTCACTGCCCTAAATCTCCTTTGTGCTCTGCCTATTCATCCCTCCTTCCCTTCAGCCCCTTGCAATCACTGATCTTTTTACTCTCTCCACATGAATCTACTTTTTCAACTCTAAATTTTATGAGTTTACAGATCAAGTAGTTCAATGAAAATTTAGCATTCAATTTGAGATGTGTTTTAACTGTAAAATACAGATCAGATTTTAAAGGCTTAGTAGGAAAACAATGTAAAGTGTCTCAATTTTTCATACTTATTACATGTTGAAGTAATAACAGTTTGGCTATATTGAGTGAAATAATACATGTCCTTAAAGTTAATTTTGTCTATTTATTCTTACATTTTTAATGTGGCTACAAACATTTTAAAAGCAATATGTGGCTTACATTATATTACTGGACAGTGTTCCTTTAGACTTATGATAGCTGAACTCCAGAAATATCATTAACTGGGAGATCAAGCATTTCTCAGACATTATGAGTAAACTGCCTTCCACTCTATTTCATTAAGTTAATATTAGAGAAAAATTTAAGAAATTTGCCTGAGTAAATATGATCACCTATAGACTAAGATTAAATCATTATAGGTTGATATGTGGATTTAGTGAAACAACATAAAGGAGTTAAACATTTTAACCATAAACATATAACATGAGTCCCTGTTTTTATATGATATCCATGAGTCTTATAACCACATGACCCCATTTTGCCTATAAACATCACCCCTCACATTCCCTTCAGCTTTTTAGTGAACATCTCTTCCATGTGGGGTATTGATCTAATAACAAATGCCAGAATTTCCCCAAGAAAATGGAAGTAGCCAGGTAGAACTAGTTTATTTTTATCATGAGTTGACAGCCTTCTCTCTTCTTTCTGCCTCATCATACATTAAATATGAAATCAGAAGGAAGGAGGGAGAAACTGGAACTGCAAAGGGTTTTTGGAGAGAGAACAAGTGGAAGGTTGCACACCTGTACTCTCAGCTTTTCTTAGCTCTTAAATTCACTGATGCTTAAAGGGGGAAATAGCACTTAAAACTGCTATATTGGTACTCATGCTCAATCCGTAAGTCTCCTCTCATCTGTGCTTCTACAGTGCTGGGGGTGGGGAGTGGTGAAGGGAGAGGCAAGAACGGAGTCTTTAAAAGTGTTCTTTTCATGCTCACTCAACTCTCTCCCAGTTCTTGCCTGCATGTGACATGAAGGAGGACATGAGAGCATGAAAATCTTTGACTGAACTCTGAATGGCACCTTACTGTTTCTACTTCAGCACACATTCTTAGAGCACCTTTGTTTCGGTCTCTAAGTTAGATGATTTTCATTAGCTATTTGGGTTCCTCTACAATAAAATAACAAACCCATTTGTAAATGGGTGCCAGGGTTTGGCTGTCCATAAAAGGAGAGCTAGGACATATACCTCACAGTTCTTAAAAGAGCTGAGAAGGATGTCTGACAAGTATCATTTAACATCTATTACCTCCTTTCCTATCTGAGTAGAAGGATGGCATAGTATTCTTTACTTACAAGTTCTATTTTAAAGAAATTAAAGATATAAAGAATTGTAAAGAGCACTTGAAGAGTGAAGTAAATGCATCTCTGATTTTAAAGTTCTATCAAATTGAGAAGTCACTTCCTGTTTATCCACATACCATGTTCATTCTCACTTCATGATGGGTCCTTCTGTCTGGAATCCTCTTCCTACTGCATGCCTATGACTTGTCAACCACCTCCTCTTCATCCTTCATATTTCAAATGAAATGCCATTATCTCATGGAGGCTGGGTGTAGTTTAAAGTCAAAGTTAAAATAATGATTGGAATTCTTATTTCTTAAAACCAGTGAAAGCAGTAAGATGCTGGGAGAAAGTGATAAAAGTTTAATCATCTCTAAATTCCATGACCTTCAGGGTAACTTGGAGGTACCCCTTTATTACACTTGCAAATTACCCTACACCTCTTCATAGCACACAGCACAATTATAATTAACTGTTCAATACCTGTCTCAGTGACTAGACTACAGATAAAAGTAAAGAGGCTGTCAGCTCAGAATAAAAATAAGCTCCATGAGGGAAAATGTTGTTCTGTACTTTATTCCCAATACCCAACCTAGTTCCTGGAATATAATAGGCACTGAATAAAGATTTATTGAGTGAATTAATAAATAAATGCAAGAATGAAGAGGTTACACTTCATGTTCATAAGTAATGCTTTACCAGAAAGGATATTTTGGGAAATAGACCACAAGCCCATACATATGGAATGATTGAAATCAATGAATAGAATGTTTCCTTCACTTTTCAATATAAAGCACTTCAGTATCAAAAGTCTGTACATGTTCTTTAACCAACGGCTGAAATGTGCTGTTGTAAATGAGCTAGGTCATCATCGGTATAGCAAGATGTAATAAACAAAACTCTGAAGTTAATAAATCAATCGTGTGTGTGTGGGGATATGCTATTAACATCAAAAGAAAAAAAGAAGGATAGAGACCTTCAAGATGGCAGAGGAGTAAGACGTGGAGATCACCTTCCTCCCCACAAATACATCAGAAATACATCTACATGAGGAACAACTCCTACAGAACACCTACTGAACGCTGGCAGAAGACCTCAGACTTCCCAAAAGGCAAGAAACTCCCCATGTACCTGGGTAGGGCAAAAGAAAAAAGAAAAAACAAAGTCAAAAGAATAGGGACGGGACCTGCACCTCTGGGAGGGAGCTGTGAAGGAGGAGAAGTTTCCACACACTAGGAAGCCCCTTCACTGGCAGAGACGGGTATGGCGGTGGGGAAGCTTCGGAGCCATGGAGGAGAGGTCAGCAACAGGGGTGCAGAGGGCAAAGCGGAGAGATTCCCACACAGAGGATTGGTGCCGACCAGCACTCACCAGCCCAGGAGGCTTCTCTGCTCACCTGCCGGGGCGGGTGAGGGCTGGGAGCTGAGGCTCCGGCTTTGGAGGTCAAATCTCAGGGAGAGGACTGGGGTTGGCTGCATGAACACAGCCTGAAGAGGGCTAGTGTGCCACAGCTAGACAGGAGGGAGTCCGGAAAAAAGTCTGGAACTGCCGAAGAGGCAAGAGAGCATTGTTTCGGGGTGCACAAGGAGAGGGGATTCAGAGCACCGCCTAAACGAGTTCCAGAGATGGGTGCGAGCCATTGCTATCAGCGCAGACAACAGGGACAGGCACGAAATGCTAAGGCTGCTACTGCAGCCAACAAGAAGCCTGCATGCAAGCACAGGTCACTATCCACACCTCCCTTCCCAGGAGCCTGTGCAGCCCACCACTGCCAGGGTCCCGTGATCCAGGGACAACTTCCCAGGAGAATACACAGCGCGCCTCAGGCTGTTGCAATGTCACACCGGCCTCTGCCACCGCAGGCTCACCCCGCATACCATACGCCTCCCTCCCCACTACCTGAGTGAGTCAGAGCCCCCTAATCAGCCACTGCTTTAACCCCGTCCTATTATTCAACATAGTTTGGAAGTCTTAGTGACAACAATCAAAAAAGAAAAAGAAATAAAAGGAGTCCAAATAAGAAAAGAAGAAGTAAAACTGTCACTGTTTTCAGATGACATGATACTATATAGAGAATCCTGAACATGCTACCAGAAAACTACGAGATCTAATCAATGAATTTGGTAAAGTAGCAGGGTACAAAATTAATGCACAGAAATCTCTTGCATTACTATACACTAAAGACAAAAAATCTGAAAGAGAAATTAAGCAAACACTCCCATTTACCATTGCTACAAAAAGAATAAAATACCTAGGAATAAACCTACTTAAGGAGACAAAAGACCTGTATGCACTATAAGACACTGATGAAGGAAATTAAAGACGACACAATCAGATCGAGACGTATACCATATTCTTGGTTTGGAAGAATCAACATTGTGAAAATGACTATACTACCCAAAGCATTCTACAGATTCAATGCAATCCCTATCAAAGTGCAAGTGGCATTTTTCACACAACTAGAACAAAAAATTTCACAATTTGTATGGAAACACAAAAGACCCCGAATAGCCAAAGCAATCTTGAGAAAGAAAAACAGAGCTAGAGGAATCAGGCTCTCAGACTTCAGACTACACTACAAAGCTACAATAATCAAGACAGTATGGTACTGGCACAAAAACAGAAATATAGATCAATGGAACAGGAGAGAAAGCCCAGAGATAAACCCACGCAGATATGGCCACCTTATCTTTGATAAAGGAGAGAAGAATACACAGTGGAGAAAAGACAGCCGCTTCAATAAGTGGTGCTGGAAAACTGGACAGCTACATGTAAAAGAATGAAATTAGAACACTCCCTAACACCATACACAAAAATAAACTCCAAATGGATTAAAGACCTAAATGTAAGTCCAGACACCATCAAACTCTTAGAGAAAAACATAGAACACTCTGTGACATAAATCACAGCAAGGTCCTTTTTGACCCACCTCCTAGAGAAATGGAAATAAAAACAATAATAAACAAATGGGATCTAATGAAAGTTAAAAGCTTTTGCACAGCAAAGGAAACCATAAACAAGACGAAATGACAACTCTCAGAATGGGAGAATATATTTGCAAATGAAGCAACTGACAAAGGATTAATCTCCAAAATATATAAGCAGCTCATGCAGCTCAATATCAAGAAAACAAACAACCCAATCCAAAAATGGGCAGAAGACCTAAATAGACATTTCTCCAAAGAAGATATACAGATTGCCAACAAACACATCAATGGATGCTCAACATTACTAATCATTAGAGTAATGCAAGTCAAAACTACAATGAGGTATCACCTCACACCAGTCAGAATGGCCATCATCAAAAAATCTAAAAACAATAAATGCTGGAGAGGGTATGGAGAAAAGGGAACCCTCTTTCACTGTTGTTGGGAAGGTGAATTGATAGAGCCACTACAGAGAACAGTATGGTAAAAAACTACAAATAGAACTACCATAGGACCCAGCAATCCCACTACTGGGCATATACCCTGAGAAAACCGTAATTCAAAAGGAGTCATGTACCACAATGTTCATTGTAGCTCTATTTACTATAGCTAGGACATGGAAGCAACCTATGTATCCATCGACAGATGAATGGATAAAGAAAATGTGGCACATATATACAATGGAATATTACTCAGCCATAAAAAAAATGAAATTGAGTTATTTGTAGTGAGGTGGATGGTCCTAGAGTCTGTCATACAGATTGAAGTAAGTCAGAAAGAGAAAAACAAATACTGTATGCTAACACATATTTATGGAATCTAAAAAAAAAAATGGTTCTGAAGAACCTAGGGGCAGGATAGGAATAAAGATGCAGACATAGAGAATGAACTTGAGGACACAAGGAGGGGGGAGGTTAAGCTGGGATGAAGTGAGAGAGTGGCATGGACATATATACACTAATGTAAAATAGATAACTAGTGGGAAGCAGCCACATAGCACAGGGAGATCAGCTTGGTGCTTTGTAATCACCTAGAGGGGTGGGATAGGGAGGGTGGGAGGCAAGAGGGTGGGGATATGGGAATATATGTATATGTATAGCTGATTCCCTTTGTTATAAAGCAGAAACTAACACACTATTGTAAACCAGTTATACTCCAATAAAGATGTTTAAAAAAAGTAAAAAAGGAGAAATGATTAAAAGCAGTTGTCTCTGGGGAGTGGATCTCAGGGTACTTCAGAGTGACTTCCTTTGTTTGGAAGTCCTTCTTTATTATTTTTAACCATATTTTGTATTTATTTGATGAAAAAAACAAAAGTCCTTATCCATTTTCTAATAACTCAGCCTCAATAATCAGTCATTCATTTCCCACTTAGTATCCTTTGCTTTATGGTACTAAATTTCATGTTTTCCATACTAAGTTACAAGGTTATTGACACCACATTCATGTCATACACATCTTTATACTCCTCATGATATATACTGCAACATGTTCTACATAGTATATATTAATATCTGTTGACTGACTAATGAAGATTGAAGGTTATCATTCTTAATTCAAGTGATTCATGTTTCTAATTTAATTTTCATTTATTTTCACACTCCCTAAGGAAGCTCATTTTTGTAAATAACCTCACAACTTCGGATATAGTCATACCTATTTTCCCATTAAATGAATATTGTAAGAACATATCATGAAGATAAAGGGGTTAATATATGACTTTCCATGTAGGAACACCTAAATATGTTGGTGTTCCAGGCCAGCAACATGATGACATTTCCAGGTGAACATCTAATGACCCTACATGATAACCCAATGTCAATAATAATAATAATAACAATGCTATAGATAGAACTTTTGAGGATATCTCAATGATTATCCATGAAATGGTTTACTATAGAGGAGTACAAAGTTAAAATTAAAATAATGACTAGGGCTCTTATCATTTTTAAATCTAGTGAAAGCAGCAAAAGACTGGGAGAAGGTGATAAAGGTTTAATCATCTATAAGTACAAAGAAATGTGTCTATAGTCATGCTATTTGTTGCCTTTTAGAATCGTAGTTATCATGCAATCATAAAATCCCGGGGTTGAAGAGACCAGAAATGGTCATTTTTCCAATTTCTCATCCAGTGTATCTTAACTTTTTGCTACAACATTCCAATAAATAGTCACCCTGCATGGCTAAACATTCTCTCCCAAAGAGACTAATGTTGATTCTAAATTGTTTTAACTTTTGGAAATTTTTCCCTTATACTGAGGCAAAAAAAAACACAAAACCTCTATGTATACTTTAATGGGTTGGTATTGACCCATTAAGGCCATCCAGAATGAATCCAACACTCATTTCCTGTTAGACTCTTTCAGACATTTGAAGAACAGTTTTTGTGCTTCTGAGTCTTCTCTTTCCTTGTCAACTAAATGGAATATGAATCTCCACCCACTGCTGAAGCCTGCCCTTAGAAATCACATCCACCTGTCTGTATTCCCTAAATTACCGTTGCATTTCTGTCTTCAGGAATCTCTGTTACTTCGGGTTAAATTTTAGAGAGAAACATGGAAAGACCTGGAAAACATTAAGATCCTGGTAATAGCAGGAAGTATATTAGAAAGAAATCTAAACATTTGTTCTTGGGAGGAATTCCCAATGTGAGGCAATGATTTCCAAGGTCAAGAGTTTGGAACAAACCCAAGAAAACATTTACCCTTCTTCCACCTACTAGTTTGTCTGGAGGTTGGAGTTAATTTTTAAGTCCAACATCATAGCAGCTCTGAATCGCCCTCCAGAACTAAGGATACAGGACCCACAGCAGCAGAAGGCAGAATGAACAGTCTCTGTTTACACCTTTTCTTTTTTTTTTTAGTCTTTGCCGTATTAATAGCTTAATTGTTGTTTCCCCTATTACAAGACTTAATTTTAAGGTTAATTCTTAAAATTCTTAATTCTTCATGGATAAAATTATTGACCTTCAATGTCTGTTCCCCAGACTTTGAAAGCCAATGACTTTGTCAGAAACATCACCTTTGCCCCCTGTCTAACTGACACCTTTGCAAATGCACTGGGCCAGGGGTCTTATTAATAAATTTTCTTTCCATTACTTCATTAATAGCTGAATTTCATTAAACCACTCTTTTCACTTCAAGACAAAGGGATTTCTCATTGAAATAAGAACAATATTTTGAGTGCTCATAGAAAACTGAATTTAAGAGTTCCATGCAATTACATTTTTTTTTTTTTTTACTCAACTCATATCATTATTCTTACCCTGAAGGTAATCATTATGAAAACTGTCAAAATCTTTGCTTTTCTAGCTTCTAGCCTTCCAAAATTTTGGTCTTCCATTCAGGAGGTTTTAAAGCAAGGGATTCAAATTTAGGGAATTTAGAGAATGCAAAGGATTATATGGAAAATTCAGTTGTGCCTTGGACTTCCATTTCTTATTTTGTTGGAAGCATCTCAGCTATGGTCTCAGAACTGAAAGCATACAGGTCGCTAAAATGGGTAAGAAAGAAGATGTGAGCACTTATGGAAACCTTGGGCTAAACCAAAAGTGGGAGTCAAATTGAAAAGTGACATTGATGTCTTTCTTGCTATGACTAAATTAAGCTCTAAAATTTTATTATTCCCAAGTCATCATCTATGCTCACATCCATTGTATTACAGCCACATTCTAGGTAATTGTCAAATTTCAATTTGGCTTAATTTTTAAGCTGCAGGGGAGTTATATCAGATTTCAACCTAAGAGCAGGTACTTGGGAAAGGCAGAGCTATCTTTGCCTGTGACAAGGAGAAAAATGTGGAGGGTTTAGAAACACTCCTATACTACTGCCCTGCTTAGTATTGTGACAGCAAGCAGTGCTAACCATCAAGAAAGTCATCACAGATGTTAGGTCTGCGTCTCAGAATGTGCCCCCAAAACTCTGCACCCATTCACTGGGGAAGCTTGTTATAAAATGCAAATACCTAAGTCCATTCAGATTAAAAAAAAACCCAAAGTCTTCAAATGGCTGACATCATGCAAAATTTCACCATGAAATCCCAGTCTTACAAGTCCCTTTATAGACTTAATCATCTACTAAATCTTTCCTTCTTTATATTTTATTTTCAATATTTCAGGAAATGATTTATCCCCACTCCCCTCACATACACATGTTTCAAAGTCCCCACACAGGTTGCTATGCAGATAACAATGCAGATGTCAGTAGCTTCCTTTAAGAGATCTCAGAATGCAATCTATCAAAAGGCACATGCCCTAGGTTTTAGAAAGGGTGTTTCATTTCATGCTGATGAAATCATATACTGTAAATTCCTGACCTAGATAAGCATCACAAAGTCTATAATGTATTCCTTCCTCCTCTCATCTTCTGCATGTTCAAGTGTCTTCTACCTACTTTGCAATCTGCAATCCAGTCCCTTTTCATTGCTTCTTTTTGTCGTTTGCTTCTTTCTGTTCCTTGAAAATAAAAAGAACAATTGTTGATTAAAGTAATAAAGCTCCCATAAAATAGAAACTTCTGAATGATCTTCAATATCAGCATTGTAATTCTGACTTGTGATTCAACACTACTGCTTAAGTCACGTCTGTCGGTTTCTAAGTTAGCACAATTCAGCATTTGAGTTCCCAAGAAGTCATAAAATACCCAGAAGAACTTAACATCTGTAGATCTGTACAGTGTCTGAAATTGTGCTTCTGCAGACTGATGAAAAAGAACTAAACCTCACCACTTCCTCAAGCCCCAGTCATCCTACCCTGCAACTTAGTCTGCCCTGCATATAAGCAGTGAAGTCAGAATTTGCACAAAAATATCTGCCCACAAGCCTGACACCCCTTTAGAGGCATTCCTTGGAATTAAGACACTATCACAATTTATTCAGGTTCCTTTTACACTGCAAATAAAGAGAGGAGATGGCAGGAAGTTCACCCGTTAGGTTAGCAGGTTAACTGATTAGCTTGTTGTCACCTTGAGCTAGAAGAAGTGAGGCAGAGGATTGGTCAATTTTAATAGGGTACCAAAGCCAGACATGGTTTATAAACTCTTTAAAGAAGTGAACACTTATCTTTGAAATTCTCAACACATCTAGCGTATCATTGGTCTTTATATTTGTTGAAAAATACTTGGTGCAGAGAGCACCAAGAAGCAAACTGAAGTTATTTAATGTGTTTGCCAAAGGCTGGCTCTTCTTACCTTGGCTTCTTCTGCTCAGTTACCTTTGACCTCAGCTTACTGCCTACTGATGTGTTGATTATTGTCTTGACATATCCTCCTTGTCTTCTATGTGGGTGAGTTTAGATTTCCTAAAGTTTTGTTTCCGACCATCTTATCCAGGAGGTAAGGAAAGAAGAGCAGATATTAGCCTCTGTGTGTTTGTGACAGTGGTGGTAGGGAGGAGAGAGCTCTGAAAATATTATATATGATCATCTCACCTTAAAAAAAATAAAAATCATTCCCAATAAGCTTAGGCTTACATATTGAGTGTTTTTGATTTAGTGTGTATGGTACTTAATAGAGGCAAAAATAACTTTGTCCTGACCAGTACACCACAATTTGGCTTTTTTTAAAAAAATCTAATATTATTTAATCTTTACTACTTAATCTTTTAATAGTCAATCTAATATGATTCAATCAATTTAAAGCAGCTGGTCCATTAATGAGGTGCCAACACTTTACAGGGGCTTTAGGAGTAAATAAACCAATAAAAAGGAAGCATCATTTTCAGTGTACCAATAGGCAGCTGATTGTGTTTTGACTGGAGGAGTGAGATGTGGGTACAGAAGGAGAGAGAAGAGTAGGACATTATTTAACATTAAGTAAGGACTACACCTTATATCAGGGGATGGAAGGAACTGCTACAGCCAGCAAGTCCCTTTCAGAGGATGTGCTAAGACCCCACTAACCCATTTGTCTTTGTATTTTTGTTTGGTTGTTTGTTTTGTTTTGTTGCAAGCATTGTAATAGTTTATTTTTCTTTAATGCTAAGTTACTTTTATTTTTTTCCAGGATTATTGAGATATAATTGACAAAAATTGTATATATTTAAGGTGTGCAGCGTGATGGTTTGATAGACATATACATTGTGAAATGATTATAATCAACTTAATACATGCATCACCTCACAGTTACCTTTTTTTTGGTGTGATGAGAGCAGTTATGATTTACTCTCTCAGCAGATTTCAGTTATACAATACAGCTTATCAACTAGAGTCACCATGTGATACATTAGATCCTCAGACCTTATTCATTTTATAACTGAAAGTTTGTAACCTTTTAACAACCTCTCCCCATTTCTCCCACCTCCCCATCCCCTGGTAACCACCATTCTACTGTCTGTTTCTATGAATTGATTTTCTTTTTTTTAGATTCCATATATAAGCAATGCAGTTTTTGTTTTTATCTGTCTGACTTAATTTACTTAGCATTATTTACTTATAAGTTTTACCTTATAAACTACAGGTTTATCCATGGTGTCACAAATGGCAGCATTTCCTTCTTTTTTAAAGTTAAATAATTATTTATCTATCTATCTATCTACCTATCACATTTTCTTTATCCATTCATCCCTTGATCGAAACTTAGGTTGTTTGCATACCTTGGCTACTGTGAATAATGCTGTAATGAACATGGTAGTGAAGAAACCTCTTTGAGATAATGATTTTGGGTTTTTTTTTTGCATATATATCCAGAAGTGGCATTGCTAAATCATACACTAGGTTCTATTTTTAATTTCTTGAGGAAACGCCATACTGTTTTCCTAGTGGCTATGCCAGTTTACATTCCCACCAACAGTGTACAGAAGTTCCTTTTTCTCCATATCCCCACCAGCATTTATTATCTCTTGTATTTTTGATCATAGATATCCAAACAGATATGAGGCAATATGTCACTGTGGTTTTGATTTGCATTTCTCTGATGATTAGTGATATTGGGCACCTTTTCATGTACCTGTTGACTATTGTATGTCTTCTTTAGAAAAATGTTTATTCAGGTTCTTTGCCCATTATTTTGTTTTTATGCTATTGAGTTATATGAGTTCCTTGCATATTCTGGATATTAACCCCTTATTGAATATGTAGTTTGCAAATATTTTCTCCCATTCCATAGGTTGCCTTTTCATTTCATTGATGGTTTCTTTTCTTGTGCAGAAGCTTTTTAGTTTGATGCAGTCCCACTTGTATATTTTTGCTTTTGCTGCCTATCCTTTGGGTGTCGCATCCAAAATATCATTGCCAAGACCAACATCAAAGAGCTTTTCCCTATGTTTTATTCTAGGAATTTTATCGTTTCAGGTCTAACATTTAAGTCTTTAATCCATTTTGAGTTTATTTTTGTTTATGGTATATTATAGGGGTCCAATTTCATTCTTTTGCATGTGGATATGCAGTTTTACCGGCACCATTTATTGAAGAGACTATCCTTTCCCCATTGTGTGTTCTCGGATCTTTTTTTTTTTTTTTTTTTTTTTTTTTTGCGGTATGCGGGCCTCTCACTGTTGTGGCCTCTCCCGTTGCGGAGCACAGGCTCCAGACACGCAGGCTCAGCGGCCATGGCTCAAGGGCCCAGCCGCTCCGCGGCATGTGGGATCTTCCTGGACCGGGGCATGAACCCGTGTTCCCTGCATCGGCAGGCGACTCCCAACCACTGAGCCACCAGGGAAGCCCTTGGCTCTCTTGTTACAGATTAGTTGACCATATATTCTTGGGTTTATTTCTGGGCTCTCTATTCTGTTTAATTGATGGATGTGTCTTTTTTTGTGCTAGTACCACACTGTTCTGATTATTATAGCTTTGTAATATAGTTTGAAACCAGGATATGTGCTGTCTCTAGCTTTGTTCTTCTTTCTCAAGATTGCTTTGGCTTTTCGGGGGTTTTTGTGGCTCCATACAAATTTTAGGATTGTTTTTCCTATTTCTGTGAAAAATGCCATCATAATTTTGATAGGGGTTGCATTAATCTGTAGATCATTTTGTAGCCCACTTTTCTTTGGGATTGAATAAAGCTAGTCAAGAAACAGAGGAGTGGAATTGGATAAAGCTAGTCAAGAAATGGCTAGAGAGACGTCTCCCAAAGTAGTTCCACTGCTATCCACATTTGTTCTAGGGAAGAAAATGCCAGGATCCTGAGATCAATCTCATCTGCTTAAAATTCTTCCTGGGTTAGAATGTGAGAGAAGAGAAATTTGGCCAGTTGTGCCATGTCCTTCTTTGTCCACAACAACAATAACAGTAATAAACAAATGTTTTATTGAATAGATACTTTGTGATAGGGATTGTGATAACATTTATGTGAAATATCTCTTTTACTCTCCCACATGTTGTAAAGGAGTTACTATTGTTACCCCATGCAGTCAAAGAGTCTTAAAGGGAGGTTAAGTATCTTACACATGGTAACATAGCTGCTAAATGCTGAGGCTAAGATATGAATTCATGTACTGCTGAATCCAGAGATTGCATGCTTAATCCCTGCACAGCACCACTTTTCAATAGACCCTCCTCCTCCATTTTTTAAATTCCAGGTCTCATGTGCTTTATTTGGTTCATCTGCAGAAATGGAACAGAGAGAGCTAGAATGGGCTGTTCATTTCTGAAGTTGCCTTAGCAGCCATGTGGAATCAATATGTCCTGCAGGAGGGTATCTCTCAATCTATAGATCTTAGAGGGGAGGGGCTAGTCTAGTAGCAGTCTTGGACACAACAGACTTTGAGAATGGGAGTAGAGTATAGCCCATCCCAGGTCTCATCAATGCACCTCAGTTTCTACACATGAGAGAGAAATCATTAACAGCCAGTCCATTTAACTAGATAAGGGGTAGGTAGAGATTGGAGACTGAAAAGGCATGTTTGTTATATTATCCTTCTCAGCTTTGCCTGGGTCTAGATCAGCTATCCCTGGATAGTTTTTGATTAGTCCTAGAAAACAGTCAACAACACAACATTGTAAATCAACTATATACTCCAATAAAAAAATGAATATAAAAAAATAAGGAGTACCTATAAATTGTGGGGTGTTTTTTTTTAAGTATCTCTGAACTGTTGGCAACTTGGATGAACTTGGAAAGTTTTTTTTGTTTGTTTTGTTTTTTTTATTGGGGTATAGTTGTTTTTCAGCGTTGTGTTACTTTCTACTGTACAGCGAAATGAAGTAGAGTTCCCTGTGCTATACAGCACGTTGTTATTAGTTATCTATTTTATACATATTAGTGTATATATGTCGATCCCAATCTCCCAATTCATCCCATCCCCCAACTTTCCCCCCTTGGTGTCCATACGTTTGTTCTCCACATCTGTGTCTCTATATTTCTGCCTTGCAAACTGGTTAATATGTACCATTTTTCTAGATTCCAAATATATACATTAATATACGATATTTGTTTTTCTCTTTCTGACTTACTTCACTCTGAATAACAGACTCCAGGTCCATCCACATCTCTACAAATGACCCAATTTTGTTCCTTTTTATGTCTGAGTAATGTCCCATTGTATATATGTACCACATCTTCTTTATCCATTCACCTGTCGATGGACATTTAGGTTGTTTCCATGACCTGGCTATTGTAAATAGTGCTGCAGTGAATATTGGGGTGCATATGTCTTTTTGAATCATGGTTTTCTCTGGGTACATGCCCAGGAATGGGATGGCTGGGTCATATAGTAATTCTACTTTTAGTTTTTTAAGGAACCTCCATACTGTTCTCCATAGTGGTTGTATCAATTTACATTCCCACCAACAGTGCAAGAGGGTTCCCATTTCTCCACACCCTCTGCAACATTTATTATTTGTAGATTTTTGGATGATGCGCATTCAAAAAAAAAACCCAAGTAAATGGGAGATTGAGTTATTTAATGAGATTTTTAAATTACGGGGTTTTATATTAACATTCAACCTATATGATATTGAATCCTTGCCAAAAAATAGCAGGTAATAATTTTACTTTTGTTTATGGAGTTCTTGCTCCAAGATCACTGCCCTGCATATATCACCAGAGAACCCTTTCTAAAGAATGTTAGCTCTCATTTACTTAAAAGCGTTTCATGCCTTCTGATATTTTTTTATTTAAAATGAGCATTTTATTATATGTAAATTATCCTTTAAATTTATTTATTCATAATTTTAATTTTTTTAACATCTTTATTGGAGTATAATTGCTTTACAATATTGTGTTAGTTTCTGCTGTATAACAAGTGAATCAGCTATACATACAGATATATCCCCATATCCCCTCCCTCTTTCATCTCCCTCCCACCCTCCCTATCCCACCCCTCTAGGTGGTCACAAAGCACCGAGCTGATCTCCCTGTGCTATGTGGCTGTTTCCCACTAGCTATCTATTTTACATTTGGTAGTGTATATATGTTTATGCCACTCTCTCACTTTGCCCAGCTTACCCTTCCCCCTTCCCCTTGTCTTTCTGATGGGCAGGACCACATCTGGTGGTGTGTTTTGGGGTGTCTGTGAACTTATGATCTTAGGCAGCCTCTCTGCCAATGGGTGGGGTTGTGTTCCTCTCTTGCTAGTTGTTTGTCAAGGGGTGTCCAGTCCTGGACCTTGCTGGTTGTTGAGTGGAGCTGGGTCTTAGCATTGAGACAGAGATCTCTGGGAGAGTTCTAGCTGATTAATATTACATGGGGCCAGGAGTTCTCTGGTGGTCCAATGTCCTGAACTCGGCTGTCCCACTTCAGAGGCTCAGGCCTGACACCTGGCCAGAGCACCAATACCCTGTCAGCCACACAGCCAGGTACGTGGGGAGTTTCTTGCCTTTTGGGAAGTCTGAGGTCTTCTGCCAGCGTTCAGTAGGTGTTCTGTAGGAATTGTTCCACATGTAGATGTATTTTTGATGTATTTGTGGGAGGAAGGTGATCTCCACGTCTTTTTCCTCCTCCTTCTTGAATCTCCTCCTCCATGCCTTCTGATTTTAGATAAAACTCTTTGCCAAGGCTCACAAAGCCTTCCTCTCACCGGTCCTGTACACAACTCCATACTGTGTATCATGTATTACTACTTGCAAATTCCAAAACATGACTTACTCTCTCAACCCTTACGGGCTGCCTTCCATACTGATCCTTCTGCCCCCAAAGTGGTCCCTCAATTGTTTACCTGGTCAGTTCCATTCAACTCAACCTAAAATGTCAATTTGCACCTCCTTTCTCTGGGTCACTTCTCCAAATCATCTTACCCAGACTGAATGAAAAATATGGGCTAGTGTTCTCACCATTGACTACAGCCCAGCAGGTGGTCAAGAGCTCAATTCTGCAGTCACACAGCAGGGTCCTTTAGCCACTTAATAGCTGAGTCCACTTAACGTATTTGTTGACCTCCCTGTACCTCAGTTTCCTCATCTATAAGATGGACATTAATAGTACCACACTCAAAGATTACTATAAAGATGAAGTGGAATAATATAAGTAAAAAACTTAGCACAGCACCCAAATCATTGTAAGTTCTCCATAGATGTTAACTAATAATCAATCACCAATTAGTAACACTCCAGTGTTTTGGCATATTTACTGTCATACCTCTCACTAAACTGTGAGCAAGTTGAGGTCAGGAACCAATCTTTTGTTTCTATGTTCCCTTGTGCTTTGCACATAGTAGGTGCTTCATAAATGTCTGTTAAATGAGTGAAAATTAAAGATCATAAAGCTGATCGATGAATGAACAAGATGCTCATGCTTAAATATACCAATTATTTAATTATTGTGCTAAATATGTCTAAGGTTCTTTAAAATTCTCCAAAGGAGGGTTCATCTGTTTCAAGTTTGACTTGTTTCACTGAGCAGAGATCATATCCATAACACGGAAGTATGAGAAAGTGGCCTCTTTATTAAAACAGTATAAATTCATCTGAAGCTGAAGAGAACAGCTTCAGGATTAGAGCTTCTAGGTAAAAAGAAATCACTGTAAACCTGGTCCTCAATTCTTTTACCCTCTTTTCTGCTCCATGTGAGATTGTTTATGCTGTCACCAACCAGCATGTAAGGCCTCCAAAAAATATTCTACTGCCTCTTGTAAACCCTACCTCAGATATGGACTGAAATCTCCTTCTTGGCACACTCTCACAATAGTTGTCCAAAACTACAAAGAACGTAAAAATAACCAAGTTTCTCAAGTACAGGTTTATGATGGCAAGACTAAGAAGTGCTAATGTCCTGTTACCCTTTCACCACCCCATAGAAGCTATGGTCAATTGGTTCATTTGTTCAATATCTGCCCTAATTTCCATCTACACTGCAGAAGTTAGAAAGATACAAACGAAATTTCCCAAATGCTTTTGCAGCTGGGTTGCAAATGGGAAATAGGTTCTCCAGTCACTAGCACTGAATTTAGTGGGGAGAAGGTGGAGAGAGAGGGAATGGTTTGGGCAGTGTCTATTTTGCCAGCAAGGCTAAAGGTCTCTCAGGAACATGTGGCCCTCCTCAGCCCTAGACCACAGCTGGAGTACTGTGGTCCTAGAGCCAGCACTGGGGCCAGTGGCGATCTAGGTCCCTGGCTGTCTTATGGCAGCAAAGGCGGCTACTACTTGGGTGTGTTATTCCTACAAAATTGTGTTGAAAATCATTATTAGGAGGCCCATTCTGGAGCCTACTCCCTCTAGCCCAACCACAATTTTGTAAAAACCTAAGTCCTGGTATTAAATTCTTTTCTGCTTAAAATAGCTAGAATAATACTGATACACAATCCCCTTGGAATCCTTTTCTTGCAGCTTTGTTGTTGCTGTGGTCATTTTATTCTCTAGCCAACATCTTCTCTTCTCCTGGCTCCCCATCCTTCTTCCTCCAACCCTACCCATCCTGTACTAGAAACTGATTTAATAATGTTGCCTTTCTCAATATGGGAGTTAGAGTCCAGGGTCATACCTCTTGCTTCTCAGTTCCCTCAAGGTTATAAACCACCCCACTCAGTTTGCTTTCCAGCCCAAAGATTCCATTTCTCATTAGGAAGGACACTGTTCTTTACGAATGATTTACAGACAATCACCGAGCCCCAGTGAATAACTTAGCCCAGTGAGGGCTTTTGCATCTACTCACTTTGGGAAAAACATCCCCCTTTTTCCCAGTGTCAAATAGTTCCACCAACTACAAATCCCTCAAAGAAGAATACCCCAAGAACACAAACCTGAAGAATTTCCCAAGAACACAAACTCAGTAACAAATAGATAATGAGAATTAGCGCACATAAAACTGCAGAATGGACATAGGAATAGAGCCTCAGCTTTCACAGTTTACAATGTGTTTACTCAAAAACACTAAAAACAAGGGCCTTTTGCTTCCTCCTTATGTTCCACTCCTCTCACTCCCTTCTTAAAAGATGAGGTTCACCCTCTTATCCTGAAATCACATTTTGATCTTATTAAACAGTTACACAACCAGGTTTTGAGCACTTTGACATCAAGAACTGCCTTACCCATCTTCCCATCCTTAGCACCTAGCACTGGGCCTGGCCCAAGTTACCATGTGCATTCTAGCAACAATTCTGTGACATCAACTGGATGTCTTACAACTCAATTATATTCTTTTTTAATTGAAATATAGTGGATACAACTCAATTATATTCTGACACTAACTACTAGAGTTATTACAGACCTCACAGGTTAAGGGCTCAGTCCCATAAGACTGTCCCCACTTCAGAGGCCAGCCACAAGTCTTTGGTGTCCCCAAACTACTTGCACTTCTTCCCAGATGGCTACAAATTTGAGGGTTGTTACAATACCCTTTAAGATTCATAATTCAGTAGAATGACTTACAGAACTCACTGAAAGCACTACACTTACAACTACCATTTTATTATAAAAGTTATAACTTAAGAACAACTAAATGGAAGATGTGAACAGGACAAGGTCTGGGGAAGAGAGATGCAGAGCTTCCATCCCTGTGGACTCAAGGGTGTGCCATCCTCCTGGTACATTGATCGATATGTTCATAAGCTTGGAAGCTCTCTGAGCCTCATTTTTCAGAGTTTTTATTGAGGTTACACTAGGTGGACATGAGTGATTAAATCACTGGTCACATATTTTAATTCAATCTTCAGTCCCCCTTCTCTCCATGGAGGTTGGCGGGGGGGCGGTGCTGAAAGTTCCAATCCTGTAATAATGAGCTTGGTCTTTCTAGCATGGTTAGCCCCTCCCTGGAAACTATGTAGGGCCCCACCATGAATCACCTTATTAGCAGAAACTCAGGTATGGTGGGAAGGGGCTTGTAAGGAATTAAAACAGACACTCCTATCAGGAAAATGCCAAGAGTTTTTGAAGCTCTGTGCCAGGGAGCAGGGACAAAGACTGGATATATGCTTTATTATATCACACCATCTGAGACACATTTGTCAAACTGAGTTCAGTTGGCTACCTCCAGCTTCCTGTTAGTCACTTTGTAAAAATTAAATGCCAGGGTCTTCAATTCTAGGATCAAAATTCTCCCACTGGAAGTAATGATCTTTAAGCTCTTCCTTGACTATTCATTTAAAACACAGCTTAAATAATCCCCAGTTAAAAGCCTGAATTTGTCTCTTTTAACTACAGATGATAGGAAATGAATTCCACCACCCCAGATGGGCATTTGGGGCTTTAGTATATTAACTATTAACATTTTTATATCACCTTTGAAGTTGCTATTGTGGGGATATCAGATACTTTTATGGCCCAGAGTCTAGGTGAATATACTTACCTGCCAGCCAGAGTAAATATCAAGCGTGTTGAGTTTTATCAAGGTGTGCACTCAGTAGAATAAGACATTGCCTTGTGCATTGAAGCAGTTTTGTTTTTAACTACAAAAATGGAATAAGAGGTTAGAGATGTATAGTTACTATGCTTCAGGGCTTATATTACTTTGATTAGAAGAAATAAAAGCTACAGGAAAGATTTACTTAGGTATGGAAGGAAAATATTAGCTACGTAGATTAGATAAGTAGGTAGATAGGTAGGTAGATAGATGATTTACATTTATATATACACATATATGGGCACATATAAATGCATGTATTTGAATATACAGGGAGTCAGTGACCTTTTTTTCTGCAAAGGGGTAAACTGTAAATATTTTAGGCTTTAAAGGCCACATGGTCTCTGTCACAATAACTCAACTCTGCCATCATAGTAGGAAAGCATCTATAGACATAACATAAAGGAATGGTTGTGGCTGTGTTCTAATAAAATTTTCTTTATGAACACTGAAATTTGAGTGTTATGTAATTTTCATGTCACAAAATTGTTTGATTTTTTTCAACTATTTAAAAATGTAAAAACATTTTTTGCTCTCAGACCATACAAAAATAAGCAGTGGCCATAGGCTGCTGGCCCTTGTTGTAGACAACAAAGGTTAATCTAGTGATGATATCTCTTTTCTCAGGTTGCATGATCCGAGTGAAACTGCATCAGCCTGGGACTCTAATAGGTGAGTTATTTGAATTCCACTGGACATTAAAAGAAATCGTCATAAATATTATTACCCCTCGATCTCTCTAGCCCACTCTCACGCTGCTCCCCTCTCTCCCTCCTCTGTCTCTATCTCATTTTTGAAAGACAACATGGGTTTAATGGCACATGTGCCCCAGATACTTCCAACATTGATTGTTCATGCTATATCAAGGTAACATAGCTGGTGACAGCTTCTTTCATTGATTCATAATTCATGTCCCTGTTAAATGGTATCTGATCCAATGAGTTATACATATTTCACTCTGAATATGCTAATGTTGTCAGTTGATATCAAAAGAAAAACCACAACTTATTTCTTTCTTTAACTGAGGAATTAAGGGAGAAAATGCCTCTGTTGTGGGTGTGTAGGAAATCCCAAGGCCTGGAAAATACCTCTGACTCTGAAAGATCAAATCCTGTTCAAGTTGAAATCAAACTGCCTCTTAGAGATTCTGCCCAAGTCAATGGTGGTTGTCCTATGGCAACATGGCAGTACTTCTTATGTACTAGCTTCACGGAGTTTCAAGAGATAGCTTTCCTTTACAAATATATTTCAGGAAGTGGTTGTATTTTTTAAAGCAATTTAAAAAACTCTGTTTAAGTGAATAGGTTCATCAATCAGAAAGCCCAAAGGAAGGTGGAGAACAAAAGGGCAAAGTTTTTTTTCATTGTTATTAAAGCAGAGAAATAATATCTGAGGCCTGAGGCTCAATTTGTGAAGAGCATGATCCACGGGACTCCTGTTCAAGGTAGGCAGCTGCTGAGACACTTCAAAAGATCATCTTTATTGCAGAACAATTGCCTGACCCAGTTTCCTGGTCAGCAACATGCTTTTGTAGAAACTTCAGGAACTGATGAAAAAGCTCGGCCAAGTTAGCATGTGTACTTTCATCTGGGGCTATCGGGAGGAGAAATATGGAAAGGTTTCCAGGTCCCTTGGATTTAACACTTGCAGGTGTAGTGACACAGAAGCAAAGAATAAAACAAAAGATAAGAGCATGTTTTAAAAGGCAGTATCTGACTTCTTGGCAAATGTGCTTGATATTAGGATTTGTAGAACACAGAGTTCTTTCTGTATTCATAGTCTTTTGCCTATCAAAATATTTTGATATCATAATAAAATCCTACTGTAAAGTACACTTTGACCATTGACTAAGGATTCACTGCCTTGATATAGAAAGATATTCTTCCACCCAGTCTTGTGTCGCATTGCAAAGCAACAATCCTTAGTGCATAAGCATCTAAACAATATTTTATTTGGAATTCCAACATGCATCATAAAACTAACATAAAGAGAAACAATGTATGTTTTAATGATTTTGAAAGGGAAAACACATTTCCACAAATGGCTCTAAGTTAAGTTCCATTCATTGAATGCTGGAAAATATGACATCTTTTAGCAAAGAACTCTTCAGCTTTTTATTTTAAGCATCTGTATACTTACATTTATCCATAAAAAGAATCTTTCAAAAGAGCTATTCAATTTTAGAATCTCCTTATCCAGTTTTTTCGTTCTTTAGGGTAATTTTGGAAAATTTCATCTTAATTCATTTTTAGCCTTACTTGTTGTATTAGTTTCCTAGGGCTGCTATAAAAAAGTACCAAAACCAAAGTGACTGAAAACAACAGAAATCTATAGTCTCATAGTCCTAGAGGCTAGAAATCTGAAATCAAATGGTCCACAGAGCCAAACTCTCTTTGGTGGTTCTAGGGGAGAATCCTCCCTTGTGTCCTCCAGCTTCTAGTATTTTCCAGGAATCCTTGGTGTTTCTTGATTTATAGATAGATCACTATAGTCACATGGCTGTCTTTCTCCCTGTGTTTCTTTACATGGTCTTACCTCTGTGCACATCTGTCTCTGTGTCCAAATTTCCCCTTCTTTAAGGACACTGGTCATGTCAGATTCATCTTAATGACTTCATTTTAACTTGATTACCTTGGTAAACACCCTGCTTCCAAATAAGGTCACATTGTGAGATACAGAGGCTTAGGACTTCAACACCTGTTTTGGGGGGACCCAATCAACCCATGATATATTTATTGTTATGTATTTAATATAGTAATAACATTTTGTTGTTTATATAGCGAGTGTGGCTACAAAAATTCAACAGCAACAAAGAAAGTGAAACTTAGTGATCCCTAAGTCATTTCCAGTTGCCTTAGGCCTTCACAGCTCGGAATGTCTGCCCACAAATGTAGCTTGGTCCAGCCCGTCCCAGGCAAACTGTAGGACAGAAGCAGGTCTGGATCTCTTTCTGGAAGGACTTTTCCTGAAGTTCCTAATAAAATATCTGGGCACTTATTCTGATCCTCTGTTAGAATTCACTTCTAGGCCTTCCAGGTCCCCACAGCCATAGTGATTCTACAAATGAGCTAGCACCAATGGAGCAGAGAAGTCCAGATTGCAATTATTCTACACCTCCTCTGATGACGCATCACTCCTGGCTGGCACTGTGACATTGGGAGACAATATGGCTCACAGACCTATTAAGCCTTCGGCATTTGAGTGTTTGGAAAATTTTGTTTCAAACAGATAAATGTTAGAGCCTAAAGCAGTGGCTCAATTTGAATCATCTGCTAAGATCTAAGATCTAAAAAAATCCTGGTTGCTGGTCCTCACTCCTGTGGGTGTAACTGAATCAGGTTTCTGTGCAGCCAGAGCACCAGCATTTTAAAAGCTTCCCATGCATTTCTAGTGTACAGCCAAAGGTGAGAACAGATGATATAGCTCAGCGCTCCTCAGACATTAAGGTATCTAGGAATCATTAAAATGCAGATTCCGATTCCACAGGTCTGGGGTGGGGCTCGAGATTCTGCTTCTCTAACAGGCTCCCAAGGGACGGTAAAGCTCTTGATCCACTGACCACACTTTAGCAGCCAGGATCTAGAGAGCTAATTCTCAAAGGGGATACACGATGGAGTAACCAGCAGAGCTATATAAAAAATACCGATGCCTGGGTTTTACCTCCACTGCTTCTGATTAAATTGGTCAGGAGTGCTGGCAGCATCAGGGCTTTTAAAAGCTTCGCATGTGATTCTGAAGTGCAGCCCAGGTTGAGAACCACTGCTGAGAAAAGTGAAAGGAACAGTCTTGAGAAAAGGCAGGAACAGTCTTGTTTCCACAAATCTAACAACGTGGACAAGTGGGCTGCACTGGGCGTCATCTTCAGTGGTGGCTACTGAGTCTGACTTCGGAGTTTGTGCAGCATCAAAACAAAGGCTGCCCAAGGAACCAGGTACATGTGCATCACAGATTTTTAAGGACAGGTGGTAGGGGATCAGCAGGCAGAAGTGAGAAAGCAGACATGGCCAGTTCTGGGGGATGGTGTTCAAAGAGGTTAATTAAATCTCTTTTCATGTCAGTCAGCCGAGGCATTTCTCAGTTCAGCCTGAGAGCAGAAACAAGCTTCTGTAACAGCCGTCAGAACTGTTGGAGCAGACCCTCATCCAGGGTGAGGAAGGCTAAATAGCCCACTTCCTCACCACCAGGATGGCATGGCCATATATCCAGTATTAGTTTCTGCAGGTTGTCCCAGAATCTGATGTGGGTTGGCATTTTAGCACTCTCAGTGTGTCTGGGTTTGAACAAGAAATGGCCACTCTAATCAAGTGGTAACCTGTGTGTTATAGGTTAAATCATGTCCCCCAAAGTTCATGTGTTGAAGCCTTTACCCCCAGTACCCCCCAAATGTGACTGTATTGGAGAGAGGGCCCTTAAAGAAGTTAAAATGAGGCTGTTAGGGTGGCCCTAATCCAGTCTGACTGGTATCTATATGAGGGGACATTTGGACACACTAAGAAATACAAGAAATGTATGGGCACAGAAGAAAGACATGAAAACACATTTTAAACCTCTGCTTGAGTCACATCCACTAACATCCCATCAGTCAAAGCAGTCCACAAGATCAAGCTCAAAGGCACAGGTGGGTATATATACTCTACCCACCGCAAAGCCATGGTAACAGCATGAATGTACCATGCTATTTAAAGGGAAGTGAAGAATTCGATTAATTTTTTGATCTACCACACTAGGTTCCATCAGTTTATTTTTAGCATTCGAGTGGCCATGGAATTGGTCTTAATAAATGAACTTTAGACTAGGGTCTTAACCATCAATCATATCTAGAATACTTGTCTCTGACAGTTTTCTGTGAAGCAGTCACTTCTCATTGCTGAGCCTCAGTTTCTTTAAAAATTAGGAGTCTGTTAACTCGATTGGCAGTTACAACACAGCATCCACTTATTTGTTTAATTAGCTGCACATATCTGAAAGGATTTTATGTTAAAATCCAGTTACTCCTAACAAATTGGAGAATCTGACTACAGTGAACGTCAAAGCAACAATCAGCAGAAGTAGAGTTGCATCTGCCCCCTTTAGACGCCAGCCCTCTCCTGATGCCACAGTCCCCACCAGGCAACTTCTCTCGTTAAGAATATGTGCTTGTCTCCTACTGGTATATGAGTTTAGACCCCTCACTCTAGAGTATCCAGCTACAACATTCTGAGATTCTAAATTTAGAAAGGATAACTCCCAATACGGACTCATTCCCAATATTGCTCTTCATATAGTCTCTGTGTTTGTCAGTGTTTGGGGACAATTTCTAACCAGAACTTTTGCCCTGAACATAAGAATCTATTCTTCACCCTCTTTATTCACAATCAGAAGGGAATGCCTTCTGGTCACAAATGCTCCAGGTTTCCATGTTCTCTTAAGGTTTGAAAGTGATGTGATGCTTAAGCTAACTTGTTCTGGGGATGGTTACGAGCTCACCCTGAAGAGAAACACAGGGAGAGATCTTTTCAGGGCTCTTCTCTTCCCACACGGCTTCCCCAGTCCATCAGCAGTGTTGTCAAAAGAATCATCTTCAACCAGCTTCCCTACTTTTGAAAGCAGCTTGTCTTTTGGGTGAGCTGCAGCGATGAGTGGGCTTTCAGGCATACTCTGCTACCCCACGTTTCATCACAGTGTGTCTCTCACAGAGGAGACCCTCAGAGAAGAGACATCGGAACTTGGAAGTAAAATCACAGACAGGAGAGTGCACCCTGTAGCAAGAAGTGAGATTTAGAGGCAAGTGATGTTATTGCTGTGTGTTGGTTTGGGCTGGGCAGCTGACCCAGAAAAGAGAGAAGGAAGAGGGTCCCAGGAGCAATACCTAAGAGGAGGCATGAGAACAGAGAAAAGTGGGAGAGACCCAGGAAAGCCAGAAGCACCATGGAAAGCAGGTTGAAGAAAGAATCCCTCTTTCTTTCTTTCTTTGACCCATTTGAACCCTGACTATGACCCATATGTGAGGGTACCCTTCCGGGAGCTAGAAATAACAGCTTCAAAATCGTTTTGTGGTGAAATATATTCATAGATTTGTATCTCATTTAATCTTTTGTAATGTCTGATCTTGTTAATTTGTTACTCTTAGGAAATCATGTTTTTACTGGACTCAGACTTAGAGGTAGAAGCTCGCAGCAGGTACAGCCTCTGTCTCTTGGCAGTCTGTTCCTGGCATTTTCCTTTGGCCTCTTTCATTCCCTTGGCCAAAAGTGTATCATATTCTGCTGGCTCGTCCTTAGTTTGCTTAGTATGCGGTTTCTTCAGAGCAATACACTGATGTTTGTGTCGCAGGAAACGTGGAGTAACAGGACACTGAATCATGAGCACTTTGGTCCTGGGTTTCTTACCTTCTTTGTTCAGCGGCTTCCTTACAATACACTAGTAGGCATCATCTTCAGAGAGATTGAAAATTTGCAATTCTGCTAGTTCTTTTGGGCCCCAGGTGACAAGCTGCAGTAGTATTAGTCCAGGAATATCCTGCTCCCTTTTTTAAAAAAATAATAACCAAGTTGAGAACACTCAGACTGGCGTCTACAATGCAACCTTGAACAGATTTGTGCTCCTTTCTCCAGTTCTCCTTGGTCTGTAACAGGAATGCCCCTTACTCAATGGCAGACAAGCACAATTGTTTATTGTGCATCATTATCCCATTTTGTGTATGAAAAACAGAAGCAGAAAGAGAGATTCATTCCATAAATATTAGGTGCAAGATTTGAAACTATGTCTCTGCTGCCCCAGACCATGCTTCTTCCCCTACATGAAACAGCTGTCTTTAGATAAATACGTAGGACTGGAACTAAGGCCTAAAACTCTGTTAAAAAAACTTCCCCAAATTCACACAGCTACTAAATAGCAAAGCTAGGATTTGAAACCAGTCTTTCTGACCCTAGGTCCTAAATTCTTAAGCACTTGGATGACTAGGATTTCTAAATCTTCTCATGTAGTTCGGTATCAATCTGGAGCTTAAATATATCCTGGGAAGGGGATTACATAAATTTATAACTATTGAGGAAAGTAAAGGAAGAATTATTGATCTTCCCAATTAAAATGAATCCTGTTGGCATACATGGCTCCCAGTATGCAGGTATAGGTTAGGGAAAGAACCAGGAGTCTCTGTGATCATTTCAGCCTGTGTGTGGGCACGGAGGACCTGGTACTCTGATAGAGACAGGGATACTGAGGTTAGGAGAAATATCTGGGTCTGATACCTGGTGAATGGACACAGGCAAGTCATCCCAGTGCAGTGGAGCAGAGGGTTCAGGGTCCAGTAAGATCAGAAACCAAGAATTAGAGTGAAAATAAAGCAAAAGCGATGACGGTAACCAAAGTTGGAGAGAATTATCTCTGTACTGTTTTGTAAACATTGTGTCTCCTACTTTGTGGGTGAAGAAATTGGGGTTGAGAAAATTTAGATGCCTCGTCCAGTGCCAGAGTCAGAATGTGGCTGAACCAAGATTCAAACCCCAAAATGCCTGGCTCCTCAAGTAGCAAGATGAGGGCAAGGAGCTTTCAGGAGCAGTAGGGTTCAGGTTCATCTGGGCTGTTAGGAAATTTACCAACACTCAGTGAAAGCAGAGGGCCAGTTGCCCTCAGCATGGCCTTACAGAGGAAGTGCTCAAAAGACAGCATCCCACAGCAGACACATTCTGAGAGAGGAGAGAACACTTGTTTTTAAATAAAGCCATTTAAACCTCGTGATGTGAAGACAGGAGAACAAAGCAGTAGATTCTTTACTATCTTGGGGGAAATGCTCAAATAAACTATTCAGGCAAAGGGAAGAAGGAAGAAAGGAAGGGAGAAAGGGGAAAAGGGAGGAAGAGAGGAAAGAAGGAAAGGAGGGAGCGGAAGAGAAGGAAGTGAGGGAGGTGAAAGGGAGAATGAAAGGGGAGAAATGAAGGCAGAAAGGAAGAGATGGAGGGAGAGAGAAAAGAAAGGATAGAGTAATAAAGGAATTAAAGGAAAAAAGAGACTTTTAAAAGACTTGGAATCTACCACAAATTAGAGCCCTCAGCAGTGAATCTATAGATAGCTGTCACTGAAGGTTATTTTTAGATAATGAAATTAAATACACCTTTTTATCTTCTGTGCCCCTGTAGATCATGAGTTCTGGAGATCATGGTCTACAATACATATGCAATCTTGATAATGCTCCAAGGACTTAGAACAATACTGTGCATACAGTGGGTGTTGAATAAATAAAAGGTTGACATTGATTGATAGTCTCTTCCCTAAAGGAAATTGATCTCCAATTCAAATCTCCAACATAACACTGAGCAAGGTTAATCTTCATATCCCCACAGATGGAGACTAATGGGATAGGCCTAAGTAGGCAGAAGTGTATCAGGAAACCAAATTGGGAAATGATAGCTATTGTCGCCCAGGGAATTGCTTAAAGCGAATGTCACTCATGGCCCCCAGCTCCAATGTCTGGACATTTTTTATTCCCCATAGATATCAACAGACTGGTGAAAGAACACTTACACAAATGAAACACGCATATAAATAAAGTTTTAACAAATTCTTGAAAACTGACTTTAGCAAGTTGGTCACGAACAACTCTTATTTATTCGCTTTTTAAAAATGGTAGCTGCTAAAATGTTGAAGGTAGGTGAAGGACAGTTCCTCCTCTTCATTCTCAAACTGAATCTCAGACGAAAGGCTGCCATATACATAGACAAGTATTTAAAAAACATACCTTAGCAAAGTGGCCCAGGACTTTGTAAACAAACATCCATTGGCAAGCTGACACTAAGTTCATGCAAGCCGCCCAGTAAATTTAAAGAAGTCCTAACTTTTGTCCTTTCAGGTGCTCCTCAATATCTTAGCCAGTCCACATATCTTAAATACCATTCATTTCACCAATGAGAGCCCATTTCTAATATCCAGTTGCCAGTTTCTCCAGTAAGAATCTATGTCAAATATTCACTCTGCTGGTTAACAAAACTACCGGTGTGGATAAGCGATAAGGATAAAAAACATGCCTTGAATAGTTACCTCTGAAGTGTGGCCTTTGTTATTTAATGTTAGATAACCACCCAGGAAGTGTGGATTCCTATTTATAACAACTGCCCCTTGGGTAGAAGAGTCAGCACATACATTTATATTATACTAGCGTTGTGTTGAGTATTTTAAACTATATAACAAGCAACATAACATAAATGATAAACCATATTTAAATATTTTCCTTTTCTCTTTAAAAATGATTTTAATAATTGGCAAATGAAGTACATTCCAATGTAGACCCTAAATATATTCAAGATTCTCTTCTTGAATATGAGAGAATATAAAAGCAAAATTGCCTATTATTTATATAAACACAAGAAAACCCAGCAACTCCCAGATAATTTCATACCCTGCAATATGACCAATATCCTATTTTGAGCAGCAACTTTTATGCTTGCCTTTTCAGCTGAGAAAGCACACATCAGCTGGAGTCACTCTGCTTCCTAGTTTCTAGGTGTTTGGCTCAAACCCTGATTCCAAAGGCAACTCTGTTGTTCCACGTAAGACTGCAGTAAATACAGGAGACGTTCAGTCTGAGGTCCCCTCAGGCTCTGGCAGGTACAAGAAGCTCCATGCCTGGACTCAGTGTAGTTCAGCTCCCAATATGTCTCAAACATTTTTCTCAGCATCTTGACCCTAATATGGAAATTAGCTCCTTTCAACTGATTTTCGGAGTATGCACACCTGCACTCTCTCCCTCCGTCCCTCATCCACTCCCTCATTCAGTCTTTACTAAAGGTTTGGCAAAGTTGAGGGCTTTATACCTCAAAATACAAAAATTTTAAATTTAACAGAAAACTACTTATTTGGGCTATTCTTCCACAGAGACTGAGGTCCCACATCTGGTTGCTTACCCGTCCCTGCCACAGTGGCGTTACTGGATTCATGACATAGTAGTTACATTATTTGGTAGAGCAGGGTTAGTTACTTTCCTTCAATGTCTCTCTTCCCTCACCCCCCAGTGCTTTCAAATTTTGCACCACTGGGTGATTTGATTTTTCCAGTAACACATTTCAGAATTGGGAGGAGCAACAAACGGCATTATAGTCACCATAATGGCCATTTTAAAGCCGTATTATGTGTAAGAAAGAAATATCAGGAGCACTCAGATCATAGGACAATTATCTAGAAATTTTTTTTATTACTTTTTTGGCCGCGTTGGGTCTTTGTCGCTGCGCGTGGGCTTTCTCTAGTTGCGGCGAGGGGGCCACTCTTCGTTGCGGTGCGCGGGCTTCTCATTGCGGTGGCTTCTCGTTGCAGAGCACGGGCTCTAGGCAGGTGGGCTTCAGTAGCTGTGGCGCACGGGCTTAGTTGCTCTGTGGCACGTGGGATCTTCCCGGACCAGGGCTCGAACCCGTGTCCCCTGCATTGGCAGGTGGATTCTTAACCACTGTGCCACCAGGGAAGACCTTCTTTTTCTTTTGGCTAGAAATTTCTAATACAACTTTTCAAACTTTCATTCTGTGAATCATTAACACAAGAACTGTTAGCCAGCAAGGGTCATTTCTCCATTCTTCTCTTCTCATGGAACCATACATTATTATGTTTCCCACATCTAGTTTTATGATATATAACCTTTCTTTAGTTTTCTACAGAAGGAAATATTGTTTTATTTCCTACATGAACGAGATCTTACTCTCCCAGAGACAACTTTTCTATTTGACTCTCTGAAGATGAAACCCTCTGAAGATGAAAAACTGACCCTTTGAGATTATAAACATAATCCATAGATATGTTTATATTCCCCCTGAGGTCTGAATTGTAAGGTGATAGAGAAAGAGGCTGACGTATTTATTCCGGATAAACTTCTCGTGTTTGTTCCCTTTATTGTTATGAAAAGATAAATCTGGGCTCTATTTGCCTATTCAAATGCAAATTAGGGAAATGTGGGCCCTAGTGTCTTCTGATGCCTGAGTATGTGGAGATCAGAGAGCTTGAACTTAGGTAGAACGGGCAGGTATGTTTGCTTCCAGAGCAGTCCTGTCCAGGTGCCTTCGAGAAGTTTGGGGCGTGTGGGCTGCCAAGAACTGCACTGTTGTCCATGTAGAAATATATGTTTTGTGAAGGATAAGCAGCAGTGAAATAGCAAATCCATACAAGCAGTACTTCTCAAACTTTAATGTGGAAAGAAATTACCTGAGCTCTTACTAAGATACAGTTTCTGACTCAGCATGTCTAGGGTGGGGCTGAGATTCTTTCTAACCAGCTCTCCGGCAATGTCAATGCTACTGGTTCAAGTAGCAAGGTGTTAGAGGGACTTCCCTGGTGGCGCAGTGGTTAGGAATCCGCCTGCCAGTGCAGGGGACACGGGTTCGAGCCCTGGTCCGGGAAGATCCCACAGGCCACGGAGTAGCTAAGCCCATGCACCACAACTACCGAGCCCGTGCTCTAGAGCCCGTGAGCCACAACTACTGAGACCATGTGCCACAACTACTGAAGCCCACGTGCATAGAGCCCATGCTCTGCAGCAAGAGAAGCCACTGCCATGAGAAGCCCGCGTACCGAAATGAAGAGTAGCCCCAGCTCGGCACAACTAGAGAAAGCCCGTGCGCAGCAACAAAGACCCAATGCAGCGAAAATTAAAAAAAAAAAAAAGATGTTAGAGACAGTGAAGTCCTCATATGAACTCCAGAGGACATTCTAAATACAAGATTTGAATTTTATTTCAGTGGTACTAAGGACCTCATAAGTATATATTCTTTTAAATGTCTGAATAAAGTCATACTATTTTAAATTTCCTTTTTGTGGAAGTATTGGGCTGGCCAAAAAGTTCGTTCAGGTTTTTCCGTATGATGTTACAGAAAAACCTGAACGAACTTTTTGGCCAATCCAATAACTAGCATACATAATAAGTGAGTAGATTATGCTTCATGGGTTTTTCACAGAGCCATTTAACCACCATCCAGACCAAGAAAGAGAATATTACCGGCATCCCAGAAGCCGCCCCACACCCGTGTCTAAATCACTATTTTCCCCGTCCTCCTTCTCAAACCAACCTTACTCTTACAAGCCGAGATAGTTTTATCTGCTTTAAACTTTACATAAACAAAATCGTGCAGTAAGTACTCTTTTGTTTCTAACTTTATTCACCATTATTTTTGTGATATTCATCTACATTATTATATGTAGTTAGTTGTTTCTCATTCCTCTCTACCAGAGTCAACCAACTTTTTCTTTAAAGAGCCAGACAGTAAATATTTTCAGCTTTGGCTGCCATATGGGCTCTGGTAAAACTACTCAACTCTGCTGCTGTAGCATGAAAGCAGCCCCAGATGATACACAGACGAATAGACCTGGCTCTATTCCAATTAAGCTTTATTTTCAAAAGCAAGCATAGGTCAGATTTGGCCTGTGGGTCATAGTTTACTGACCCCTGCTCTATTGCAGTCCATTGTAAGTAGTTATTACAATTTATCTCTCCATTTTCTTCTTAACAAGTATACTAGTTTTCTATTGCTGCTATAATAAATTATTACAAATTTAGCAGCTTAAAACAATACAAATTTATTATCTCCCAGTTCTGTAGGCCAGAAGTCCAGGTGGGCTCAACTAGTTCCTTTCTTCCAGGTCCTATAAGGCTGAAATCAAAGTGTTGGCTGGCCTGGGATCTTATCCAGAGGCTCTGGGAAAGAAATTGCTTCCTACTCATTCTGGTGGTTGATAGAAGATTGTCCCTTGTAATTGTAGGACTGAGGTCCCTGTTTCCTGGCTGGCTGTCAACTGGAAGCTTCCTTTAGTTCTTCCAGGTCACACTTTAGTCCTTGCACGTGGCCCCCTCAATCTCAGAGCCAGCAACAACACATCAAATCCTTCTCACACTTGGAATATCTCTTCTGGAAGCTGCATTGTTTTACATTCCACATGTAAATGTACAGTTTTCCTCAACTGATTTAGGATATGGTGTAAGGGAGTGCTGAAGAATCATTCTTTTTTCCATGTGGCTATCCAATGACCCAGCACTATTTAGTGATAGTACTGCCCTTTCTCCATTGCTCTGTGGTGTCAAATTGTCATAAATCAGTGGCCATGTATACATGAGTTTATGTTTGGACTACTCGTTCCATTGATCTTGGTTCTCTATCCTTACACTGCTAATGACTATAGCTTTATTACAAGTGATATGATAGTGTAAGTCTTTGCATGTTGTTCTTCAAGATCATGAGTCTGACTGAGTTTGATCTGAGACTGATTTTGATTGGCATGTGCTACCTGGTAGGAAGTTTGTAAGGGTGCCCTCCATCTGCCTCTAACCACTGAAACTACCAGTGCTTACTGTAAAGAACTAGTATTCACTGTATGAATTACTTGGCTATGGTCGGTTTGCTATGCATTGCTAGGTAATTTTGTACTTTATCCTAAAGGCAAAAGGAGGCAGTAAAACAACTTAAGCAAGCAATTAGAGTTTTTATTGCTTTTTAATAAAGAAGTTAGATGAGACCATGAGTTTCATGGTTAAATCTTGTTTCCAACAAATATAATAACAATCATAAAGAAGATGGGTGGTGAATCTGGAGTTTATTGAAGTGGTCAGAGCTAGAGAAGACAGGGCCCTGAGATAGGCCCGTGACAATGGTTGTATAGAGAAAGTGGTAGATGTGAGAAAGATTTAATGGATGCTACTTGGAGATCAGTTACATCTAGGGTGTTGACTCCATTGATAAGGGACATAATACCTAGCAATGCTACTGACAAAGAATTCTGGAGAAATTATGTATAAGGATAATGGGTTGAGTATTGAGCACGTTGAGATTAAGTTGCCTGCAACCTATCTAAATGGAAACATTTATCAGAGAGAAATAGGGGCTGGTGCTTGGCAGAGAAATCAAAGCTGGAAATAGATTTGGGGGAGTTTTCTGTATTTAGATGGTAATTGGAGCCATGATTGAATCAGACCATCCAGAGAATGTGTACAAAACAAGAATAAAAGAGTATTATGGATAGAATCGTGGTGATTGCACCATCTATAAGGCATACTAAAAAAGGGAAGGGGGGAATGATTTGTTGTAAAAATAGGAAGGGAATCAGGAACAAATAATAATCTTAGATATACCTCATGTTACAACTAACTCTTCAATCACAGAATTATTTCCATCTCAAAATAATAAAGACACAGATGTAGAGAACAAACCTATGGACACCAAGGGGAGAAAGTGGGGGGTAGGGGTGGTGGTGGTGGGATGAACTGGGAGATTGGGATTGACATATATACACTAATGTGTATAAAATAGATAACTAATAAGAACCTGCTATATAAAAAATAAATGAAATTCCAAAAATATATATATATATACTGCACAGAAAAATATTGACCTTATCTTTGTCCTTTTCTGTAAGAATCCATCAAAATAGTGTTTTCTATAGTTGAAGCATTAACTATAATGTTAATCAAGTTATATGACTATATCAGAGATTAAACTGAGGAAGTCATTCATAAATAATAATTTTCATGATGCAGCGAGGTAGCCTCATTTTAATTAAAAACAAGTAATGACAGAGAAGTGGAAGGGAAAAAGTCTCAGCTGGAATCAAGTGCTTAGGATTACAAAGAATAAAGGAAATTTTCCTTGGAGCATGGAGATGGTTAAGGTGAGGTGATTGAAATGAGAGGAATTTGGTGTATCCCTATCTTCAATCCAGGGTTCTATTTGCATGCACTGGTTAGACATTGGATATGTCCAGCTTCTGATGTTGAGGTTGGGAGTTCCTAGTCATCTCTCTGAAGTTCCTAGCAGGGCCCAGACAATGAGATACCTGAGATGTGGGTAATAGTGAAAACCAAGGCATGCTGGGACAGGAAAGCCACTCTCCCAGGCCAGCTGTCCTCAACCTGTCAAGAGTCTGTTGCCCTCGGGGCTCTTGGACACAACAACCAAAGGCCATTGGTTCACAGGTTCCATGTTCATTTTATCCAGTAAAGGAGTTGCTTCATCCACAGGGCAGCAAAACAACATAAAATTAGAGGAGGGAATCAAATCAATAGTCAGTCCAGCAGGAGACAGTGTGTGTTCTCATTTGAGCTGTTAGCAGGTGCACTGGGTGAATACAGATAAGTTGATAAATGGCTGATTCGATAGACTGGTAGCAAACACATGCTTTGCCAGAGATGACTTTTTAAGTCACCATACATCAAACAGACAGTGTCAGCCTTTGAGGATAAACCTGTGAAGCCTTGTTGTGCTCTTTGAACTACCTCTGAGACCGGAGACTGAAAAGGGGCTTGAGTATTCCTCTGAATCCACTGGGAGGATTGAAAGCTTCAAAGAGGAGAGCCATCATGTCCAAGGGGAAATATACTGATTGAAGGAACCAGTGTGAAATAGTCTTTAATAATTACCAGAAAGCTGGAATCGACTAGTGTTTTGCTGAGCTATATTTTATCTTTATTGGATTAACTGTGACACAGTAGGTTATGTCAAAGGGAATCTGCATGAATATTAAAAGTAAATGTGGTGTGAATAATAGATAACTTACATTAGATGCACCAGCATGCAGTAATTTTTATTCACCTACATAATTAGATTAAAACAAATCTGCTGAATAAAATACATTGTCTTACTATAATCTGGTTTGAAAACATCCAAAAGTTATGGCCATAAGGATGTTTGCTGGTATTTTACATATAAATACATAATTCACCCTAAGAAATGTTTTCCAAAAGGTTCCTGGTAGTTACAAGAGTAGGTGATTGTGAACATCAATATTCTTACTGGTCTAGTAAGAAATGCCCTTAAGGTCAAATTAAGACTCCTACAATGTTGATACCAGAATAAAACAACCAACATGCAAGTTTTATGTTCACCTCTGGGAAATGAGCTGTATTTCTCTTTTGGGCTGGGAAAACTGGCATTAAGATTTTTCTGGTAGATCTCAATCCTCCTGGTCTTCACACTGGTATCTTCTCATCTCCCACCCTCATCTTCCCAGATGCTGTTTGCCATTGCTGAAGAAATTCAGCTAGAATCTGTTGTAACAGGAGGTGGGTTACAACACTATCTAATTCCACCCAACTATGGATGCTGGGGACTCCCTCATCCACCTCTCTCTGCTCCTTGAGGCTTCTGAATATCCTGGGCTATTGAAAAAGAGAGGGTCCATGTAGGGACGTTTGAATGTGGCTCAGCAAAGTCTATGGGAGGCATGGGCATCACTTCTGCGGGATGATGCACAGGTAATATGCTGGCAGATACAGGCAGAAGGCCCTCCCTAGAGGGCCATGTGGCTCATCAGGGAGGTGACAAGTGGGGTTTACTGTCATGTTGATGAATGGGCTGCTGGTCCTAGCTGGTTCCTTACCGCTCTGTGGTGCTGGCAAGAGATGATGTTGGGCTCTTTATGCTGATCCTGCTTTCCTCCATATGATGCTCAGGTGCCACTTCCCTCCCTCATCCAGTTCCTCTTCCCCTTTCTCAGTCCAGCGCACCTTGGCTAAGGAGGCCACATTCCCTGATTTGCCTGGGTCATGTCCTGACTTGCTCATTTGGTGCAAGCGTAATGAATAATAATGCCCCTTTTCATTCTCAACAGTGACCCATTTGGACATTAAGTTATGTGGTCACCCTAGTCTCGTCCAGTCTTGCTCGGGAGGTCATTGTCTGAGTCCCCCAGTCTTCTCCTGCAATCTGGTGTTACAGCACAAACTTGATTCCTTGCCTCCTTCAGAGCATTGTGCTTGGGTTCTTAAAAGCCTCTTTTTATCTCCACAAAATCAGCTCTTGCAAACAAAAAGTTTGGCTGTGCAAGTAGGTTTCTGGGGCTGGCTTCACAAGCTTATTTTGAAGTCCAAGATAGAACATTAACTGCTTTGTTTCCTGCCACTCTAATTCTCCTTGAGGCAACGTAAATGGCTGATGACTGAAAGTGTCATATACAGAAAGGTCCAGAAAAGAAACCCCAAGGGTTTATATGAAAAGTTATTTTCTCACCATTCTCCCACTTCCAAGTCCCCAGTTGCAACTTGCAATCTCAAGATATTCTTGTCACACCTTCTGTGCCTGGTGTCAGTTTTGTGGAAAAAATAATAATCGTTATTAATTATTGAGTATGTACTAGCATCCAGCACATAGGTTACCTCATGCACTTGCAACAATCCCCTAAGGAGGTTATTATTATCATTATCCCATTTAACAGAGAAGTTAACTCACCTGAACAAGGCTAGACAGCTCGTAAGTGGTTGAGCCAGAGGTTAAGCCTGGGCAATTTCACTCCAGAACTCAGGCACTTAAAACAAAAAGCACTCCTAGTGACCCAAAGCTTGCAGATCTATAACTTGGCAGATTAATTAAAATACAGTATAAACTTCTATTCCTAAGAAAGAGGAGGGTATGGTAAATGCTGTCAGAAACCCATTTTCAATTGTGTAGTTTACCCCAACTGACCCCCAAATCCTCCCAATAGCAGCTTCCAAAGGGACCTTTGCCGATCTTCTTCGGACAGGATGGGCCAAAAGTCTTCCCCCAAGAATTGCTCTCATAATTATTCACATCTGCGTGCCTTTCAGCTCAGAGACAAGTTCCCTGCACGGAAAGAAAGGGTCAATGGAGGCGCTGTTTGGTTAAAAGCAACAGCAAGTCCCTCCCTCCAAAGGCAGGCTGTCAGTGTATAACGTGGCACCTGAGCTCCACCTACTGTGCTTCTTGAGGTTGCTCTAAACGCCAGAGCCCAGCTGGCCCAGAACTGAGACCCGCTCAGCTCCCAGGTGCCTGCAGTCAGCTCTGAGGACCCTACTCCCCAAACAGCTATCAGAGAGGCTGCCAAGATCACACAGGCTGCATTCTCCCACAGCTTCTCACAGGAAGTGAGAGACGAAGGGAATCATGACAGAGGTAGAATCTGCAAATGTACCTAGATGCATGTATTTAAAAGGATGACGAATAACAGATGAATATGGTCTAGAAATCTAATTTACCATGTATATGTGTCAGAGCAGAAATCATTTAAGCTAGTCTCTCATGAGAGTTGATATAGTACATGAATAGAATAACTAGCCGTTATAAATGTAGAGTGCAATCACACTGAAATTACCCCAGCGATACCTAATCTCCATTATATAGTCAATATGCGCGTGGACCTATATTGATAAGATGGAATTAATCTCTCAAACGCAAGGCTCTTCTTACCCTGTTTGAGTTAGGTGTTTTTCAGTGATGGAAGAGGTCAAACCAAGACCGGCAGAATTTGTCAGAATTAACACAGGTGTTCCTACATGTGGTGTTTGGGTTGTGATTCTCATTTGTGGCTTTTATTGTTCCCTTCTCAACATTTCACCACAGTGGCAGATGTTTCCTGAGTGTGCACCCCTTGTATTGCTTTACATCCCTTTGCAGAATGATACTGGGTCAGGGCCTCTCATGAGGCAACAGCTAGTGAATCTGTTATAAATTGTTTTCCCTTGATCAATGTAATGTATGCACGTAGTAGGAAATCAAATAGACTCTTGCTGTATTTTATAAGCCAGTCTCTTCTATCACCTCACAGCTTCCCACTGCTCTCCCCAAGGGCAGTAATGTTTATTTCTGTTTCTAGGTTTTTTGAGCATTAGACATGGGTCTGAATAATTTGTTTTTAGGGCTAATTTTTGATGTACAAACTTTACATCCATTTAACTTCCTGATATGATTGAAAAGGGTACTCTTTAATATGATCTTCCACACCCTCTTTCCCTTCTCTCAAGTTTCAATGGTTATCTCACTATTTTTTAGTGCTGCTAATAGTTACTTTTGAAACTGCAAATGAAATTCATAGCCCCTGATTTCATGTTCCGTGCATTTTTGAAAATATAGATTGAATCCCCAAAATTGTAAAATAAGAATTTTTAGTGCATGTATCCTTCCCACTCCCTCACCCCATCCTTCCACCTCCCAATCTTTTTTAAACATTTAACTGCAGCTCTTATTTTGACAAGTTGATTTCAATAGTTTACAACCACTTGTAAATATACAAATATTTCTCATCGTGAAGTCAAAGAGCATGCTAGAGTTAAATTTCATCGTCTGCACTTCCTATAACATCACACCTCCCTCCATCATTTGAATCACAATGATCCTAGTACCAAAGTCACTGGTGAAATATCTCCTTTCTTTCCCTCTAACAGTAAATCAAAACCATGCCATATTTTGGGTTGTTTTATATTTGGGCGATGAGTGGACTTTTTTCCTGTCATTTCTTATTGCCTTTCTTTTTTTTTATAGTTGAAAGAAATATATCCCTTCATTATGTGCCAAATGTTTTGCAGGCTCTCATTCTTTTACTTGATATACATCCCTATCTTTTGAAGATAGTTTACTTGGCTCCCACTAACCCCATGTTCTAATTTGGACTTGCTGCTTTGTATACCAACTACTTTAGCTACTCTCTTAGTATTTCTTTTTATTGGATTCATGATTTCAACAAGTTCCTTCCTTGGGGTGCTAGAGTACATCCTCAAGTAATTTTCTTAGATATGGTGAATACGAAGTAAACTTCCTGAGTTCTTGCATGTTTGGAACGCTTTGCTCAGAATGTGACTCATTGTGGGTTGGGGTATTTTGCTCATTTGTGTTTTGGGGTTTTTCTATTCATGCTGCTTATTGGTTACTGGACGCCATAGCTTTGGGACTTTTTGTCCTCTATTTCTTTAATACTTTCCTCTATATTCTCTCTGCTTTCTCTCTGGATATCCTGTTAGAGGCTTGAACTCCTGGACTGATCCTCCACATCTTTTATTATTCCCATAGTATTTCCTTTCTCTTTGTCTTTTTACTCTACATTCTGGAATCTTCCAATTTTTCTGTTAAATGTGTTATTATAGCAATCATGTTTCAATTTCCAAGAGTATTGTGTCTTCTCTTATTGTTCATTTCTTAGCAACCTGTTCATGTTTTATAGGTGACATCCCATTTTGACTCTCTGAGAATCCCAATCACATTTTTTTTCAAGAAGTTTTTTTTTTTAATTGAAATGTTTATTGAGATAACTGGGATTCATATGCAATTATAAAATACAAAGAAATCCCAAGCGTACTTTACCCATTTTCCACTCCCCCCCACAAATTTGCAAAACTGCTATATATTACAATCAGGATATTGACAATACACTCATCTTATTCAGATTTCCCTGGTTTTGACTGAACCCATATGTGTGTGTGTGTGTATTTAGTTCTATCATTTGTGAAGGTTTGTGTATTCTTTACCACAGTCAAGGTACTAAGCAGTTCTATTACCACAAGGATCCTTCATGTTGCCTTTTTATAACCTCCCACCTCCCTCGCAGCTCCCTTCATCTCTACTTGTCAACCATTCATCTGTTCTCTATTTCAATAATTTTGTCATTTTAAAATGCTATATAAATTAAATAATATATTATGTAACTTTTGGGGATTTGCATTTTTCACTCAGCCATGAATTACCTGGAAACTCATCCAAGTTGTTATGTGTATTGATATTTTTTATTTTTGAGTAGTATTCCATGATGTGCATGTAACACCGTTTAACCACTTACCAGCTAAAGGACATCTGTGATATTTCCAGCTTTTGGCTATTATGAGTAAAACTGCTATGAACGTTCATGTACAGGTTTTGTGTGAACATGTATAAATACCCAGGAGTGCAATTTCTGGGTCATATGGGAGATGCATATTTAGTTTTATAAGGAACTATTGCCACTATTGCAAAGGAGCTGTGCCATTGAACATTACCACCAATAATGTACAAGTGATCTGGTTTTCTCCATATCTTCACCAGCATTCTAGGTTATCACTACTTTCTTATTTTAGCCACTCTGATAGGTGTGTAGTGATATCTCATTGTACTTTTAATTGGCATTTCCTTCATGGCTAATGATGAATATCTTTTCATGTACTTATTTACTATCCATATATGCATGTCAGTGAAGTGTCTCTACATATCTTTTGCCCATTTTCTCACTGGGTTCTTTGGGTTTTTGGGGGTGGGAGTTCTTTATATATTCTAGATATTAGTTCTTTATTGTATATGTGGTTTGCAAAAATTTCCCCCAGTGTGTAGTTTGCCTTTCCAGCCTCTTTACATGGGCTTTTGCGGAGCAAAAGTTTTAAGTTTTAATGAAGTCAAATTTATGGTTTTCCTTTTCCCTCCCTTTTTTCATGCTTTTGGTGTCAAGTGTAAGAAATTTCTGCCTATCCCTAGATCCCAAAGATTATTACCTATGTTTTCATTTTCTAAAAGTTATATAGACTTACATTTAACATGTAAGTCTATGATTAATTTTGAGTTAATTTTTGTAAAAGATATGAGGTTTTAGTCGAGGTTTAATTTGTTGTCTATGAATGTCCAATTGCTCCAGTACCATTTGTTGAAAAGGCCATCCTTCCTTTAGTGAATTGCTTTTGGTTCTTTGCCAAAATCAATTGGGCATATTTGTGTGGTGCTCTTTTCTGTTCCATTGATCTATGTGTCTATCCCTTTGTCAATACCATGCTATCTTGGTTATGTACCTATATATAGCAAGCCTTAATATGTGATAGGTGACTCCGCCCACTTTTTCCTTCTTTGTCAAGGTCATTTTAGCTATCCTGGGGCTTGTGCCTTTCCATATAAATTTTAGAACAAGCTTGTCTATGTATATAGAAACCCTAGCTGGGATTTTTATATAAATTGCATTAAACTGACATATTAATTTGGGGAGAATTGACATCTTTACTATGTCAAGTCTTCCAGTTCATGAACACTGCATGTCTCTTCATTTATTTAGGTCTTCCCTGATTTCTTTTACCAGGATTTTGTAATTTTCAGCATACAGATCCTATATGTGTATTGTTACATGTATACCTAAATATTTTAATTTCTTTGCAGTGATTGTAAATGGTATTGTCCTTTTCATTTAGGTTTCTATATGCTCATTGTAGTGTATAGAAATAGGATTGATCTTGGTGCGTGTTGATCTTGTATACTGTGACCTTGCTAAACTTATTAGTTCTAGGTGTTCGTTTATAGATTCTTTGAAATTTTACATACAGACTATCATGTCATCTACAAAAAGACAATTTTATCTCTTCCTTTCCAACCTAAATGCCTTTTACTTTATTTTCTTGCTTCATTTCAGTAGCTAGAACTTCCAGTACTATGTTGAATAAGAGTGGTAAGAAAGAACATCCTTGCCTTATTCTTTATCTTAGAAGGCAAGCATTCTGTCTCTCGTCATGATATTAATTGTAGGTTTTTTGGTAGATGCTCTTTATCAAGCTGAGGTAATTTCCCTCTATTCCTAACTTGCTGAAATTTTTATATCATTAACATGTTTTGAATTTTGTTAAATGTTTTTTTCTGCCTTAATTGAGATGATCATATGCATTTTCTTATTTCGCTTGTTGATATGGTAGATTACATTGATTAATTTTTGAATGTTGAATCAGACTTGCACACCTGGAATATATCCAACTTGGTCATGGTGCATAATTCTTTTTATATATAGTTAGATTCAACTTGCTAATAAGTTGTTGAGGATATTTGCATCTCGGTTCAGAAGAGATATCGGTCTTCAATCATATATTTTTTTAAGTTCTATTCTGTTACCTGTAAATTTTCTGTTTTATAACTACTTATTTATTTTTGTCTTTCCTCTTCTATGCTTCAGGCTTTCTTAAATGTCTAGTGATTCTTAATTTTCCATTCATTAAAGTATGGGTATCAGGAAGCCAATAAGAAGTTCCATGTAAGTAGGTGGGGCTCCTCTAATTCACTTTACAATGTACAGGCAGAGAGTCATCAGTACACAAAATATTATTAAAAACTTCCTCAAGGACAGAAGGCTATTGAAAAACTCAAAAACAAAGCAGAGCAGAGATGCTTGCCCTAGACTATACACAAGGAGATCTGCTTGCTGATTAGAAGGAAGATGATAGCAGCAGCAAAAACCCTGAGAGGTATAAGCTACAACAAGTGAAATGGAAAGGACAGGTGAGAAGTGGTAATGAACACACAGGATTATTTCAAGTTCTATATTTGGAATTGTCCAATTATTCTACCTCTTTCCTTGTTGTCTTCTGGGTTTTTGGTTTTATTGACAGATAAGGTCTTTTCTAAGTAAGTTGAAAATATGATTGGCAGAAGTTAGGGCCACTATCTTAGTACCAGGGCTCAAGAAAAAAAATCTTGCTTCATTACAGATTTTGTAGATATCAAGATATTAAATGATTGTCTCCTAGATCAGTGGTCCCTAACCTTTTAGGCACCAGGGACCGGTTTTGTGAAAGACAGTTTTTCCATGGATGGAGTGATGGTTCAGGCGGTAACGTGAGCGATGGGGAACAGGAGATGAAGCTTCGTTCGCTCGCAGGCCCGCGGCCACTTACCTCCTGCTATGCGGCCCAGTTGTCAACAGGTTGCAGACCAGTACAGGTCCACGGCCCAGGGGTTGGGGACCCCTGTCCTAGATTATACACTCATGTTTTCAGGTTGTTATTCTGAATCAAAATCTAGTAGAATATGTTATAAAATTTATTTTAGGAAATATGAATCTACCCCAATGCTTGAAGAGAATGGTATAATTTTTATCCAGTTTTTCTCTGTATAGAAAGAATAAGAAACATCCCTCTGATTTTGAAAACACGAACCAATTGGTAAACTCTTCCGCTTCCTCATCTATAAAGAACATGATACTTAAAACTTTAGCTTTAATCTCGGACATGAAGTACCCCCCCTTCCATTCTCACCTTTGTGAATCTAGTTCCATAAGGCTGGGTACTGCCTGGGATAGACAGCTAGGGCAATCCAAGCTTCAGCCAACGTAGAAGGGGAACTCAGGTGAGGAATGTACTGAAACTTGAAAAAAGCCAGCAACAAGGTTATCAAGCACCAAAAACCTCATCCCTCAGGTAGGTTCACAGGGCAGGCAGGAGACAAAGATGGAATGCCTTTTTTTAGATGAAAAGTTTCTCTACGGCCAAGCAAAACCCTGTAATGGCTTTGGGTATGTTTCAAAGAGCAGTGCTCTCAGAGATTAGAAGGGGGTCCTCAGATGTCATCACTATCATTGCTGACAGATAATCTGATTGAGTACTTCCAATGGCAGGGAAGTCAGTACAGTAGGAGATTGCTCATACTACCAGAAAATACGTCTTCCATAAATAGTTCAACACATATAACTCCCTAAAAGTGGCTGTGTGCCTTGGTTTGCCCAGAGCAATTCTAGGTTATACCTACCATCCCGATACGACTATTAAGTATGTACCCTTTCATTCTCAAAAGTCTCCTGGTCATCTACCTAAAATTGCTATATTTTAGTTCTAGTTTTGTCCCTGAAACTACAAGAGGTTCTCCATATATGAGGATAATCAGTTGCCAAGAAAGAAGACCACTTAGAGGAAATCCATTTAAAGTGGAAACCAAAATCTCATGGTGAAAAGTGAAAAAAGTGTTTTGATTGGGCTAGCACTTTGAAAATGAAACTTAAAAGTATAGGAAAAAGTGTATTTATCTTATACCTCTAATAAAATTTAGCTGAGAATTGTATCTATAAGCTAGAATTAGTTTTTCTCAAGAGGTAAAAAAAATGTTTCAAGATATGAAATATTGATAAAATGTTTATAACGTCATATCTTACTTTTACAATATTACTATAATTTTTATAAACATACATACTCATTTTCAAGGGTTTCTCTTAATCCTTTATCATACTAATTATTCTTGTTTGAAGTACCAATAGAGCCATCTTTGCAAACTTATCTTCTTTACTCTTCATTTGGACAGCCATGTTTTTCAATGACTTGGAATGGAATCTAGTAGTTCTCCAAAATCACTTTCACCAACCCTATGAAATCCTGCATGGTCTGCAAGATAATTTGCAGTTTCCCCATGCAGTAAATTTACATTGATTTCCATTGTATTGTTAACAATTTGTCAACATCAGACAGTGTGGGAAAATAATATTTTGATGTGATAGGTATGGTTATACATCCATATGGAGCAGTAAAGGTGTTTTATATCTGTGCTTTTAAAATGGTGGGAACTTGATTAATTAAGATTCAGATGTGTGTTCTGTCTCTAACAAAAACAATAATATTAAATACCATTTTTGAACATTAACTATATATTAGGCTCTGTGTTAGGCAGTGTGGATACAGAACTGAATATATATTCCTTGATATCAGCAAACAACTTAAAAAGCAAAAAAAATGAATTAAAAGACAAAGATCTAGATAAGCAAAATGCAGTGGGAGCTACAGGTTAATCAGAAATGTCCTAATGGGTGGGATATTTGTCAAATGAGTAGAGTTGGTCATGCAAAAATGTGGGTGGGGAAGGAAGCTCCAGGCAGAGAGAGCAAATGACCTGTGTGAAGTTTTTCAAAGATCAAAATAGCAGGGCACTTTCTGAAAACTGTATTGAAATTTTTTCAAAAATGGATGGAGCACTGCATGCAAAGGAACAGTGCCAAGGAATGGCACTAGTGAGGGTGTCAGGACCAGACACTGATTGACCCAGTAAGTGCAACAGAATAAAACCAAGCTATTGTGGCTGAAATTCAACTGAGAAGAATTGCATCAAAAATAATTAAGAAGGAGCAGCCCACCCAATCAGTATCGCCCTAATCACCCTAATTACCAACCCTAAACTGAGACACTTTCTTAAAATTCTCTAACCCAGTGTTTTTTCTTGGTATATATTATGCTGCTTTCATACCTGTAATATGTTGGCTTAACAAAAAAGAGCTTTTGTGAGTATAAATTCATGCAAAACAAGACAAATAGATAGACAGATACAGATGGACAAAAAAGGTAGACAGAAAGATAAACAGTCATTTTTTTTGCACACAAAAGATTTCCAAATACTCCATTTTGTATTTCTTTATTTTCTAACACCTGCAGAGTGCATTCATAGTCTTTGATTATTTCCAAATCTTTTTTAAAATAAATATTTATTGAGAACCTACTAATTTCTATGAACTACGCTAGGTTGGGAATACTAAGATGAATATGATAAGCTCCCCTTTCTACTGAAAGCCTTTTTAAAAAATTTTATTGACATATAGTTGACATACAATGTTGTGTTAGTTTCAGATGTACAGCAAAGTGATTCAGTTATACATATATATATGTATATGTATTCTCGTTTGATATTCTCTTCCATTATAGGTTATTAAAAGTTATTGATTGTAGTTTCCTGTGCTATATAGTAGGTCCTTATTGGTAATCTATTTTATATATATAGTAGTGTGTATATTTTAATCCCAAACTCCTAATTTATCTCTCCTCCCCTGCTTTGGTAACCATAAGTTTCTTTTCTATGTCTGTGGGTCTATTTCTGTTTTGTAAATAAGTTCATTTATATCATTTTTTTACATTCCACATATAAGCAATATCATATGATATTTGTCTTTCTCTGTCTGACTTACTTCACTCAGTATGATAATCTCTAGGTCCATCCATGTTGCTGCAAATGGCATTATTTCATTCCTTTTTATGGCCGAGTAATATTCCATTGTATATATGTACCATGTCTTCTTTATCCATTCATCTGTCGATGGACATTTAGGTTGTTTACATGTCTCGGCTATTGTAAATAGTGCTGCAGTGAACATTAGGGTGCCTGTATCTTTTCAGGTTATTGTTTTTCTGGATATATGACAGGAGTGGGATTGCAGGATCATATGGTAGCTCTGTTTTTACTTTCTTGAGGAACCTCCATACTGTTCTCCGTAGTGGCTGTACCAATTTACATTCCCACCAACAGTGTAGGAGGGTTCCCTTTCCTCCACATCCTCTTCAGCATTTATTATTTGTAGACTTTCTTAAATTTTTATTTTATATTAGAGTATAGTTGATTAACAATGTTGTGTTAGCTTCAGGTGTACACCAATTTCATTCAGTTATACATATACATGTGTCTATTCTTTTTCAAATTCTTTTCCCATTTAGGTTATTATAGAATACTGAGCAGAGTTCCCTGTGCTATACAGTAGGTCCTTGCTGGTTATCTATTTTAAATATAGCAGTGTGTACATGTCAATCCCAAACTCCCAATCTATCTCTCCCTCTCATTCTTTCCCCCTGGTAACCATAAGTTTGTTCTCTAAGTCTGTGACTCTGTTTCTCTTTTGTAAATAAGTTGATTTATATCATTTTTTTTAGATTCCACATGTAAGTGATATATGGAATTTGTATTTCTCTTTCTGACTTACTTCACTTAATATGATAATGTCTAATTGCATCCATGATGCTGCAAAAGGCATTATTTCATTCTTCTTTATGGCTGAGTAATATTCCATTGTATATATGGACCACACCTTCTTTATCCATTCATCTGTCAATGGATATTTAGGTTGCTTCCATGTCTTGGCTATTGTAAACAGCACTGCAATGAACATTGGGGTGCATGTATCCTTTTGAACCATGTTTTTCTCTGGATATATGCCCATGAGTGGGATTGCTGGAACATATGGTAGCTGTATTTTTAGTTTTTTAAGGAACCTCCATACTGTTCTCCATAGTGGCTGTACCAATTTACATTCCCACCAACAGTGTAGGAGGGTTTCCTCTTCTCCACACCCTCACCAGAATTTATTGTTTGTAAATTTTTTGATGATGGCCATTCTGACTGGTGTGAGGTGATACCTCGTTGTAGTTTTGATTTGCATTTCTCTAATAATTAGTGATGTTGAGCATCTTTTCATGTGCCTCTTGACCATCTGTATGTCTTCTTTGGAGAAACGTCTATTTAGGTCTTCTGTCCATTTTTGGATTGGGTTATGTGTTTTTTTGTTATTGAGCTGCATGAGCTGCTTGTAAATTTTGGAGATTAATCCTTTGTCAGTTGCTTCATTTGCAAATATTTTCTCCCATTCTGAGGGTTGCCTTTTTGTTTGTTTATGGTTTCCTTTGTTGTGCAAAAGCTATTAAGTTTAATTAGGTCCCATTTGTTTATTTTTGTTTTTATTTTCATTACTGTAGGAGGTGGGTCAAAAAAGATCTTGCTGTGATTTATGCCAGTGAGTGTTCTGCCTATGTTTTCCTCTAAGAGATTTATAGTGTCTAGTCTTACATTTATATACTTAATCCATTTTGAGTTTATTTTTGTGTATGGTATTAGGGAGTGTTCTAATTTCATCCTTTTACATGTAGCTATCCAGTTTTCCCAGCGCCACTTAATTGAAGAGACTGTCTTTTCTCCAGGGTATATTCTTGCCTCCTTTGTCATAGATTCGGTGATCATATGTGTGTGGATTTATTTCTGGGCTTTCTACCCTGTACCATTGATCTATATTTCTGTTTTTGTGCCAGTACCATACTGTCTTGACTGCTGTAGCTTTGTAATATAGTATGAAGTCAGGCAGCCTGATTCCTCCAGCTCTGTTTTTCTTTCTCAAGATTGCTTTGGCTATTTGGGGTCTTTTGTGTTTCCATACAAATTGTGAAATTTTCTGTTCTAATTCTGTGAAAAATGTCATTGGTAATTTGATAGGGATTGCATTGAAAATTGCATTGTAAATTGCTTTGGGAAGTATAGTCATTTTCACAATATTGATTCTTCCAATCCAAGAACATGGTATATCTCTCCATCTCCATTTGTGTCATCTTTGATTTCTTTCATCAGTGTTTTATAGTTTTCTGAGTACAGGTCTTTTGTCTCCTTAGGTAGGTTTATTCCTAGGTATTTTATCCTTTTTGTTGCAATGGTAAATTGGATTCTTTCTTTAATTTCTCTTTCTGATCTTTCGTTGTTAGTGTATAGGAATGCAAGAGATTACTTTTTTTCGATTTTTTAAATCAGTTATCTATTTTATACATATTAGTGTATATATGTCAATCCCAATCTCCCAATTCATCCCACAACCACCGCCCACTTTGCCCCTTGGTGTCCATATGTTTGTTTTCTACATCTGTGTCTGCAAGAGATTTCTGTTCATTAATTTTGTACGCTGCTACTTTACCATATTCATTGATTAGCTCTAGTAGTTTTCTGGTGGCATCTCTAGGATTCTCTATGTATAGTATCATGTCATCTGCAAACAGTGACAGTTTTACTTCTTTTCCAATTTGTATTCCTTTTATTTCTTTTTCTCCTCTGATTGCCGTGGCTACGACTTGCAAAACTATGTTGAATAATAATGGTGAGAGGGGACATCCTTGTCTTGTTCCTGATCTTAGAGGATATGCTTTCAGTTTTTCATCATTGAAAATGATGTTTGCTTTGTGTTTGTCGTATATGGCCTTTATTATGGTGAGGTAGCTTCCCTCTGTGCCCACTTTCTGGAGAGTTTTTATCATAAATGGATGTTGAATTTTGTTACAAGCTTTTTCTGCATCTATTGAGTTGATCATATGGGTTTTATTCTTTCATTTGTTAATATGGTGTATCACATTGATTTGCATATATTGAAGAATCCTTGCATGCCTGGGATAAATCCCACTTGATCATGGTGTATGATCTTTTTAATGTGTTGGATTCTATTTGCTAGTATTTTGTTGAGGATTTTTGCATCTATGTTCATCAGTGATATTGGTCTGTAGTTTTTTTGTGACATCTTTGTCTGGTGTTGGTATAAGGGTGATGGTGGCCTTGTAGAATGAGTTTGGGTATATTTCTCCCTCTGCAATTTTTTTGACGAGTTTGAGAAGGATAGGTGTTAACTCTTTTCTAAATGTTTGATGGAATTCTCCTGTGAAGCCATCTGGTCCTGGGCTTTTGTTTGTTGGAAGATTTTTAATTACAGTTTCAATTTCATTACTTGTGTTTGGTCTGTTCGTACTTTCTATTTCTTCCTGGTTCAGTCTTGGAACGTTATACCTTTCTAAGAATTTGTCCATTTCTTCCAGGTTGTCCATTTTATTGGCATAGAGTTGCTTGTAGTAATCTCTTATGATCCTTTGTATTTCTGTGGTGTGAGTTGTAATTTCTCCTTTATCATTTCTAATTTCATTGGTTTGAATCCTCTCCCTTTTTTTCTTGATGAGTCTGGCTAAAGGCTTATCTATTTTGTTTATCATCTCAAGGAAGCAACCTTTAGTTTTATTGATCTTTATTGTTTTCTTCATTTCTATTTCATTCATTTCTGCTCTTTATGATTTCTTTCCTTCTACTAACTTTGGGGGGTTTTTGTTCTTCTTTCTCTAGTTACTTTAGGTATAAGGTTAGATTGTTTATTTGAGAGTTTCCTTGTTCCTTGAGGTGAGATTGAATTGCTCTAAACTTCCCTCTTCGAATTGCTTTTGCTGCATTCCATAGGTCCTGGGTCATCATGTTTTCATTGTCATTTGTTTCTATGTATTTCTTGATTTCCTCTTTGATTTCTTCAGTGATCTCTTGGTTATTTAGTAATGTATTGTTTAGCCTCCATGTGTTTGTGTTTTTTACAGTTTTTTTTCCTGTAATTAATTTCTAATCTCATAATGTTGTGGTCAGAAAAGATGCTTGATATGATTTCAATTTTCATAAATTTACCAAGACTTGATTTGTGACCCAAGATGTGATCTATCCTGGAGAATGTTCCATGTACACTTGAGAAGAAAGTATATTCTGCCACTTTCAGGTGGAATGTCCTATAAATATCACTTAAGTCTATCTGGTCTATTGTGTCTTTTAAAGCTTGTGTTGCCTTATTAACTTTCTGTCTGGATGATCTGTCCATTGGTGTGAGCTGTTAAAGTCCCCCACTATTATTGTGTTACTGTCAATTTCCCCTTTTATGGCTGTTAGCATTTGCCTTATGCATTGAGGTGCTCCTATGTTAGGTGCAAAAATATTTATAATTGTTATGTCTTCTTCTTGGATTGATCCCTTGATCATTATGTAGTGTCCTTTCTTATCTCTTGACTATTTTAAAGTCTATTTTATCTTCAATGAGTATTGCTACTCCAGCTTTCTTGTGATTTCCATTTGCATGGAATATCTTTTGCCATCCCCTCACTTTTAGTCTGTATGTGTCCCTAGATCTGAAGTCGATCTCTTGTAGACAGCATATATATGGGTCTTGTTTTTTGTATCCATTCAGCCACTCTCTGTCTTTTGGTTGGAGCATTTAATCCATTTACATTCAAAGTGATTATCGATATGTATGTTCCTATTATCATTTTCTTAATTGACTTGGGTTTGTTTTTGTGGGTCTTTCTCTTCTCTTGTGTTTCCCACTTAGAAATGTTCCTTTAGCATTTGCTGTACAGCTGGTTTGGTGGTGCTGAATTCTCATAGCTTTTGCTTGTCTGTAAAGCTTTTGATTTCTCCATCGAATCTGAATGAGATCCTTGCTGGGTAGAATAATCTTGGTTGCAGGTTTTTCCCTTTCATCACTTGAAATATATCCTGCCACTGCCTTCTGGCCTGCAGAGTTTCTCCTGAAAAATCCACTGATCACATACAAGGGAATCCCCATAAGGTTATTTGTTGCTTTGCCCGTGCTGCTTTTAATAGTTTTTCTTTGAATTTAATTTTTCTTAGGTTGATTAATATGTGTTTCAGTGCGTTTCTCCTTGGGTTTATCCTGTATGGGACTCTCTGTACTTCCTGCACTTGGGTGGCTATTTCCTTTTCCATGTTAGGGAAGTTTTCTGCTATAACCTCTTCAAATATTTTCTCACACCTTTCTGTTTCTCTTTTTCTTCTGGTACCCCTATAACTTGAATGTTGATGCATTTAATGTTGTCCCAGAGGTCTGTAAGACTGTTCTCATTGCTTTTCATTGTTTTTTCTTTCTTCTTCTCCTCTGCAGTTATTTCCACCTTTCTCCCTTCCAGCTCACTTATTCATTCTTCTGCTTCAGTTATTCTGCTATTGAGTCCTTCTAGTGTATTTTTCATTTCAGTTATTCTGTTGTTCATCACTGTTTGTTTGTTCTTTAGTTTTTCTAGGCCCTTGTTAAACATTTCTTATATTTTCTCAATCCATGCCTCCATTCTGTTTCTGAGATTTTTGGATCATCTTTACTATAATTACTCTGAATACTTTTTCAGGTAGGTTACCTATTTCCTCTTCATTTATTTGATCTTGTAGGATTTTACCTTGCTCCTTCATCTGTAACGTATTTTTTTTGTCATCTCATTTTTTTTGATGGGTGGGGCTGTGTTCCTGTCTTGTTGGTTGTTTGGCCTGAGGTGTCCAGCACTGGAGTTTGCAGGCAGTTGGGTGCAGCTGGGCCTTGGTGCTGAGATGACCCTCTGGGAGAACTCACACTGATGAATATTCCCTGGGGTCTGAGGTTATTTGTTAGTGCAGCAGTTTGGACTTGGTGCTCCCACCACAGGAGCTCAGGCCTAGCCTGAGAACCAAGACCCTGAAAGCCACGTGGTACAGCAAAAAAAAAAGAGCAGAACAATAAAACAACAACGAATTAAAAAATAAAGTTAGAAAAAGAAAATATTAGAAAAACTCAAAATAAAAATGAAACAACAACAAAGCAAAACAGAACCACAACAGCGAAAAAAAAAGCCAGAAAAGGCCTTGGTGGAGCAGTGGGGGGGGGTGGGGCGCCTTAGGTTCAGGATCCACATGGCCAGAGGGGGCCCCCGAGGGCAGAGGTTCAGGCCTGGGACCCCCAGCAGGCTCACCAGGGCCTGAGCAGGCGGGGGAGATGCTGGTCGCATTCCCCTCTGATCTCCCAATCCCGGGAAGGTCTCTCCCCATACCTGTTGATCCCCCCACTGTGAGTGGGCCCCTCTGAGCATGGGAACCCCTCCCTTCCCCCAGCTACCCCTCAGGAGTGCTGGTCCCATTCCACCTCCTCTCCACCACATCCTACCCACAGGCTGTGGGACTGTATATTTCTTGCTTCTGGTGTCTGTCCCCTGGTGGGTGAGGCTGGTCTAGAGGCTTTTGCAGGCTTCCTGGTGCGAGGGGCTGGTGCCTGCCCACTGGTGGGTGGAGTTGGGTCTTGGCCCTCTGTTGGGCAGGGCCATTGCAAGGAGAATGTCTAGAGGTGTCTGTGAGCTCAGGAAGTCTTTAGGGAGCCTGTCTGTTGCTAGGTAGGACTTGTTCCCATCCTGTTGTTTCTTTGGCCTGAGGAGTCCCAGCACTGGAGCCTACAGGCTGTTGAGTGGATCCAGGTCTTTGTGCTAATGCCCCAAGCAAGATGTCTGTCAGCCTTCAGATGAGTACTCGCAGATATGTTCACCACCAACTTTTATGTCCCAAGAGAGAGCAACAGCCACCTCCCACCTTCCCAGGAGACCCTCCAGGACCAGCAAGTAGATCTGGCCCAGGCTCCTATGAAGCCACTGCTCTTGCCCTGGGTCATGGTGTGCACGAGACTTTGAGTGCATCCTCCAAGAGTGGAGTCTCTGTTTCCCCCAGTCCTGTGGAGCTCCTGTGATCAAGACCCACTGGCCTTCAAAGCCAAATGCTCTGGGTTCTCCTCCTCCCAATGCCAGACCCCCAGGCTGGAGAGGCTAACGTGGGGCTTAGAATGCTCACATGGGAGAACTTCTGCAATATAATTATCCTCCAGTTTGTGGGTCACCCACCCAGAGGGTGTGGGATTTTATATCGTGAGTGCACCCCTCCTACCATCTCATTGTGGTTTCTTCTTTGTCTTTGGATGTAGAATATCTTTTTTGGTAGGTTCCAGTATTTTTTATTGATGGTTGTTCAGAAGTTAGTTGTGATTTTGGTGTTCTTATGGGAGGAGGTGAGCTCAAGGTCTTCTATTCCACCATCTTGTCTTCTCCCTTTGACTATCCAGTTCTAATCTCCAACCAAGATGGGCTCAAACCCACCTTTCTAATGTGAAATTATTCTGGCAAGTTATTTTGGCTAAAGTTTTCATATAGCAGGGCTACAGTTAGCCAAGAACATAAGACTTTTCAAATATGACCTTGAATTATATGACTGATTATAAAATATTATATGAAAGAAACCCTTGTAAATCATAACTTTGACTTGTCCTGTCTTTTGAGAAAATGAGAAAATGCCTTTTTTCATTGTAAAGTTATGTAAATCTCTGAAAATAACCACCTTGTGTAATTAAGTGTCTTAGGTCAAATTCCCTTGAAGCATACTCTGTGACAGGGATTTAAATATGCATGATAAATTGAGGGAGTGCTCTTGAGGAAATGTCCTATAAGGGAGGGAGTGAAGCAGGATAGAGAAGGAGTAAGAACTGGGCAAGGATGTGGAATATAAATTGTACCACAAAACTGTATTCCTGAGAGGAAGGGGCTTATCAGCCATCAGCTATGGCCCTTCCTTGGGATGGAGGCTGATACTTAAGAACCCATCAAATGGGGGTCCTTCAAGATGGCAGAGGAGTAAGACGTGGAGATCACCTTCCTCCCCACAAATACATCAAAAATACATCTATATGTGGAACAACTCCTAGAGAATACCTACTGAACTCTGGCAGAAGACCTCAGACCTCCTAAAAGGTAAGAAAATCCCCACGTCCCTAGGTAGGGCAAAGAGAAAAGGAAAAACAGAGACAAAAGAATAGGGATGGGACCAGCACCTCTGGGAGGGAGCTGTGAAGGAGGAAATGTTTCCACAGACTAGGAAGGCCCTTCACTGGTGGAGACAGTGGGTTCGGGTGGGGGGAAGCTTCAGAGCGATGGAGGAGAGTACAGCAATAGGGGTGCAAAGGTCAAAGTGGAGAGGTTCCCACACAGAGGATCAGTGCCAAACAGCACTCACCAGCCTGAGAGGCTTGTCTGCTCACCTGCCGGGGCGGGTGGGGGATGGGAGCTGAGGCTCACGCTTCGGAGGTCAGACCCCAGGGAGAGGACTGGGGTTGGCTGCGTGGAGACAGCCTGAAGGGGACTATTGCACCACAACTAGCTGGGAGGGAGTCAGGGAAAAAGTCTACCTGCCAAAGAGGCAAGGGACCATAGTTTCAGGGTGTGCAAGGAGAGGGGATTCCTTCCCCATGTGCCCACAGAAGAAGGCAGAGCACTGCCTAAGCGAGCTCCAGAGATGGGTGTGAGCCACAGCTATCAGCTTGGATCCCAGAGACAGGCATGAAACACTAATGCTGCTGCTGCTGCTGCTGCCACCAGGAATCCTGTCACTACCCACACCCCATCTGTGAGCCTGTGCAACACGCCACTGCCAGGGTCCTGAGATCAAGGCACAACATCCCTGGGAGAACACACAGCATGCCTCAGGCTGTTGCAGTGTCACACAAGCCTCTGCCACCACAGGCTCACCCCTCATTCCAATTATGACTACTGTACCCCTCCCTCTCCCCAGCCTGAGAGAGCAAGAGAGCCCTAATCAATCACTGCTTTAACCTTCTCCTGTCTGGGTGGGGAACAGATGCCTGAGGGCGACCTACACGCAGAGGTGGGGCCAAAACCATAGCTGAACCCCAGGAGCTGTGCAAACAAAGAACAGAAAGGGAAATTTCTCCTTGCAGCCTTAGGAGCAGCGGATTAAATCTCCAGAATCAACCTGATGAATGCTGCATCTGTAGAATACCTGAATAGACAACGAATGGTCCCAAAATTGAGGCGGTGGACTTTGTAGACTTGGGATTTGCTGTCTGCAACTGATTCGTTTCTGATTTTTATGTTTATCTTAGTTTAGTTTTTAGTGCTTGTTCATTGGTAGATTTGTTCATTGGTTTGGTTGCTCTCTTTCTTTAAATTTTATTATTTTTTAATTTTATTATTATTTTTTCTTTTTTTTTTCTTCTTCCTTTTCATCTGAGCTGTGTGGCTAACAGGGTCTTCATGCTCCAGCTGGGTGTCAGGCCTGAGCCTCCGAGGTGGGAATGCCTAGTCCAGGACACTGGACCACCAGAGACCTCCTGGCCCCAGGTAATATCAGTCAGCGAGAGCTCTCCCAGAGATCTCTGTCTCAACGCTAAGACCCAGTTCCACTCAACAACCAGCAAGCTCCAGTGCTGGATGCCCCATGCCAAACAACTAGCAAGACAGGAACACAACCCCACCCATTAAGTTCACAGACACCCCAAAATACACCACCCGACATGGCCCTGTCCACCAGAAAGACAAGATCCAGCCCCACCCACCAGAACACAGGCACCAGTCCCCTCCACCAGGAAGCCTACACAAGCCACTGAAACATCACGCATGGGTGGCAGACACCAAAAACGACGAGAACTACAAACCTGCAGCCTGAGAAAAGGAGACCCAAAACACAGTAAGTTAAACAAAATGAAAAGACAGAGAAATATGCAGCAGATGAAGGAGTAAGGTAAAACCCACCAGACAAAACAAATGAAGAGGAAAATAGGCAGCCTACCTGAAAAATAATTCAGAATAATGACAGTAAAGATGATCCAACATCTTGGAAATAGAACGGAGAAAATACAAGAAACGTTTAACATGGACCTAGAAGAACAAAAGAACAAACAGTGATGAACAACACAATAAATGATATTTAAAATTCTCTAGAAAGAATAAATAGCAGAATAAGGATAAGTGACCTGGAAGATAAGAGTGGAAATAACTGCCACAGAGCAGAATAAAGAAAAAAGAATGAAAAGAATTGAGGACAGAGACCTCTGTTGTCTCAGAGAACTCTGGGACAACATTAAACACACCAACATTTGAAAAATAGGGGTCCCAGAAGAAGAAGAGGAAAAAAAAAAAGGGTCTCAGAAAATATTTGAAGAGATTCAAGTTGAAAACTTCCCTAATATGGGAAAGGAAATGGTCAATCAACTCCAGAAATTTCAGAGTCCCATACAGGATAAATCCAAGGAGGAACATGCCAAGACACATATTAATCAAACTACCAAAAATTAAATACAAAGAAAAAGTATTAAAAGCAGCAAGGGAAAAGCAATAAATAACATACAAGGGAATCCCCATAAGGTTAACAGCTGATCCTTCAGCAGAAACTCTGCAAGACACAAGGGAGTGGCACGACATATTTAAAGTGATGACAGGGAAAAAACTACAACCAAGATTACTCTACCCAGCAAGGATCTCATTCAGATTTGACAGAGAAAGCAAAAGTTAAGAGAATTCAGTACCTCCAAAGCAGCTTTACAACAAATGCTAAAGGAACTTCTCTAGGCAGGAAACACAAGAGAAGGAAAAGACCTACAAAAACAAATCAAAAACAATTAAGAAAATGATAATAGGAACATTCATATCGATAATCACCTTGAATGTAAATAGATTAAATGCTCCAAAGAAATGACACAGACTGGCCGAGTGGATCCAAAAACAAGACCCATATATCTGCTGTCCACAAGAGACCCACTTCAGATGGAAAAAGATATTCCATGCAAATGGAAATCAAATGCTGAAGTAGCAATTCTCATATCAGAACAAATAGACTTTAAAATAAAGATGGTTACAAGAGACACAGAAGGACACTGAGTAAGGATCAAGGGATCAATCCAAGAAGAAGATATGACAATTATAAATATTTATGCACTCAACATAGAAGCACCTCAATACATAAGGCAAATGCTGACAGCCATAAAAGGGGAAATCAACAGTAACAGGATAATAGGGGACACTAACACCCAACTTTCACCAAGGAACAGATCATCCAAAATGAACATAAGTAAGGAAACACAAGCTTTAAATGATTCACTTAACAAGATGGACTTAATTGATACTTATAGGACATTCCATCCAAAAACAGAATACACTTTCTTCTCAAGTGCTCATGGAACATTCTCCAGGAGAGATCATACCTTGGATCACAAATCAAGCCTCAGTAAATTTAAGAAAATTGAAATCATTTCAAGTGTCTTTTCCAATCACAACACTATGAGACTACATATCAATTACAGGAAAGAAACTGTATAATATACAAACACATGGAGGCTAAACAATATGCTACTAAATAACCAAGAGATCACAGAAGAAATCAAAAAGCACCTAGAAACAAATCACAATGAAAACACGATGACCCAAAACTGATGGGATGCAGCAAAAACAGTTCTAAGAGGGAAGTTTATAGCAATACAATCCTAACTCAAGGAACAAGAAAAATCTCAAACCTAACCTTACACCTAAAGCAGTTAGAGAAAGAAGAACAAAAAAACCCACAAAGTTAGTTAGCAGAAGGAAAGAAATTATAATGATCAGATCAGAAATAAATGAAAAAGAAATGAAGGAAACAATAGCAAAGATCAATAACACTAAAAGCTGGTTCTTTGAGAAGAAAAACAAAATTGATAAACCATTAGCCACCCTCATCAAGAAAAAAAGGGAGAAGGCTCAAATCAATAGAACTAGAAATGAAAAAGGAAAGTAACAACTGACACTGCAGAAATACAAAGGATCATGAGAGATTACTACAAGCAACTATATGCCAATAAAATGGAAAACTGGAAGAACTGGACAAATTCTTAGAAAAGTACAACCTGCCAAGACTGAACCAGGAAGAAATAGAAAATATGAACAGACCTATCACAAGCACTGAAATTGAAACTGTGATTAAACATCGTCCAACAAATAAAAGCCCAGGACCAGATGGCTTCACAGGCGAATTCTATCGAACATTTAGAGAAGAGTTAACAACTATCCTTCTCAAACTCTTCCAAAATATAGCAGAGGGAGGAACACTCCCAAACTCATTCTAAAAGGCCACCAGCACCCTGATACCAAAACCACACAAAGATGTCACAAGGAGGGAAAACTACAGGCCAATATCACTGATGAACATAGATGCAAAAATCCTCAACAAAATACTAGCAAACAGAATCCAACAGCACATTAAAAGGATCATACACCATGATCAAGTGGGGTTTATCCCAGGAATGCAAAGGTTCTTCAATATATGCAAATCAATCAATGTGATACACCAATATTAACAAATTGAAGGAGAAAAACCATATGATCATCTCAATAGATGCAGAAAAAGCTTTCAACACAATTCAACACCCAGTTATGATAAAAACTCTCCAGTAATTAGGCATAGAGGGAACCTACCTCAACATACTAAAGGCCATATATGACAAACCCACAGCCAACATCGTTCTTAATGGTGAAAAACTGAAACCATTTCCTCAAAAATCAGGAACAAGCACGGATGCCCACTCTCACCACTCATTCAACATAGTTTTGCAAGTCATAGCCACGGCAATCAGAGAAGGAAAAGAAATAAAAGGAAGCCAAATCAGAAAAGAAATAAAGCTATCACTGTTTGCAGATGACATGATACTATACATAGAGAATCCTAAAGATGCTACCAGAAAACTACTAGAGCTAATCAATGAATTTGGTAAAGTAGCAGGATACCAAATTAGTTCACAGAAATCTCTTGCATTCCTATACACTAATGATGAACAATCTGAAAGAGAAATTAAGGAAACACTCCCATTTTCCATTTCAACAAAAAGAATGAAATACCTAGGAATAAACCTACCTAAGGAGACAAAAGACCTGTATGCAAAAAACTATAAGACACTGATGAAAGAAATTAAAAATGATACAAACAGATGGAGAGATATACGATGTTGTTGGATTGAAGAAACAACATTGTGAAAATGACCATACTACCCAAAGCAATCTACAGAGTCAATGCAATCCTTTTCAAACTACCAATGGCATTTTTCACAGAACTAGAACAAAAAATTTCACAGTTTGTATGGAAACACAAAAGACCCTGAATAACCAAAGCAATCTTGAGAAGGAAAAGCAGAGCTGGAATAATCAGGCTCCCAGTAATCAAGACAGTATGGTACTGGCACAAAAACAGAAATATAGATCAATGGAACAGGAGAGAAAGCCCAGAGATAAACCCACGCACATATGGTCACCTTATCTTTGATAAAGGAGGAAAGAATATACAATGGAGAAAAGACAGCCTCTTCAATAAGTGGTGCTGGGAAAACTGGACAGCTACATATAAAAGAATGAAATTAGAATACTTCCTAACACCATACACAAAAATAAACTCAAAAATGGATTAAAGACGTAAATGTAAGGCCAGACACTATCAAACTCTTAGAGGAAAACACAGGCAGAACACTCCATGACATTAATCACAGCAAGATCCTTTTTGACCCACCTCCTAGAGAAATGGAAATAAAAACAAAAATAAACAAATTGGACCTAATGAAAGTTAACAGCTTTTGCACAGCAATGGAAACCATAAACAAGACGAAAAGACAACTCTCAGAATGGGAGAAAATATTTGCAAATGAAGCAACTGACAAAGGATTAATCTCCAAAATATACAAGCAGCCCATGCAGCGCAATACCAAAAATCAAACAACCCCATCAAAAATGGGCAGAAGACCTAAATGGATGTTTCTCCAAAGAAGATATACAGATTGCCAACAAACACATGAAAGGATGCTCAACATCACTCATCATTAGAGAAATGCAAATCATAACCACAATGAGGTATTACCTCACAGTGGTCAGAATGGCCATCATTAAAAAATCTACAAACAGTAAATGCTGGAGAGGGTGTGGAGAAAAGGGAACCCTCTTGCCCTGTTGATGGGAATGTAAACTGATACAGCGACTATGGAGAACAGTATGGAGGTTCCTTAAAAACTAAAAATAGAATTACCATATGACCCATCAATACCACTACTGAGCATATACCCTGAGAAAACCATAATTCAAAAAGAGACATATACCACAATGTTCATTGCAGCTCTATTTACAATAGCCCGGACATGGAAGCAATCTAAGTGTCCTTCAACAGATGAATGGATAAAGAAGATGTGGCACATATATACCACAGAATATTACTCAGCCATAAAAAGAAACGAAATTGAGTTATTTGTAGTGAGGTGGATGGACCTAGAGTCTCTGTCATACAGAGTGAAGTAAGTCAGAATGAAGAAAACAAATACCGATTGCTACACATATATGGAATCTAAAAAAAAATGGTTCTGATGGACCTAGGGGCAGGACAGGAATAAAGAAGCAGACGTAGAGATTGGACTTCAGGACACGGGGAGGCTGAAGGGTAAGCTGGGACGAAGTGAGAGAGTGGTATGGACATATATACACTACCAAATGTAAAATAGTTAGTGGGAAGCAGCCGCATAGCACAGGGAGATCAGCTTGGTGCTTTGTGACCACCTAGAGGGGTGGGATAGGGCGGGTGGAAGGGAGACGCAAGAGAGAGGAGATATGGGCATATATGTATACATATAGCTGATTCACTTTGTTATACAGCAGAAACTAACACAACATTGTAAAGCAATTATACTCCAATAAAGATGTTAAAAAAAAAAGAACCCATGAAATAAAAGCAGTTTCTAAGTGTCAAAGGTCATCAGTGAGCTGTTCCAGCCAACATTCACAGCAGCCTGCTAAAAGTGACTGGGTAGGGCACCAAAACAATGTCTAACAGAAACCACCCCTTGGATTGCCCAAAGAAACTTGTTTCTCACATTTCATTCAGTCTATCTAGTACCCAATCCCAGCTGCTCCAGGAGTCTATGGTCATAATTCCTAGGGAAATTTACAAGAGGGAATTTGTGGGTCAAACTATGGCACTTGGTGTTGCAGTTAGACCCTGATCATAATTGGTATTACTATGTCCATCCTTCACCATCAATTGTAGACTTCTCTCACTCCTAGCTCTTACTTCTGGTTCTCTATGTGGTTAACCTGATGGCATGACCCAGATGCTCACCACTAAGGGATCTCAGGCCCTTATAAGCCCGTAGTTGTATTTGCCCATTTACAGTTCAGCTGAGCATAGGTATACCAAGAGATGCCTAAGTGAATTACCTTAATACCAAACATATTCTTCCCTGCCCCATTATGTAGCAGCATCCACATCGCTACCACTTACAATGATCAGAGACAATTACCCCTGCCAGTGTGGTAACTCCTTTCTATGCCTACTGGTCTACTTGCTCAGGGAGCTCAGAGTGATCATGCGACAGCCTTAACTTTAAATTGAGTGAGACTCTGACTATGTCCTCTGGTGGAAGTATCTCCCCATCTGGGAACTGGGACAATTAGACTGACAGTACAAAGTTGTGAGGATGGGAAGCACAAATTCCCCCATCAGGTCTCTGGGAGTAATGAAAAGCAGGCCCCTTTGACTTTTACCCTTTGATTCCCAGACTCATGTATTCTACCCACTTGGCACTCAGTCCCACATAGTCACCCCTCCACTTGAGCCTCAACATTCTGAAAGCCAATGGAATTTAGATGTAGTGCTGGGAAGATTGGGAGGGTGAGTGTCTTAGACTGCTCCCTCTGAAACAGAGCCTGAGTAAAGGGTCTGAATGTAAGAGGCGTATTTGGGTGATGATTACAGGAAGCCCTCACAGAGAAGTGGGGAAATAAAACAGGGAAGAAAAGGAAAACAATACATGTGTGTTAATGAACAAGTTACTGCCCTTGGCAACTTTGAATCAATCCCAATAGCAACCTTTGGAGAGATTGTGGAATACACCTCAGAGTTTTCCTCCTGAGGGGCTAGGAAGCTAGAGTATTTATTCTCCAATTCCCATCCATAATTGGCTGAGGACTACTCTTCATTTTGCCCTCCGTGTGGGTTAGAGAGAGCCCTCAGATGTAGAGTTAATAGAAGTTAGCAGTAAGACACTGCTGGTGAGTATGCGAATGGTGAATGCCGAGGGCATACGGTAAAGACACCAACAGAATTTATTGCAGGTAGGTTTCCACCACGCAGTGAAACAGGGGCTTTTAAGAGATGTTTAGCCTGAGTTACTTAAGGGGAAAGAAAGTGACATTTCTTATATGCTGGATTTTGTGAATGAACATTTACACACATTACGATTGCATTCATAATTCACTTTGATATAAGAAAACCAGTTCAGAAGGTTGCTATGTATACCACCAGAGCCATGAGGAGAACAACTGGACTGCAGCTGAGAATTTGCAATACGGCTCCTAGTGGGCCTCGTTTTCTCCCTTGGTAAAAAGGCAAGCACCTAATTCCAAGGAGTTTTCACTTCTGTAAAAAGCATTAAAGTTCTGGGGTAAGAGGAACTATAAAATGACACCATAAAAGTGACAGATCTCAATTTACTGGTAAAGAAGTACAAATGGCACATATCAGAACTGCATTAGCCAAGACTCTATAATTACAGATATTTAATAAAATTAATTTAATAGCCAGTAATCCAAAATTTTAAAAGCACATGTGAGAATCAAATAAAATAGAATTAGAGTGGAGTGCATTTTAGACTTTTAAGGAAATTATGGACTAATGATTTCTGCAGCAATCTTATGACTAAACTACCCCAGACCTCATAAATACTCTGAACTGAGTCTGAAACTCTACAGCAAACCAGATACAGAATCTTCCATGTTTAAGGGTACAACAATAATTTTAATTTACTTACTTGAGAGGAACAAACACAAAAAGCTTCAACAAAGACAATAGTATGGTAGAGTAGAATGAGTATAAGGCTTTATAGTCAGAAGATCTGGGTTTTGGTCTTCAGGAATTACATGACTAGGAAAACATGAGGAAGTTTCTAAGCTTCACTGAGCCTATTTCCTGAAAGTAATAACCATGATACCTTTCTATACACAGTATTGCAGTTATATTAACTGAGATAATATATATAAAAGTACTTTGTAAGCCACGTATGTTCAACATGATTAACATCTTAGTTTATATTACAATGAGAAAAGTGCAGAGCAATTAACCAGATCCAGCAAATAAAAATCCCATTCCATGCAATTAGAAAGCAAAGATGGATGCTATGCAGTAAAGGTAATTTTGTGTAGACTACCGGAAAAAGGAAATTTTGTTGAATCACTGTGGTAGTGACTTCTATTCCTTACATTTATCTGGTCCTCTCTTCTCCTGGACATATGAGGATGTACTTTCCCCTGCCCCTTTGGAACTGGACAGAGCTACGTGACTAGTTCTAAGATAACAGTCTGTTAGCAGAAGTGATGGCTGACCCTATTGAGCTAAAGCTTTAACTGCCAATGCAAAACCCTCCAGCACTCTCTTTCCCTACCAAGGTGACTGAGGAGGTCTCAGTTGAAACAGTGGAACCAAAAGATCCAAGCCACCTGGAAAATGAGTTGCCAATTGGAGGACCGTTGCCCTGGAAGTTCACCTGGACCCACAATAGGCTTTGCATGAGCAGGAAATAAACCTCTGTGACACTTTGAGTTTCTGTTTATTGATTTTTGTTACTGCAGCATAATTCAGCCTATCCTGACTAGAATAATCACTGAGATCTTTATCAGGGGCTTCTGTGTTTCTACATATGACACAACCACACAGCTCTGAAGATGTTGAACTTTAGGCATCTGAATCTATATATGAATATAATCATGCTACTAATCAAGAAAAGAAAGTTTTTGTATCAATATTATTCAAACCCTTCAATTCACTAACTTGAATTAGGCTGCATCTTCACAATGCTAGAAAAATTGGTTGGTTTAGTAAATTCAGAAGAAAGAAAAAGTTCCTTTCCCTCACTCATGAGTGTGCTTCCACAGACATGTTTACAGAGTCAGTACTGAATTTTTCCACTATCCCAAATTTCTTTTATATTATTTATTAAATATGTAGTATAATGCACCTGGCTAATTGAAATGTGGTTTCCAAGACAAGAGGATGGAGATGATTTTGTTATTATTTATTTATGATCTCACATTCTTCTAAAAGGATTTGGGATACAAATGATGAATCATTCTCCAATTTCCTTAACTGGTCTTATTCCATAGCAAATCACATTGCAATGAACCAATCGCAAAAGACCTGGAATTAAGTATACTGGCATTGGATATGTTCATTTATAAATATTGTAAAATATGGATTATAAATCAGTAAAATGAGCACCCAGAAAGATGTCTCTACCGTTACCACAAAATCTCCACGACTTTGGGCAAATTATTTATGTTCTATTACCACTTCAATATCTATAAAATTGGGAACGTGTTGGTCATTTCAAACATACCATACTGGGAAAGACAGGTAGTACTGGGGAAGGGGAACTAATATAGAGAATAAGAAAACATTCCAAAGGGCATTCAGCTCATTGGAAGAGAGACTTGCAAAGTAAAATCAAAAAGAATATTTCACTTTAAATTGTGGTGCTTTATCAAGTATATATTTGGTTTTTAATTTCTCTTTTATTTTTAAAGAACTGACTAGGAAAGAATAACTGCCATTTAGAGAGGAGAGGGGTCATGGGGTGGGTTTCTGAAAGGGACACTTTGTTTCCTACATGGCTTTGGATTTGCTCTTTTAAATACAAATCAGTGTCCCTAACCTTTGAGATATGTGGTTTGGTGGTTTGGAGTTTTGTTTCTGATTCCCATTTATAGTAAAGACTAATGTAGTGGTTGTCAAAGTGTGGTACCTGGACCAGCAGTAGCAACAGCATCTGGGGACTTCTTAGAAATGTACACTCAGCCCCACAGCATCTACTGAATCAAAAACTTGGGGTGAGGCAAGGCAATCTGCTATAACAAGTCCTGCCTGTGCTTCTGAGGCATGCTCAAGTTTGAGAAACATTGGACAAAAGGGCCTTTCCTTAGAAATCTGCAAAGAACACCCTGATCCATTAAATGTATACTAGCATTCAAAAATCAGATATAAATTGAGCACTTGTAAAACCTTTTCTAACATTGAGAATCTATATTTTCTGATTCTCTTAGATTAAGACCTGACACCCTAAATTTCAAAATGGAGCCAGTTTTTATGTTTAAGTAATAAACCCTTAAAAATATGCAATTTATATTTGAAGTGCTGACACAATCTTAATGATAGCATTGCAAATGGCGACGCTATAATTAAGCTTCGATCTCCTTTGGAAAAAAAAAGGGAGAGAGAATGTGAAGAAGGAGATTACTGTTCAATGAACTGCTCTGTCATTTGCTGCAGTGATTCTTAATTGTGTCTCATTACAGCAAGATGATCATTACTCTACTTGTCTGTCTGATTTAGAGACCACTAAAAGTGTCTTGTAACTTGCAGCCATCTCCCTTGCAACAGTCCTTTGCCTCTCACCCTCATTACTCAGAATCTGTCCAATTATTTGTCATTAAAGTAATAAAAAGGACTGCAGCAGAAAATGTGGGAGGTAACTGTTGGAGGTCTGCCCGGGGAGGAAGAAAAAATGCAAACTGTTCTCAAAGCACTGGGAAGGTGACATCGTTAATTAAGTGTTAGGGAATATGCAAATCAGTCCTACTCTCAAGAGACTGTAATAAAACTGAGAAAACATTATTATCACTGCAAGTAAGAGAAGGCCGTGTTACCCCATCTGGAAGACTGTCATTTTCTGGTGGAGACTCAAGCAAAGAGGGGAGGGGGCCGGGAAGGAGTGAAGAAGGTGGATTGTTCAGGACCATTGAGTGTGCTCAGGCTGTTAAGAGTTCAGAATTAAGGTGTCAACACGGAGGGCCAGTGGATTACAACTTTTAATGAGGGATGTTTGTCTAATCACAGGATTTGCACACCCAATTTCCTCTGCAAAATGACTTACAACTCATCAGCAGGCAGTGTTTCTGTAGGTTAAAGGAAGGGGAGAGGAATTGAGGTGGAGGCTTACAGCTGGCATAGTAGGCATCTTGGGTGTTTTCTAAAGGCGGTAATGAAGCAAATCACTTGAAGGTATGTGGACACTTGTTTACTTATTAAAAATACACTGAGCACCAACAGAAGCCTCTGGGCCTTTGCTCAAGCTGAAACCTCTACCCGGAATGCCTTTTCTCCACTCCTCCTACATCTTGTTACTCTGGCTAACTCATTTCTTATCTTTTGAAGTTCATAGTGTCAATTCCTTGTGAAATCTATCCCATTTCCACCCCAGATAAGTACATGCCAAAGCAAGAACAGAGTGCCTGCTATGCCGACACAGCTTCGAGGCAGGTTCTCTTGCTCTCTTATTCTATCCGGGTGGCAGATATTTATATAAAACCTTCTAACATGGAGATACGGGAGTGATAGTTTCGCAGGCAGACTTTCATTTGATCACAAGGAAATGAAAATCTTTCTCAGCACCCTTTAGGAAAAATCATCTTGCATCCTGCATTAGTTAGCAACTGCTGCTTAACAAACCATCCCAAAACTTAGATGCTTAATTATTACTCAGGAGTCTATATGTCAGGTGGGCTTACTCGTGAGCTTTCACCACCTGGACGTTGGCTAAGAGAGTCTACAATTGGGTAGGCTGACTCCCTCACATATTTGGGTGTCTTTTGGCTCTAAGTTGGCCTAGAAAGGCCTTAGTCTGGAAAACTAGGATCTTCTTCATGGGGCTCTAATCCTCCAGTAGGTTAGTGTATACTTGTTTACAGGCTGGTGACAGGGTTCTGAGAGAGAGTGTAAGCATGCAACAGGTTGAGGCATAGGCCTGGAATTGGTACACTCTCACTTTCATCCCTTTTATTAACCAAAGGATCATTGTAGAATCAAAGGGTGGGGAATTCACTTCACCACTTCATGGGAGGAGCTACAATGTCACACTTCAAAGGGCTTGGTGACAGGCAGGATTGAAGAATTGAGGTACTCAATTCTCATTTGTGGCCATGGCCAGAGCTGACTATCCTGTACTGTATAGATCACAGGGGCATCTTATTTATGCCAAGAACACTTCCTCTTAATCAGAGAATGAATTTCCTTGCTGCATTAATTTCCTGAGGCTGCTGTAACAAATTACCAGTAACCCAGTGGATTTATTCTCTCACAGTTCTGGAGGCTAGAAGTTCAAAATCTAGCAGGGTCATGCTCCCTCCAGGGTATCTTGGAAAGAATCCTGTCCTTGCCTCTTCTAGCTCCTGGTGGCTCCAGGCATTTCTTAACTTGTGACCACATCACTCCAATCTCTGTGTCCATGGTCACATTGCCTCCTCCCTTTCTGTCTCCTATAAGGACACTTGCCACTGGATCTGCAGCCCAACCCTATCATCTATGATGATGGCCTCCTCTCAAGATCCTTAACTTAATTTTCAATGACCATTTTTTCTAAATAAGGTGACATTTACAAGTTCTGAGAGTTAGGACATGGACATATCTTTTTCAGGGCCACCATTCAGTCCACTGCACTTGCCATCACCTTATTACTGTAGCTGACTCAGTTGTGAGACTAGAAATAGCTCTCATCCTCCCTTTATGTAGGTGGGAAAGCAGAAGCCTGGGGAAATGATGAATGGCAAGACTCTGCAAATGATAGTGACTTGGTTGCCCATTCCATATCCTCTCCCATTCCTGCCCTATTTCAATCAGTGGTTTCAACTGGGAAACTATATGGGGTAACAGGCTTTTAGAGAACTGTATAGCAGTGTCCTGAGAACTCAAAAACTGTGGGCAGTGAGTTACTCTGGAATTATTAAACCTGGTCACACATGCCTTAGTCCTTACTAACCCATGGGAATTCCTTTTTAGTTACCTACTATTATAAAACTAATGAACCCCAAACTTAATATCTTAAATAATATTATCTCTCATTAAAATGGGATTTGACTACACTGGTCTTCTATTTCATTTGGTATCAGCTGGGGCACTAGGATATTGGAAAATCCAAATGGCCTAACTCATATAGCTGGCAGTTGGTACTGGCTGCTGGCTGGAGCTTAGTTAGGGCTGTGGCTAGGGGCCATGGTTCTCCATTGTGTGGGCCTCTCCTTGTAAGTGTTTGGGCTTCATTACAGCATGCTGACTCGATTCCAAAGAGGATCATCTCAAGAGGTAGGAAGAAGAATCTGACATTCATTTTAAGGCATGGGCTTAGAAATATTAGACTATCAGTTTGACAGAATTCTATTTGTCAAAGTAGTCAGAAGACCAACAAATATTTAAAGGAAAGAGAAACAAATTCCAATTCTTGATGGAAGTACCTCATGAACTTACAGAAACTGGAGTGTTGACAACTATCTTTGGAAGCCGGTGACCACAGCCTTCCTTCCTCTATTCCACCAGCAGGGCTACCACTAGGGTTTCACGAGCATGTGTGGCTGAGCGGGTAAGTGAGGGTTGAAATCCTACTCATGCTCCACTTGCCAAACCACTTCCCTTGGCTAGAGCAGAGCTGAATCCACTCATGTGGAAGGGATGCCTTTTCCATTTTTGCCCTATGGAATAATTGTAGCTTTGTCTACCAGCAGACCCATAAGTTGGCACTGTAACTTCCACTGTCATCACTCAACAAAACCAAGATTGCTAGCACAGGGATTTTGTAATAGAGCCAAAAGGATGTTGATCCTTTGTTTGAGACTGGCATCTGCTACTTACTAGCTAACTTAACCTAGACAAGTCACTGAACTCTCTGCAATGGAGTTCCTTCATCTGCAGAATAGAGATGGTAATTTCTGTAATTCTGCCCTTTATTACTCTCACAGTGTGGTAAGAGTCAAGTGATATACATGTAAGACTACTATGGAAAATATAGGCTTCTATGTATATGTGAGTCTTTATCTAAAAAGTATGCTCACTCCCACCTACTTTTGCTGATGCCAATCCCCAATCTTTGTTTGGAAACTGCAGCACTAAGGGCTATGAAACATTGGCCCAAAGAAATCTGCCTAAAGGAAGTGAATAAGAATAAGACATCTGTTGTGATGACAAGAAGTCCACATTGGAACAAAGATGATCAGATATTATCACTTCTGTACCTTATTTACCAGGTTCTCTCAACTGTGAAGCATGAGGAGCTAAGAAACACTCCTAGTTTCTACATCATTCTATATTTATTTTCCAAAGCCCCCCAGGAGGAAGAATGTTACCTGACCACTTTAAATGAGTGCAATGCATGTTGAAAACACAAGGCACTAGGTAAACGATAGATAATTACCAAGCACATATTGACATTAGGTAAAACACTCTGGCATTTTTCTGTGCTGTGGTCCATTGAACTATGTCGCTGTGATGACCAAATAATGAATTACAGTCCATTTATGAAAGCACTGTGTTTAATGCTAACCTTCTCCTACATCTCAGTACCTTGACCGTGACAACAGTTGTACACACAGATGGGTCTGAATACATTAGATTTCTCTCTCTCTCTCTTTTTTTTTTTTTTTTGAGGTACACGGGCCTCTCACTGTTGTGGCCTCTCCCGTTGCAGAGCACAGGCTCCAGACGCACAGGCCCAGCGGCCATGGCTCACGGGCCCAGCCGCTCCGCGGCACATGGGATCTTCCCGGACTGGGGCACAAACCCGCGTCCCCTGCATTGGCAGAGGCACTCTCAACCACTGCACCACCAGAGAAGCCCTAGATTTCTCATTTTTATAGTTAATGAAAATTCAGACTGATATTTTATACCTGTGTGTTCCATGCAAAAAAATAGTTCATCTGCAGAGTGGCCTTGTTATACATTTGCGTGGTAGAATGAATACAAGTACCAACAGATAGCTACAGTTACCCTTGGGAAAAAGGGATAGAATTCATCCATTGTCCAGCATCATATTAATTTAGCAAGATAGGGCCTGATATAACATAGTGTTATTAACCTTTATTATTAATAATAAGCTGCCACTTACTATATGCCAAAACCTATGATGAGCACACGATATATATATTTACTTTTTTAACTCTCACCCTAAACCTTTCAAGGTAGGTATACCTATCCTAGTTTTTTTTTGTTTTTTTTGGGGGGGGGGGGTTTGTTTGTTTGTTTTTGCGGTACGCAGACCTCTCACTGTTGTGGCCTCTTCCACTGCGGAGCACAGGCTCCGGATGCGCAGGCTCAGCGGCCATGGCTCATGAACCCAGCCGCTCCACAGCATGTGCCATCCTCCTGGACCGGGGCACAAACCCGCGTCCCCTGCATCGGCAGGCGGATTCTCAACCACTGCACCACCAGGGATGTCCATATCCTAGTTTTATAGATGAAGAATTTGAGGCTAGAGAGGTCATCTAGCCTGTCCAGTGTCACTCAGATAAGTGCTGGAACTGGGTTTCAAATCCAGGTCTAACTACCTTCAAATCCCATTCTTTTATATAGCCCATATATGGTACTGGCTTCTAGAAAATAATGTTTGTTTTTCTGGTAAGCTTCTTATGGATTTGAAAACTTCATAGCTTTTGGACCAAAGGAAGTAATGAATCCCCTTCAGTCCTATCGCTCCACACCCCATTTCTAGAGGAGAAGTTCTGGATTTTACCTCTCATCTGAATTTCAGTAAATTAGGCTATGTGACTTAGACTTTTCAAACTCAAAGTGATGAAAATTCTTCAGAGAAGTAGAGGATGTCTCACATGTGCCAGCCCGTTTGAGTAGTCTTTGTTTAGTCTACTCAAGCCCACTTTGGGACCAGACTCAGTCATGCATAATATCCCAGAACAAACAAATCCAACTCCAAAAGCTTTGGCAAATTTGATGCTAATTTTACTACATTTTTTATGGTAATGGAGAATTAACGTCACACATCAGATTGGCCATAACCTAAAAGAACAATTTTATTAGACATCTTTGTTTCCCCAGAGTTTCCTCCCCTTTATCATCCAATTTATGACTACCTTCTCCCTTTTTCTTTACAATCTCCTCAAATGCCCTTTATCAATTTAGTGCTTCCTTCAGTTTGAGTACCCAATTCAGTAATATAAGACTTCAAATAGCAGGAGACTTTAACACCCCACTCACATCAATGGACAGATCTTCCAGATAGAGAATCAATAAGGCAACAGAGATCCTAAATGAAACAATAGAACAGTTAGACTTAATTGATATTTTCAGGACATTACATCCAAAAAGAAACAGAATACACATTCTTTTCAAGTGCACATGGAACATTCTCTAGGATTGACCACATACTAGGGCACAAAACAAGCCTCAACAAATTTAAGAGTATGGAAATTATCTCAAGCATCTTTTCCGACCACAACAGCATGAAACTAGAAATTAACCACAGAAAAAGAAATGAGGAAAAAACAATTACATGGAGACTAAACAACATGCTACTAAAAAACCAATGGGTCAATGATGAAATCAAAGAGGAAATTTAAAAATACCCTTGAGACAAATGACAATGAAAACACAACCATACAAAATCTACTGCCTGCAGCAAAAGCAGTTCTTAGAGGGAAGTTCATAGCGATACAGGCCTTCCTCAAAAAACAATGCAGAAAAATCTCAAACAACCTAACCTACCACTTAAAATAATTAGGAAAAGAAGAACAAACAAAACCTAAAGTCAGCAGAAGGAAGGAAATAATAAAGATCAGAGAAGAAATAAATAAAATAGAGATTTAAATAAACAAGAGAAAAAAATCAATAAAACCAAGAGGTGGTTCTTTGAAAGGATAAACAAGATTGACAAACCTCTGGCCAGGCTCACCAAGAAAAAGAGAGAAAGCAAATCAACAAAATAAATGAAAAAGGAGTCATAACACTGATACTGCAGAAATACAAAAAAACATAAGGGAATACGATGAACAATTATATGCCAACAAATTCAACAACCTGGAAGAAATGGACAAGTTTCTAGAAACATACAGCCCACCAAAATTGAATCAAGAAGAAATAGATAATTTGAACAGACCAACCACTAGAGGTGAAATAGAATCTGTAATTTTAAAACTCCCTTCAAACAAAAGTACAGGGTCAGATGGTTTCACAGGCAAATCCTACCAAACATACTGAGAAGAACTTAATACTAATCCTCCTCAAACTCTTTCAAAAAATTGAAGAGGAGGGAACACTCCCAAAGACATTCTATGAAGCCACCATTACCCTGATACCAAAACCAAAGACACCACCAAACAAGAAAATTACAGGTCCATATCTTTGATGAGTATAGATGCAAAAATTCTCAACAAAATATTAGCAAACCAAATCCAACAACACATAAAAAAATCATATACCACGACCAAGCGGGATTCATACCAAGCTCACAAGGATTGTTCAACATACACAAAATCAATGTGATACACCACATAAACAAAAGCCAAAAATCACATGATCATCTCAATAGATTCAGAAAAAGCATTTGACAAAATCAACATCCATTCATGATAAAACTCTTACCAAAGTGGGTATAGATGGAACATATCTCAAGATTATTTATTTATTTTTTATTTATTTATTTTAGCTGCACTGAGTCTTTGTTGCAGCACGCGGGCTCCTCTAGTTGCAGTGCACGAGCTCTAGAGAGCACAGGCTCAGTAGTTGTGTTGCACGTGCTTAGTTGCGGTATGTGGGATCTTAGTTCCCTGACCAGGGATCGAACCTGGGCCCCCTTCATTGGGAGCATGGAGTCTTAACTACTGGACCACCAGGGAAGTCCCCAATAAAAGCTATTTATGACAAACCCACAGCCAACATAATACTCAATGGTGAAAAGCTGGAAGCCTTCCTGCTAAAATCTGGAACAAGGCAAGGATGCCCACTCTCACCTCTTCTACTCAACATAGTATTGGAAGTCCTAGCCACAGGAGTCAGACAAGAAAAAGAAATTAAAGGTATCCAGATTGGAAGGGAAGACATAAAATTATCATTATATGCAGATGATATGATACTATATTTAGAAAACCCAAAGACTCAACACAAAAACTACCAGAACTAATAAATTCAGCAAGGTAGCAGGGTACAAGATTAAAGTACAGAAGTCAGTCGCACTTTTTTACACCAACAATGAAATATCAGAAAAGGAGTGTAAAAAAAAAACCTTTTAAAATCACAACGCTCAAAATAAAATACTTAGGAACAAACCTCACCAAGGAGGTGAAAGATATACACAGAGAACTATAAAACATTAATAAAAGAAATTGAAGATGATTCAAAGAAATGGAAAGATATCCCATGCTCTTGGATTGGAAGAATTAATATTGTTAAAATGGCCATACTACCCGAAGCAATCTTAATATTTCATGCAATCCCTATGAAATTATCCCATGACATTTTTCACAGAACTAGAACAAATAATCCTAAAATTCATATGGAACCATATAAGACCCAGAATTGCCAAAGCAATCCTGAAGAAAAAGAACAAAGCAGGAGGTACAACCCTCCCAGACTTCAGACAATACTACAATAATACTACAGTAATACTGTATACTACAGTATCTAACTACAGTTACAGTTACAGAATACTACAGTAATCAAACCAGTATGGTATTGGCACAAAAAGAGACATATGGATCAATGGAACAGAAAAGAGAGCCCAGAAATAAACCCACACACCTACAGTCAATTAATCTTCCACAAAGGAGGCAAGAATATAGAACGGGAAAAAGTCTCTTCAACAAGTGGTGTTAGGAAAGTTACAGCTTCGTGTAAATCAATGAGATTAGAACTCACCCTCTCACCATACACAAAAATAAACTCAAAATGGCTTAAATACCTAAACAAAGGACATGACACCATAAAACTCCTAGAAGAGAACATAGGCAAAATATATTTGACATAAATCGTACCAATATTTTCTTACATCAGTCTCCCAAGGTGATAGAAATAAGAACAAAAATAAACAAATGGGACCTAATCAAACTTACAAGCTTTTGCACAGCAAAGGAAACCATAAACAAAGAGAAAAGACAACCTACAGAATGAGAGAAAATATTTGCAAATGATGTGACTGACAAGGGCTTAATTTCCAAAATATACAAACAGCTCATACAACTCAACAACAAATAAACTTATCCAAAAATGGGCAGAAGACCTAAATAGACATTTCTCCAAAGAAGACATACAGATGACCAAGAGGCACATGAAAAGATGCTCAACATCACTAATTATTAGAGAAATGCAATTCAAAACTACAATGAAGTACCACCTCACCCTGGTCAGAATGGCCATCATTAAAAAGTCTACAAATAACAAATGATGGAGAGGGTGTGGAGAAAATGGAACCCTCCTACACTGTTGGTGGGAATGTAGTTGGTATAGCCACTATGGAAAACAGTAGGGAGGTTCCTCAGAAAACTAAAAATAGAATTACCATGGGATCCAGCAATCCCACTCCTGATCATGTATCTGGACAAAACTATTGGGTTGGCCGAAAAATTCGTTCAGATTATTCCATAACATCTTACAGAAAACCCCGAATGAACTTTTCAGCTAACCCTATATAATTCAAAAAGATACATGCACCCCAATGTTCAGAGCAGCACTATTTATAATAGCCAAGACATAGAAACAACCTAAATGTCCATCGACAGCGGAATGGATAAAGAAGATGGGGTCACTCAGCCATAAAAAAGAATGAAATAATGCCATTTGCAGCAACATGAATGCAACTAGAGATTATCATATGAAGTGAAGTAAGTCAGAAAGAGACAAATACGATTATCATTCATATGTGGAATCTAAAATATGACACAAATGAACCTGTCTATGAAACAAAAACAGAATCATGGACATAGAGAACAGATTGATGGCTGCCAAGCGGGAGGGAGCTGGGGGAGGGACAGAGTGGGAGGTTGGGGTTAGCAGATGTAAGCTTTTCTATATAGAATGGATAAACAACAAGGTCCTACTGTATAGCACAAAAAACTATATTCAATATCCTATGATAAACCATAATGGAAAAGAATATTTACAAAAAGAATATATATATATATATATAATGTATATAAAACAATCACTTTGCTGTACAGCAGTAATTAACACAACACTGTAAATCAATTATACTTCAATTAAAAAATAAGAATAAAAAAGACTTCATTAGAAAGGAGAGTTGGCTAATAAGTAACAATTTTGAGTTTTTTCTCTCTCATGTAAATTAGTGACAATGTCAAGGCATTCCAAAAGGGACAGTCACACTTTTTGAGTGCCTGCTATATATCGCGACACTTTCATATAAGTGAAGAACCAAAAATTAAAACACAAGATTAATATTACTATTCTCATTTTTACATAAGATGGAATTGAGTCTCCAAGAAGTTGATTTGCCCATGTTCATACAGTTAATAAGGTGAAGAACCAGGTAAGGGTCCCATCCACATAAATTTTGCTTATCCCTCACAGAGTGGCTTGGCATAGAGTCCCCTGTATATACTCAAAATATTAATTGACTAAATTTATACTCAGTACTAGTGAGTTTACCTGCACTAGGGTATTGCAATCAAGACCACTGCTTCTGTAACTAGGTGAGTACTTAAGGGCAATAAGAAAAACTGCAATCACAAGGGACAAGTCATTTGGTAAACACAAACTCCTTTGAAAGAAACTGGAAGCCATAATTTCAAGGGAAAGAAGTAGAACAAGTTATGCATTCCCAGAATAAAGAGAAAAATGTACTGCTAATTTCTAACACTTCTGACATCGCTGACAAAGGGACAAGTTCTGTTTCCTTCTTAGGATATTGAAATAAGAGTTTTGAAACTTACTCAGGTAGTGAGGCAGAGAATGTTATGTGTTCCTGGAATTCTACTTCCCTTTCCTCATGAGAGGACAGCTAGGCAGTAGTTCTCAGCCTCCCATGTGATTGAATTCTAACCAACAGAAAATGGGCAGCAATGATATCTGCCCCTTCCAGGTCTGACCCATGGACACCTCCTAGACAGTCCTCCACATTCTTGCACTTTCTTTTGGAAGATTCAGAGGATGGAAGAGCCATAAGATGGAGAGAACCTATATCCCTGAATATCTTAGCTTGTGTTCCCCTCAAAGCACAGCCTCAGAAAGGGACTTAGGTACAAATAGTTTATTGGGACAGTGACCCCAGAAAGCAGGATAAGAAAGCAGAGATAGTGAGACAGTGGGTGAATGAAGCTATTAAAAGGGTAGGTATTCAGGTCACTAGGATGGGGAAAGGGAGCATAGTTCCAGAAGTCTCCTGAGAGGCCTTCAAAATGCCACTTGGGATTTTCTGCCCAAAGGTTGGGAAGTGGGAGCATCTGTGCAGCAACTCACATCTGCCATCCTCCCATAGACCAAGAGCCGCCCTCAGGGGTATTAATCCCACTGTTGTTCTAAGCTGCACAAGTGCTAGGGTTGAGTGAGCTCCTCCAACACCACTCCCGGGGGACCATGGAGTTCGAGGATCTCCAGGGAAAGAATGAGGACGTGGAGCATGATGCATGGAGGTGAGATGCTGACGGCAAGAATTGTTCATACCTATCCTAGCTGGCAGTCAGAGACAAGGACCAAAGGATGTGGGTCGAGGCCTACAGTGTGTCTGCTGAAAGGCAGTGTGGAGCAGAGCAATCCCTCCCCCTCCAACCCAGCCCACACTGAGCCATGACAAGAATGAAAAAAAGCTTTTATTGTGTCAAGTCTGAATTTTAGGGCTTTTGTTCGGTTCGGTTTGGTTTGGTTTGGTTGACATGTCTAGGTTACGCTGATAAATACAGATGGGAGGGTGGACAATCCAGAACCTACGAAGTTTCTGGTTTTGTTTTAAACCATGATGGATATTTAATCACCACATTAGTTAGATGTTAGATATTCAGATACCTTAGGGGTAAGCCATGATAAAGTGAAAATTATTTTCGTAAGACTCAATGGCAAATTGAAAATGAAATATGTCTTAATTAAACTGAAATTTTAATTTTTTAAATAATGAAGATTTTTAAAGAACAATAATATTCACAGTATCAAAGAAGGGTGGCAAAGTAGTTATATACAATAGATATTATGGGGAAATATAAACTGATAAACTTTTCCATTAATCTGTATTAATAATACATATCAAGAATTTTCTAAAAATTCCTGTTTGTATTTTTAGATTCTAAAACTATCTAATTAGTCTATTAATTTTTGTCTGTGTTTCCCAAGAAAGTATTCAAAATTACTCCTTTGAGCTGTCCATGAAGCATTTCTTGAGGAAATAGTCATAAATTCAGATAAAGATTTAAAACATAAGGAAAAAATGTCCCATTATTTATAATAGCATACAATTGGAAATTAACTGAATGTCCAACAATAGGAGATTCATTAAATTATGGTACATCCACATAATGGACTGTTATGTGCTCATTATACTACATGACTTCAAAAATATTTAATGTCCTTGGGAAGTTTTCATCCATAAACTTATGTGAAAAAAGATACAAATTTGAACATGCAATACAGTATGTAACACAAAATATACATACATAAATTAACAGTTAGAGGAAAATATATTAAAACATTAACACTATATCAACATTGTAACAATATACCTGCTAGCAATAGGATTATGGCTAATTTTAATTTTATTGCTTTGCTTTATTTCCTAAATTTGCAATTATGAGTATATATTTCCTCTACTATTGTAAAACTATTAAAATGTTTTAAATTGTTTTTTCCAAATGTATTTTATATACATAATGATGAGTCTGCTTTGGGTACAATCTGGGTGTGTTGGAAGAGTTGCCCTGAGACCCATGGAGTGCTTTGTTAGCAAACTTTGCAACAGGTGATCAAAGTTGTGTAGGGCATATTATTTATAGCATTTAATTAGGGCAAAAGTGCTTAAATAGGAATGTGATCATGTTGTTCCACAGCTAAAAATTCTTTGGTTCCCCCCCTGCCTTCAGAACAAAGTTCCAGTCCTTTAGGGTGGCACCCAAGACCTTCTCTGATTCAGCCTTTGCCTGCTTCCACAGCTGACCTCTTATTCTGCACATAGCCACCACTCTCCAGCCACAGTGATTTCCTGGCAGTTTGGGGAACACATAGTGCTGCCTCTGGTCTCAATGCCTTCAGATTGCTGTTGTTCTTGAAAGGGAACAGGAGTGAGTGAGCAGAATGTGTGAGAGAGAGAAGGAAGAAAAGCCAGAAGCCAGTATATGGGTGCATTATCACATTACTGCTGTGAGCAAAGAGACTCAATTCACTGGTATCTCTTGAGAAGCCTACATAAGGCCTCCCATATTTCTCTACTCAAAGGACAAGAGTTACGAGCCTTTATCCATCAATTCCCATCTTCTGTTGGTTAAGAGTTGCCGCAGGGGCATTAACTCCCTCACATGTTTGAAATGCATACACACTAGGAATGCCTGCCTCTCCCTGAATCCCTTTGACTTACATCTATTTACCACTCAAAACTCATTTCATAGTTTCTTTGGAAAGACTCCCCTGATCACCTTCTGCACCAAACTCCTAAAGCTCCCTTAGGTACCCCTACTCCAAGTACTCTTAGCATAAAGCTCTCCTGCAAATAAAACGGCATCAGTCATGCATCCTGTAATTGTAAGCCTTCTCTCCCATTACAGGTGCCACAAAGACAGGGAGCAGATTTTTCCTTCCATTTCTGTGTTCTGCCTGTATTCTGTACCTGCACAGGATCTGGCAATAGTAGGCACTTAATAGATAGATGTCAGTTGAATGAGTGCAGCAGGTAGTGACATACTTCTAACTAAGCATAAACATTATGTCAATATCCCTTAGAATGTCTTCAGGTAGCCAACTGAGTCGTTATCCTGAGCCAGCTCTCTACAACCTCTCCTCCGACACTGCATCGCATTGAAATCTCGGATAAGCTGCAGAAAGCAGAGCTATATGAAAGCCTGTATCATTTGTTATCTGTGTGCCAAGAAGATAAAGCCCTATAGAGAACTTAAGCAGTATAGCACATCGCGGTAATATATTTGTGCCAAATCACCTCCCTTCCCAGCTTTACAATTGTTCACATGTCCTTTCTGCCAGCCTAAATTTGCTTTTTCAGTCAAACTTTGCTTCGGACCTCATCATTGATGGTCCCTTGAGAGGCCCAAATCCTCAATTCTGACTTTTATTGGATACTTTTTTTTATTTTCTAACCTGCCGGCAGTCCCTAAAAATCCCCACTCTAAAAACAGGCTAAGATTTACTTTGTTTTCCTCAATATGCTTTACATATTATATTTTCTTTTATTCATTAGAAATGCCAACGGGTATTTTTCATGTCATGTTAACTTGTACAATGGCACAAAGACAAAAATATAAATAATAAGTACTGGTTTTTTACCAACAGTTATTCAGTCATATTCTCAGCAAAATTTGTTAAATATCTCTGTCAAGATTCTTAACAGGACCCTCCTGTTCTCCATTTCTACCACATAGCACCCAAGCTCTCTGCTATATACATACTGAAAAAGTAGCTAAAGTATATTAATTTAAGAGATAACAAATTATTAGCCTTTCCAGGATATCCACAGGTGTTAGTCTGATTCTGGTTTCTGGTTGTACCATATTTTTAGTTGTGTTTTTGGTCAATTCAGGCTTCTTCTATGTAGACAGAGGCATGCCTAGCACAACTATCCCTGTAATCTTGGATACTTTATAGGTAACCTCTTATGACTCATAGAGGGGCAGTTGGGAGCATCAAACAGCCTCAGAGTTCTTGAGCAAAGTAGACCAAAATTCGGACCATTGAATACTAATAATTTTCATTGTCATTAAATATTCTTTTCTAACAAACCAATACAAAAGAAATTTTGTAGTTGAGACAAGGGGTCTAACATTTTTCTGTTAAAGGACCAAATAGTAAATATTTTAGGCTTTGTGGGCTCTATGATTCATCTCAACTACTCAGCTCTGCTGTTGTAGTGCAAAAACTGTCACAAACTCTATGTAAACAGATGGGAGGGGCTGTGTTCCAATACATCTTTATCTAAAAAAGCAGATGGTGGGTCAGATTTGGCACATAGGCTGTAGTTTGCCAATCCCTGGTCTAGATAAATCGATATTATTCTCAAAAATCTTAAAAGTTCAAAAGAATTATTGAAATAATTAAGCTCTTATTTGTTGGGATGACAACAGCACAACTATTTCTTTTATTAAAGCCGAAGTATAAAACTGACTCCCAGCTCTAGGATAGGTGGTCTCCAAAATCCAGCACTGGGGCAGCTTGACTCTTGCGGAGTCCTACTGATCTGAGCTCCAGGTTTTGTTTGGTTTTCAGTAATGCCCAGTAACTCACAGCAAAGTGTATGCTAAATAAGGAAATCTAATTATGTTCAAATAATCAGAATCTGTATATTATGCTTAAAAGTAACAGGAAAAAGCTAATTTGATTTCCTAATGTGATACACAAAAACAAACTTCCTGTATCAGAGACTTCCTGGTAACCCTGATGGAAGGCTCCAATTTGACATCTTCTTAAAGGAAAAGGAGATGATCCTCTTGGAAAAATACAACCAGCAGATTGTGTATCTGCCCACTTCTATTTTCTTTTGTCCAGATCTTTTCTTGCTGAAACTGGATTTGTACTGATTAGAGGTTTATAGGTTGTGATTTTCAGAGAATTCAAGATAGAGGCTCCTATGCAACCTTACAAGGAAAAAAAAATCTATTTCCTATTCAGGGTTTAATTTTACTTGAAGAAAATGAAATTAAACTATGACTCAGAGGAACCTGACTGCATGAAAAAGCTATTACCAAAGGATTGTAGACCAGCAATAATGGAGTGTTTGAAGACTTAGTTACCTCAAAGTAAACCCCAAACCTTTATACATTCCCTCACTGAGCTTCTCTAGCCAGGTGCTTCCACTTGTAGGAATTCATTGGCATCAGTCCTACCTATGATCTTTTCCAGACAGTGGTAAGGAAGAATTGATCTTTTAGATCAACTCATACTGTTAACCAATTTTCAGGGGTAGCTTACTTTAAACAGAAGTAATGTATTTCACTCTATTATCATATTTAGTTTTTGAATTTATAGTCTAAGTTAGGGGTTTTTAACCTTTTTGTACTATGGGCCTCTTCAGCAGTCTACTGATGACTTTGGATTCCTTAACAGAGTAAGGTTATTAAATTCATTAATTGAGTTACACAACGTACATGGGAGTACAAAGGAAACCAAATTTAAGTACAATTGTCAAAGTTTTTTAACATCTTTTTTTTTCTGTTGTCTCCATTTTTTTAATCTCTACTTCACTTCCTTGCCATTCCTTCTCTTTGTTCTCTGAGTAAACAAGGACTGAGGAACCAAAAAACAAACTTTTAAAGAAGCCAAGAATCTCTGTGTTTCTAAGGATCTATATAGCTCTGAACTAAACCTGCCAGTAATAGAGGAAGCTAAGGAATCCAGCCAGCTAAGAAAACACTATCCAATTCTAGGTATACCATGGACTCACCTCATCCTTTACATGGAGTGTATTGATCTAGTGTAGACAGTAGGCATTATTTTCTGGCTGTAGCATTATTCTTCCAACCAGCACCCACATATCTGGGGACTCCTATCCATCATTTGGATCTCAGCTTGGATAACATACCACTTCTTCTGAGAACTTTCACTGACTCCCAGGATTCTGGGCAAGAATATCATACTTTGCAAACCAACTGTACACTGAACACCAGAGAACTCACCAAGCCATACAATACCTGCAATTTCCTATTTACATTTTAACATGTCTATTTCCTACATCCGCTTCCTTCCAGTGCCTGGTACAAAACCTTGAATACATAGAGACTCAAAGAGTATTTGCTGGGGGAAAAAAAAAATTCCTAACAAGGCAAGTCTCTAGCACCACATTTATTATCATTCCTTGCTATTATTATACCAAACTTGGACATTCCCCAAGAAAGCTCTGCAATTGGATGGTATAAGGCACCTCTTTCAGATTAATGACTAATTTGCAAAATTTTTAGTTGAATCCCCAAGATTTTCTTTTCACCAAAAGACATGTGTTAGAAATGTTCATATCAGCACTATTCTTTATAGCCACAAACTAGACACTACCCAAGTGCCCAGCAAAGGTAGAATAGATGAATGTTATGATATATTTATATACCAGAATACTAGAAGGCAATGAGAATAAAGAAACTATATGGATAAATTACATAATACAATTCTGAGTGAAAGAAACCAATTTAAAAAATGTATTTAGTAGATGACTTCATTAAAAATAGGTGAAATGGGAATCATTTTTCAACAAATAGTGCTAGGACAACTAGATATCCACATGCAAAACAATAAATTTGGACTCCTACATCATACCACATACAAAAATTACACCAAAAAGGACCAAAATATAGGCATAAGTATGCATGATCTTGGATTAGGCAATTTTTTTTAACACAAAAGCACAAACAACACAAGAAAAATAGATAAATTGGACTTGATCAAAATTTAAAAACTTTTGTGCTTCGAAGGACATCATCAAGAAAATGAAAAGACAGCCACAAAATCAAAGAAAAATTTTGCAAATCATGTACTTGATTAGATACTTATATCTAGAATGCATAACAAACTATTACAACTCGATGATAAAAAGACAACCAAAATTAAAAGTGGGCAAAGGTCTAAATAAACAGTTTTCCAAAGAAGATACAAATAGCCCATAAGCACATGGAAAGATGCAATGTTACTAGCCATCAGGGACATGCAAGGCAACACTGCAATAAGATACCATTTCACACCTCTGAAAATGGCTATAATCAAAAAGACAATCACAGGATGTAGAGAAATCAAAATTCTTATACACTGTTAGTGGGAATCTAAAATGGTACCCCTGCTTTGGAAAATAGTTTGATAGTTCCTCAAACATTTAAACATAGAGTTACCATGTGAAAACTCTAGCAATTCCACTCCTAGGAATATACCCAATAAAAATTAAAACACATGCCTGCACAAAAACTTGTTGTATATAAGGATTTATAGTAGCATTATTCTTAAAATCCAAAATGTGGAAACAACCCAAATGTTCCTTCACAAATTAATACATTTTTAAAATGTGATATATCCATACAATGGACTATTATTCAGCAATAAAAGAAATGTGTTGATCAATGCTACAACATGGATGAATTTTTTAAACATTATGCTAAATGAAGGAAGCCAGTCACAAAGGAACACATATTATGAATGAATTATGAAAATTTATTGAGTGGCATATTTATCATTTTTGAACCTTTTAGTGTCTATGTTTTAATTAAATAATTTCTATCTGAAAAAAATCTAACTGGGTCTGGTAAGCAGGAAAATGTTCCCCAAAACTATCCATATCCTACTAATCACAGGAAACTGTGAATGTGTTACCTTATATGGCAAAGGGAATTGGGGGTCGCAGATGGAATTAAGGTTGTTAATAAGCTGATCTTAAAATAGGGAGATAATCCTGGATTATTTGTGTAGTCCAAATGCAATCACAAGGTTCTAAAAAGTGGAAGAAGGAGGCAGAAGAATGGTCAGAGTGATGTGATATGATCTGAGGAGGATTCAACTTGCCACTGCTGCCTTTGAAGATGGAGGAAAGAGCCACACGTCAAAGAATACGGCAGCCTCTAGAAGCTGGAAAAGGCAAGGAAATTAGCCTACTCAGCCTATGGAAAAGAATGCAGCCTAGCAGACACCTTGATTTTTAGCCCCTTGAGACCCTTGCCAGACTTCTGACCTCCAGAACTGTAAAATGATACATCTAGTGTTGTTTAAACCACTAAGTTTATGGTTATTTGTTTCAGCAGCCATAGAAAAGTAATACACTGAAAAACATCAATTTCTAAATACCTATTAAATCAGAATTGGGTAGAATTGTTTTTAAAGATAGCCTTCAGGCAACAGAAAAATTATAGAACAAAAATCATTTTCTCTAATGAAGCTGAATAATTCTGCATATGCACCCAGACCCAGCACTGGTGTTAACCTCTCATGTGTCTCATCTATGACCAGTGGTAGCAGATCCCAGTAAAGAGGAGAATTAATGGCTAATGTGCCCCAGATGACCAAACCCTGGCAGGTGGCCAGCTTAACAAGGTGTTACAGAGCAAGCCAATAAATCTAGATAGCTATAAAAAGAAGTAGTGGCGGGCTTCCCTGGTGGCGCAGTGGTTGAGAGTCCGCCTGCCGATGCAGGGGACACGGGTTCGTGCCCCGGTCTGGGAAGATCCCACATGCCGCGGAGCGGCTGGGCCCGTGAGCCATGGCCACTGAGCCTGTGCTCCGGAGCCTGTGCTCCGGAGCCTGTGCTCCGCAGGGGGAGAGGCCACAGCAGTGAGAGGCCCGCCTACCGCAAAAAAAAAAAAAAAAAAAAAAAAGAAGTAGTGGCAGTAAGAAAGAGAAATGAATGGGAAAGACTCAAAAGTTTTTGAACGTGCATCTTATGACATTCGGTTGAGCTGTGCTCTCCAGTTTTGTCCAAATTTCAAAGCTCAAATGCTGGACAAGATTTTTAATAGTCAGACTCTGTTCCAAAACCACAAAAGCCACATTGAAAGGAAAATGGGACAGATAATTCTTGGAGCATACGTATATTTTAAAATTTTACTCTAGTTTTACCTTTGCATATGCAAAAATAGTGACAAGTACAAAATGAGCCTAAAAGTATGGTAAGAAAATGTAGTAAAGTGACAGTCATGAAAATGATTCTGTTACCACAATCGTAAGTATATTGAAACAATGTTCCAGAAGCCATAAAACTTAGAAAACATGACCCCTGCACCATTTCCTTTCCGTTTAAATAGGAAATGCTCAAATTACCCAACAGAATAAAACTACTCTTATTCTCTCTCACTCATAAAACCCAAAAAGAAAATGTGAGTTCAGGCATAGGGACAGCCTATTCCTTAATTTTAATAGGTCTGAACTTTTCCCCAGAAATTATACACGATCCTATATAATACAATCACTTTTAGGAGACATAATTCTGTTTCTCCCCTATTCAAATTAGAATATTTTTCACATTACAAAAGTGTTCCCCTGGTTCAAGACATGGCATTCAACTGTAAAATCAATTTCTAGATCCAGAGAGCAACATTTATTCCTAATGCTACCATTCCGTGATTCCATGAGAACAATTTAGTTCCACCCTGAGACTCTGGGCAGAGATCAGAACAAAGGTCCTGGTATCATAAACTTCCCAACTATGTCAAATCCCAAAACAGAAAAGAGGAAAGAAGGGCCTCTGTGCTCCTTCCTAAAGCTCATCAGAGCCCTTTCTTGGTTGGTCTTAGAGATATAAATTGTCTCCCTCTGTGTACTCTTTAATTTTCTCTCCTCATATTCAACATGAAGAGGGACCTGAGAAGGTTAACTGAAGAAGGTTAACCCACACAAAATATGCATTACCCATTGCCCTTTTCTGATTTCAAATTAAGTATATAATTAGTGAAAAAGGAAATCCATGCCTTTCGGTGATGAAAAATTAGGAAATCAATAGGTGGTTGCCTCTGCAGGGACTCAGGGGAATTTGGGGTCGTCAGTTGGGGCTGCCAGTTATAATATCTGAAATGGCAACACAGGCATCCTGTTCAGGCCTCAAAGCACTGAACAGATGCCCCACTTCTGGGCTGGCTGGCTCTGAAGATTTGCAGAGAAATGAAAAGGTGAAATTGATCTGTGAAAATGTAGGTAACAAAGGGAAAGCAATAATATTGCTTTTAATACTGCCAGAAAGCATAGAAAACAAAAGATTTTGTACACATTTCTTAAAATATTAAAATGAAGAGAAATTGTTTTCTCCTACTTTTCCCCACAACTGCTACAAATGATGCATCTCTTCAAGCACTGTCTACTGCTTCATAAAGGAAGTTGTTATGTGGCTGCCCTCTTAGGTGTTGGAGGATATATAGCACGTTTTACCCTTAATTGTGTGTTGCCTTGATTTTATGGTCTGCTTGGACAAGCCAGCATTCTGTTAGTGCTGTTTGTGGGATGAATGCATTTATTGATGTGTGGAGCTTTCTGTGTTCATAAACTCCTGCATATGGGGACTTGAATCAACCTTTTTGTGTAAATTTTTTCAGTGACACTATCATTTTCTAAACACTGGTAACCCACAGCCAACTGAAGAAATAAACAGTCAGGTTTGTGTATTTGTATTCAGCCTCTTTCCTCTTTGTATTCAGTCTCTTTCCTCTTTGTAAGGTGCCCTGTAGCGTACAGTTTCAACACTACATAAACAAACCACTGTTGTATTCATTCACTTAGGTTTATGAACAGAAAGAATCCCAGCATTGTTTTTATCCATTCCAAGCCTCAATTATTGCTTTTAGAGAAATATACTATTTAATTAGCACCCTGAATTTTCTCCCGCAAGATAGACATAATGCCTCATGTAGCAATTAGTATTTTGAAATTGTGTTATAATTTGTGCAATAGAAAATTAACCTAGATTGAGGTCACAGGTGTCCTTCTGAGGTATTTTTAACCTGGTTTCTTTAAAGTTAAACATAACTGCTATTCCTTTCCCTTTTCAATAGCTTACCGAGAGGCTCCTCCTTCAGATCTAGCAGAGTGTTTAAATGCGGGGGCTTTGGACGGAGCCAGACTTAGATTCTACTTTTGACTCATTCTATATGACCTCTCCGGACCTTGATTTCACTGCTTTTAATAGAGAATTATTTTTCCAACATTTTAAAGTATTTAAAACATTAAAGGATTGAATATAATATGCTTTGCCACTGGACTGACTCATACTCCACTTCAAGTCTCAGATTTATCTAGGGAGCCTTTCATGATCCTCAACCCTGGGCCAGATCTCCACCTGTGTACTCCCATTAGACATTCTATTTGCTTTATCATCCTGCTCTGTATTGTTTTTACATGTGTCTGAATCTATTTCCCACCACGTTCCCTCCTCACCCTTCCACACACTGCTGACTATAAGCTTGCTGAGAACAGAACTAGATCTATATTTTTCACAGCTTGTGATAATCATTGATGCTATTCACCAAATACATCCATGTATTTGCCCCTCTGGGCACATGGTGGGATTTAACTTCCTGACACCTTGTATGTGGAGTGGGCCCATGGTTGACCAATGAATCATCAATAGGAGTAATGGAAGTCACAATGCAGACAGAGTATTTAGTTACTGATTTGATACACTACAAGGTCTTTTTCCTTCAGTGAATGGCAACATTCAGTATGGTGGCTACCTAATGACTCAAGACAGTCAGCCTGAGAGTCTACAAAATACAATGAGAAGAGCCCTCCACTGGTCCATGATGGACACACAGAATGAATGACATATAAACCTATGTTGATTTATGTTACTGAGATTTTGAGGTTATTTGTTATTGCTGCATAACTCTGCTCATCCTGACTGATGCACAGATGTATACCCAGTCCTTGATACAGTGAGTAACCATAGTAGACTCTTCATAAACACTTAGTACATATTGTTCCTCACCAAACATAGCACTACTAATCAGGATATACGTTCAATTAGCATGGTTCATGATACAGCATCCTTGCTTTCTGTGTGTTCTAAGTTCTCTTGAACTTGGGTGATTTTTGTAGCTACAAAACTGAAAGGCCCATCCTCCACCATCTGAGCCATGGACAGGCCTCCAGTAATCATTATCTGTAGAAAAGTCTTGTGTGGCCTGCCTTTGATCTTACAGCAACAAGTCATATTGGGCAAAAAGTGGTGCTAAGTTCATGGTAAAATGAACTGCCAACTGCCTCCAGTAAAATAAACTAATATTTTCTAAACTTTATGCAGTGGAAGTAGACCTCCTGGCCAAAGTTAAGGAACAAATTCACTAGTGTCACCAGCAAGAACTGAATAATGCATTTTCTACAAAAACCCAACCCATCACAGGTATAAATTTTTTTTTCTGTGGCCTATTGATTTGAGGACCCTCATGAGTCTTTAAGTTCTTGAGTATTTGAGATTTTTGAAGAGTAAATCTTGTTAATCATGGAAACAGTAAATCTTTTCCTTGCCTTGCTTCAAAGTTTTTGTAGACCAATAGATGGACGGTTAGATGGGGCACTACATCTGGGCAAGAGGCCTTTGAACTTTGGTCCTGTATAGACAACCAGATAAGGGCAGAAAGTGAAGAAAATAAAAGAAGGGATGAAAAGAACAAGAGTTCAGGAAGAAAAGAGAGAGAAAAAAAAAGCATCAAGAAAAAATAATTTAAAAAGGAAGCTTTGGGAAACCAAAAAAGACAGTAGGAAATTTGTAATAAAATTATTAAACTAGTGAGCAATGAGATGGAAGAGGAAATGAGACACATTCCTTAAAAGTGAACTATGTTGGAGGCATCAGTTCACTGTGACCAAACAGGTCAGACGAACAAAGTATAGAAAAGAACACTATACAACTTGAAGGCCAGGTCTCAATGACAAAGCAAAGAAGAAAAAAGTATTATAATAATTCATATTAACAACCTAGTTAGAATGGTAATTAAGGTAAAGGTGGGAAGAATTTTGCATGAATTGTATTGACAGTTTGCTCAATTATTTGGGTTTACCAGAGTAAACCTAACCCCAGGCTGTAGTTATCCCTTCACCACAACCACCACCACCTACCAGGGTTCTGGCATCACATAAATACATTTGTTGTTTTCTACCAAGGATGAGTGGTTTGCCCACGAACATGGAATTCTTGAAGCTCATTGTTTGCTGACAGACCTAAATTCTAGCTGAGCTAAAGAATCAATTGGGAAAATGAAAACTATACAGTAAGGACCACACACATAATGTTTGGCTGCTATATCTTGTTTCTCACTTTTGTGTACTTTTTTAAGATCCATGAGCATTTTTAGGAAAATAAAACTGCCAGGATATTTGGGAAATACTCAAACTCATGACGTTCACAGGAGAGTGAGGAGGATGAAAAGAAATGAGACAAGTTGATGACGGCATCAGTTAAATACGTTCCCCTTGAGGTGCTCCAAGAAGGGAAGTTGTTCAGCCATAAAACAAAGACAGTTCATCGTTCTGCATGACTATTCCTGAATAGACCAAAGCATTTTTCAAAATCTTTGAAAGCTTCAAAAAGAAGGAAGAAAAGTTCTTAGAAAACTCTGTCACATTGAATCGGAAAATATATGAAGCTGGAATACAACTAAGGGAGGCTTTGATGCTGCACAAAAGGTGTTCAGAATAAAGTATTGAGCAGAACAACCAGTCTCAGACCCGAAATGGTAGAAATGGTAGACAATTAGGTTGACTCAACCATCCACATTTGTTACTTTCAACAAGAAATTAAAACTATTTTTTCAAAGTTTTCAGTTTTTTTCAAAATAGTATATATATATATAATATACAAATCACACACATGTATATATATAAGAATATAATGTATAATATATATATTAATGTGTATACATGCATATATGTATGATTTGTGTGTATATGTGTTTGTGTGTACTGTGTGTGGGCACATATGTAATATATGTGTGATTTGTGTATATATGTGTGTGTGTGTGTGCATTTTTTTTTCAAATAGAGTATTTCAAAGAGTTGTTCTTCCAGGACTGAATAATATATTTTACCAGAAAGGAATATTCTGGAAAAGGTTAAATTTAGAACTCATAAAAGGAGACATGGTGATGTAAGCTTCCTGCAGGCAAGAACATTTGGGACCTGGTACCCAAGAGGTGCACAATAATCATTTGTTGACTGAATAACTGAACCATAAAGTTCATTATTATAGTTTTAAGCTCTGTATGTATTGAAGGACTTCAGTGACACCGGAAGCCCTTGTTTGCTATTTTTATTATCTTCAGGTAAAAAATCAATTGTCGTAGTTTCTAGATTAAAAAGGAAAATACGCTACACCAGCAAAGAGGAGAGAAAAATAATAGGTTTAAAACGCTCTCCTAGCAATAAAGTCCAGAGGTGCGATTTCTGACGCCTGAAACTATATTCTTTGTTACATTCCTCCTCTGCTTCCTGTTGGCACTAGACTAATTATGTAACTTCTCTGAACTTCACTTCTCATCTGTGAAGTAAAATTGGTGACTCCCCCTCACCTTCACCCCGGCCACATGATAGAAATGTCAGAGAAGGAATTGGAGTGAACGGAGCTTAGGAACTGAGCAGGCTGAGTCTACACCATTCACACCAAGCAAAATCTGCCAGTTTTGACTCTTAGATAGGATGTTAAAGGGTATAGAGCCCTTTTTGGAAACAATAGGAATTAGAAGTTAGTGAAGCAAAATTTTTAATGTACTGGAAAAATCATTGACTCTAATGTCTTATACCCAAACAAAATATATTTCAAAAAGTGAACATGAAATAGAGATTTTTGCAGATGTATAAAAATTGAACAAGGGCTTCCCTGGTGGCGCAGTGGTTGAGAGTCCGCCTGCCGATGCAGGGGACGTGGGTTCGTGCCCCGGTCCGGGAAGATCCCACATGCCGTGGAGTGGCTGGGCCCATGAGCCATGGCCGCTGGGCCTGCGCGTCCGGAGCCTGTGCTCCACAATGGGAGAGGCCACAACAGTGAGAGGCCCACGTACCACAAAAAAAAAAAATTGAACAAATTTATCCCCATAGAGGAATCCACAAAGGCAACAGTTAAAAGCTGGTTGGACCCTTCAATACTATCTCAGGGGTATAAACGAATTCATCACCAGCAAACCTGCACTACAAGAAATGTTAAAGGAAGTCCTTTGGGTAGAAGGCTAATTATATTGGATGGAGACCTTGATCTACACAACAAAATGAAAAGCACCAGAATGATAACTATACAGAGCTCTGTGTCAATCTGCCCATTACTATCTCTTCAGGAAAGATGTTCCATGAGGATCACTAGAGGACAATGAGACAGTGTTACAGATTGATGTACGTTTATTTGTCAGAGCTGAGGCTTCTGCTGACTGTAGCGTTTCATGAAAGTTGTAAGATGCATTTTTGACAAGTTCCCAGGGGGCATGGAGAATGCGTATTTCCTGAAGCAACGGGGTGAATGGGGAACACACTGCATAATTCTTCTCTGAGATCTTTAATTACAAATCAGCCGAATAGTGTGACACACTGGGTCACAATGGAACTCCTCCCTTTCTTCCCCATTGTTCACCAAGGTGCCTAGATTCCAACTCAAGCATGCCTCTCAACATCGCTCCTTCCCACTCCCCCACATACTGCTCCAGTTCACACTTCATGCCCCCTCTCCACAGGCTGCACAGGCTATGGTCTCTCACCTAGTGTTTTTCCTCTCAAACCCATGCTCACTGATGGCACCGATGAGCAGCTTGGAGGGAGGGGGCACAGCGTTTTAAATGAATAGTGTTCTATTCATTTTTGTTTGCAAACCATTTCACTTCTCCCTGAAGCCCTCTGGGAACTGGTAGCATGAGAGATATGGGGTAATATAGTAGGATTTCAGCTTGAGAAAAACTTCCATAAAAGAGGTATTCAGACATACAAAAGGAAACAAAATTGAGTGGCGTGGTTTTATGAGCTGAATTGTGTCCCTCTCAAAATCCACATGTCAAAGCTCTAACACCTAGTACCTCAGACTGGGACTGTATCTGGAAATAGGGTCTTTAGAGAGGTAATTAAGTTAAATGTGGTCATACGGATTGGAGGGGGGTGCTAATCCACTATAACTATTGTCTTTATAAGAAGAGGAAATTTGGACACATTCATGTGCACACATAGACCAAGAGGTGACCATTTGAGGACACAGCAAGAAGATGGACATCTGCAAACCAAGGAGAGAGTCCTCAGAAGACACCAACCTTGTTGACACCTTGATCTTGGACTTCAGCTTCCAAAACCGTGAGAAAACAAGTTTCTGTTGTTTAAGCCACAAAAAAAGTTGCAGAGCCACACCACACATAAAATATTGGGCAGAGTGGGGCAGGGGGGCAAACTCATGGAAGAGGCCAAAGAAAGACCTCACAAAAATACCAGAAGGGGGGGCTTCCCCGGTGGCGCAGTGGTTGAGAGTCTGCCTGCCAATGCAGGGGACGCAGGTTCATGCCCCGGTCCGGGAAGATCCCACATGCCGCGGAGTGGCTCGGCCTGTGAGCCATGGCCGCTGAGCCTGCGCGTCCGGAGCCTGTGCTCCGCAATGGGAGAGGCCGCAACAGTGAGGGGCCCGTGTACCGTAAAAAAAAAAAAAAGAAAAAAAAAAAAACAACCCAGAATGGAGCTCCTTATTCCAAACTTTTGAGTGAAAAGCAAAGTGCTTCTGCTTTAAAGGAACAAAAAGATGGGTCCAGTATCATTTCTGCAATAAGATGTTAGAGGGACATCAGGTACATTCTTGAATAATAAAATGGGGGCCAGTTAGTGGCAATGAATCAAGGACAATGTGCCACTACATGTCCCTGGTTAGAGAGAGATCACACCCTGGGCGATGGTTAAGGTGAAGTCGGAATGAGAACAGAGGATCTAGGATGCGTTACAGACCTCAAAAGGGAGCTAGGATTCTACAGATTCAGATGGGGGTTAAGGATGCTATTTTAGGCAGAACAGACAGAATGCGAAAAGGCAATAAAGCTAAGGATACCTTTGCCCCGTGCTGAAAAGTGGTGTGTGAATTATCAGCTCTGTTGGAACTCATTCGCCATCTGAGATGGAGTCAGCAGAGATAAGGCTAGGAAAGCAGGTCAGGGCTAATTGTGGAGGATATCAGTGTGGAGGTGATTAATTTATTCTTTTTTTTCATATATTTACTGCTAGTTTTCTATATTTCCAAATTGTTGGTTTTTTTTAACTATTACATTTTTAAAAATTAGTTTCTGCTTTATAACAAAGTGAATCAGTCATACATATACATCTGTTCCCACATCCCTTCCCTCCTGCGTCTCCCTCCCTCCCACCCTCCCCATCCCACCCCTCTAGGCAGTCACAAAGCACCGAGCTGATCTCCCTGTGCTCTGCGGCTGCTTCCCACTATCTATCTACCCCACGTTTGGTAGTGTATATATGTCCATGCCTCTCGCTGGCTTTGTCACAGCTTACCCTTCCCCCTCCCCATATCCTCAAGTCCATTCTCAAGTAGGTCTGTGTCTTTATTCCCGTTTTACCCCTAGGTTCTTCATGACATTTTTCTTAAATTCCATATATATGTGTTAGCATACGGTATTTGTCTTTCTCTTTCTGACTTACTTCACTCTGTATGACAGACTCTAGGTCTATCCACCTCATTACAAATAGCTCAGTTTCGTTCCTTTTTATGGCTGAGTAATATTCCATTGTATATATGTGCCACATCTTCTTTATCCATTCATCCGATGATGGACACTTAGGTTGTTTCCAGCTCCGGGCTATTATGAATAGAGCTGCAATGAACATTTTGGTACATGTCTCTTTTTGAATTATGGTTTTCTCAGGGTATATGCCCAGTAGTGGGATTGCTGGGTCATATGGTAGTTCTATTTTTAGTTTTTTAAGGAACCTCCATACTGTTCTCCATAGTGGCTGTACCAATTCACATTCCCACCAGCAGTGCAAGAGTGTTCCCTTTTCTCCACACCCTCTCCAGCATTTATTGTTTCTAGATTTCTTGATGATGGCCATTCTGACTGGTGTGAGATGATATCTCATTGTAGTTTTGATTTGCATTTCTCTAATGATTAATGATGTTGAGCATCCTTTCATGTGTTTGTTGGCAGTCTGTGTATCTTCTTTGGAGAAATGCCTATTTAAGTCTTCTGCCCATTTTTGGATTGGGTTGTTTGTCTTTTTGCTATTGAGCTGCATGAGCTGTTTATAAATTTTGGAGACTAATCCTTTGTCAGTTGCTTCATTTGCAAATATTGTCTCCCATTCTGAGGGTTGTCTTTTGGTCTTGTTTATGGTTTCCTTTGCTGTGCAAAAGCTTTGAAGTTTCATTAGGTCCCATTTGTTTATCTTTGTTTTTAGTTCCATTTCTCTAGGAGGTGGGTCCAAAAGAATCTTGCTGTGATTTATGTCATAGAGTGTTCTATGTTTTCCTCTAAGAGTATGATAGTTTCTGGCCTTACATTTAGGTCTTTAATCCATTTTGAGCTTATTTTTGTGTATGGTGTTAGGGAATGATCTAATCTCATACTTTTACATGTCCCTGTCCAGTTTTCCCAGCACCACTTATTGAAGAGGCTGTCCTTTCTCCACTGTACATTCCTGCCTCCTTTATCAAAGATAAGTTGACCGTATGTGCGTGGGTTTATCTCCGGGCTTTCTATCCTGTTCCATTGATCTATCTTTCTGTTTTTGTGCCAGTACCATACTGTCTTGATTACTGTAGCTTTGTAGTATAGTCTGAAGTCAGGGAGCCTGATTCCTCCAGCTCCGTTTTTCGTTCTCAAGATTGCTTTGGCTATTCGGGGTCTTTTGTTTTTCCAAACAAATTTTGAAATTTTTTGTTCTAGTTCTGTGAAAAATGCCAGTGGTAGTTTGATAGGGATTGCATTGAATCTGTAGATTGCTTTGGGTAGTAGAGTCATTTTCACAACATTGATTCTTCCAATCCAGGAGCATGGTATATCTCTCCATCTATTTGTATCATCTTTAATTTCTTTCATCAGTGTCTTATAATTTTCTGCATACAGGTCTTTTGTCTCCTTAGGTAGGTTTATTCCTAGATATTTTATTCTTTTTGTTGCAATGGTAAATGGGAGTGTTTTCTTGATTTCATTTTCTGATTTTTCATCATTAGTGTACAGGAATGCCAGAGATTTCTGTGCATTAATTTTGTATCCTGCTACTTTACCAAATTCATGGATTAGCTCTAGTAGTTTTCTGGTAGCATCTTTAGGATTCTCTATGTATAGTATCATGTCATCTGCAAACAGTGACAGCTTTACTTCTTCTTTTCCAATTTGGATTCCTTTTATTTCCTTTTCTTCTCTGATTGCTGTGGCTAAAACTTCCAAAACTAGGTTGAATAAGAGTGGTGAGAGTGGGCAACCTTGTCTTGTTCCTGATCTTAGTGGAAATGGTTTCAGTTTTTCACCATTGAGGACGACGTTGGCTGTGGGTTTGTCATATATGGCCTTTATTATGTTGAGGAAAGTTCCCTCTATGCCTACTTTCTGCAGGGTTTTTATCATAAATGGGTGTTGAATTTTGTTGAAAGCTTTCTCTGCATCTATTGAGATGATCATATGGTTTTTCTCCTTCAACTTGTTAATATGGTGTATCACATTGTTTGATTTGCGTATATTGAAGAATCCTTGCATTCCTGGAATAAACCCCACTTCATCATGGTGTATGATCCTTTTAATGTGCTGCTGGATTCTGTTTGCTAGTATTTTGTTGAGGATTTTTGCATCTATGCTCATCAGTGATATTGGCCTGTAGTTTTCTTTCTTTGTGACATCCTTGCGTGGTTTTGGTATCAAGGTGATGGTGGCCTCGTAGAATGAGTTTGGGAGTGTTCCTTCCTCTGAAATTGTTTGGAAGAGTTTGAGAAGGATGGGTGTTAGCTCGTCTCTAAATGTTTGATAGAATTCACCTGTGAAGCCATCTGTTCCTGGGCTTTTGTTTGTTGGAAGATTTTTAATCACAGTTTCAATTTCAGTGCTTGTGATTGGTCTATTCATATTTTCTATTTCTTCCTGATTCAGTCTTGGCAGGTTGTGCATTTCTAAGAATTTGTCCATTTCTTCCAGGTTGTCCATTTTATTGGCATAGAGTTGCTTGTAGTAATCTCTCATGATCTTTTGTATTTCTGCAGTGTCAGTTGTTACTTCTCCTTTTTCATTTCTAATTCTATTGATTTGAGTCTTCTCCCTTTTTTTCTTGATGAGTCTGGCTACTGGTTTGTCAATTTTGTTTATCTTCTCAAAGAACCAGCTTTTAGTTTTATTGATCTTTGCTATCGTTTCCTTCATTTCTTTTTCATTTATTTCTGATCTGATCTCTATGATTTCTTTCCTTCTGCTAGCTTTGGGGGTTTTTTGTTCTTCTTTCTCTAATTGCTTTAGGTGCAGGGTCAGGTTGTTTACTCGAGATGTTTCCTGTTTCTTAAGGTGGGATTGTATTGCTATAAACTTCCCCCTTAGAACTGCTTTTGCTGCATCCCATAGGTTTTGGGTCGTCGTGTCTCCATTGTCATTTGTTTCTAGGTATTTTTTAATTTCCTCTTTGATTTCTTCAGTGATCACTTCGTTATTGAGTAGTGTATTGTTTAGCCTCCATGTGTTTGTATTTTTTACAGATCTATTCCTGTAATTGATGTCTAGTCTCATAGCATTGTGGTCGGAAAAGATACTTGATACAATTTCAATTTTCTTAAATTTACCAAGGCTTGATTTGCGACCCAAGATATGATCTATCCTGGAGAATGTTCCATGAGCACTTGAGAAAAATGTGTATTCTGTTGTTTTTGGATGGAATGTCCTATAAATATCAATTAAGTCCATCTTGTTTAATGTATCATTTAAAGCTTGTGTTTCCTTATTTATTTTCATTTTGGATGATCTGTCCATTGGTGAAAGTGGGGTGTTAAAGTCCCCTACTATGAGTGTGTTACTGTCGATTTCCCCTTTTATGGCTGTTAGTATTTGCCTTATGTATTGAGGTGCTCCTATGTTGGGTGCATAAATATTTACAATTGTTATATCTTCTTCTTGGATAGATCCCTTGATCATTATGCAGTGTCCTTCTTTGTCTCTTCTAATAGTCTTTATTTTAAAGTCTATTTTGTCTGATATAAGAATTGCTACTCCAGCTTTCTTTTGATTTCCATTTGCATGGAATATCTTTTTCCATCCCCTTACTTTCAATCCGTATGTGTCTCTAGGTCTGAAGTGGGTCTCTTGTAGACAGCATATATATGGGTCTTGTTTTTGTATCCATTCAGCCACTCTGTGTCTTTTGGTGGGAGCATTTAGTCCATTTTCATTTAAGGTAATTATTGATATGTATGTTCCTATTCCCATTTCCTTAATTGCTTTGGGTTCGTTATTGTAGGTATATTCCTTCTGTTGTGTTTCTTGCCTAGAGAAGTTTCTTTAGCATTTGTTGTAAAGCTGGTTTGGTGGTGCTGAACTCTCTCAGCTTTTGCTTGTCTGTAAACGTTTTAATTTCTCCATCAAATCTGAATGGGATCCTTGCTGGGTAGACTAGTCTTGGTTGCAGGTTTCTCTCCTTCATCACTTTAATTATGTCCTGCCACTCCCTTCTGGCTTGTAGAGTTTCTGCTGAGAGATCAGCTGTTATCCTGATGGGGATTCCCTTGTTTGTTATTTGTTGTTTTTCCCTTGCTGCTTTTAATATGATTTCTTTGTGTTTAATTTTTGACAGTTTGATTAATATGTGTCTTGGCGTATTTCTCCTTGGATTTATTCTGTATGGGACTCTCTGTGCCTCCTGGACTTGACTAAGTATTTCCTTCCCCATATTAGGGAAGTTTTCAACTATAATCTCTTCAAATATTTTCTCAGTCTCTTTCTTTTTCTCTTCTTCTTCTGGAACCCCTATAATTCGAATGTTGGTGCGTTTCATGTTGTCCCAGAGGTCTCTGAGACTGTCCTCTGTTCTTTTCATTCTTTTTTCTTTATTTTGCTCTGCATCAGTTATTTCCACTATTTTATCTTCCACCTCACTTATCCGTTCTTCTGCCTCAGTTATTCTGCTATTGATCCCATCTAGAGTATTTTTCATTTCATTTATTGTGTTTTTAATCGATGCTTGATTCATCTTTAGTTCTTCTAGGTCCTTGTTAACTGTTTCTTGCATTTTGTCTATTCTATTTCCAAGATTTTGGATCTTGGAAATAGAATCTTGGATCATCTTTACTATCATTATTCTGAATTCTTTTTCAGGTAGACTGCCTATTACCTCTTCATTTGTTAGGTCTGGTAGGTTTTTATCTTGCTCCTTCACCTGCTGTGTGTTTTTCTGTTTTCTCATTTTGCTTATGTTACTGTGTTTGGGGTCTCCTTTTTGAAGGCTGCAGATTCGTTGTTCCCGTTGTTTTTGGTGTCTGTCCCCAGTGGCTAAGGTTGTTTCAGTAGGTTGTGTAGGCTTCCTGGTGGGGGGGACTAGTGCCTGTGTTCTGGTGGTTGAGGCTCGATCTTGTCTTTCTGGTGGACAGGTCCACGTCTGGTGGTGTGTTTTGGTGTGCCTGTGGCCTTATTATGTTTTTAGGCAGCCTCTCTGCTAATGGGTGGCGTTGTGTTCCTGTCTTGCTAGTTCCTTGGCATAGGGTGACCAGCACTGTAGTTTGCTGGTCGTTGACTGAAGCTGGGTGCTGGTGTTGAGATGGAGATCTCTGGGAGATTTTCGCTGCTTGATATTATGTGGAGCTGGGAGGTCTCTTGTGGACCCGTGTCCTGAAGTTGGCTCTCCCACTTCAGAGGCACAGCACTGACTCCTGGCTGCGGCACCAAGAGCCTTTCATCTACCCGGCTCAGAATAAAAGGGAGAAAAGGTAGAAAGAAAGAAGTAGTAGAAGAAAGAAATAGAGAGAGAAAGAAAGGAAGAAGGAAAGAAAGGTAGGAAGGAAGGAAGGAAGAAAGAAAGAGGAGGGAGGGAGGAAGGATGGAAAGAAAGAAAGAAAGAAAGAAAGGAGGGAGGGAGGGAGGAATGAAAGAAAAAGGAAGAGTGAATGGAAGAAGGGAGGGAGGGAGGGAGGAAGGAAAGAAAAAGAAAGAGTGAAAGGAAGAAGGGAGGGAGGGAGGGAGGAAGGAAAGAAGGAGAGAAAGAAGGAAAGGAGGGGCGGAGGGAGGAAGGGAAGGTAGGAAAAAAAGAAAGAGCAGGTAAAGTAAAATAGAATAAAGTATGAAATATAGTAGCGTTATTAAAATTAAAAAGTAATTATTGAAAAAAAACGGACAGATAGAACCCTGGGACATATGGTGGAAGCAAAGCTATAGAGAGAGAATCTTCCACAGAAGAATACACATACACATTCACAAAAAGAGAGCAGGGGGAAAAATCAAAAATCTTGCTCTCCAAGTCCACCTCCTCAATTTGGGATAATTCGTTGTAAAAAGAGGAAAAGGGCGAGAAGTCTGAAATCTTGCTAAGTCCACCTCCTTAATTTGGGATAATTCGTTGTAAAAAGAGGAAAAGGGGGGAAAGTCTTAAATCTTGTCCTCAAAGTCCACTTCCTCAGTTTGGGATGATTCGCTGTCCATTCATGCACTCCACAGACGCAGGGCACATCAAGTGGACCATGGAGCTTTAATCCGCTGCCTCCGAGGCTGCACAGAGAGATTTCCCTGTCTCTTCTCTGCTCTCACAGCTCCCGGGTCTCAGCCTTGGACCTGGCCCGGCCTCTGCGCGTAGGTCGCCGGAGGGCGAACGTTCTTCGCTCAGACAGGACGGGTTTAAAGGAGCCGCTGATTCGGGGGCTCTGGCTCACTCAGGCAGAGGGGAGGGAGGGGCGCGCAGTGTGGGGCGGGCCTGCGGCAGCAGAGGCCGGCGTGACGTTGCAGCAGCCCGAGGCGCTCCGTGCGCTTTCCCGGGAAAGTCGTCCCCGGGTCCCGGGACCCCGGCAGTGGCGGGGTGCACAGGCCCCCCGGAAGGCGGGGCGGACAGTGACCCGCGCTCGCACACAGGCCCCGCGGCGGCGGCGGCAGCAGCAGCCCCTGCGTCCCACGCCCGTCTCCGGGGTCCGCGCCTTTAGCCGCGGCTCACGCCCGTCTCCGGCGCTTCCCCAAGCAGCCCTCTTAATGCCCTCTCCTTGCGCACCAGGAAACAAAAGGGAAGAAAAAGTCTCTTGCCTCTTCGGCAGCTCCAGACCCTTTCCCCGGACTCCCTCCGGGCTAGCCGTGGTGCACTAACCCCTTCAGGCTCTCTTCCTGCCGCCAGCCCCAGTCCTCTCCCTGCGCTCCCCGCTCCGACTGAAACCCGATACCCGAGCCTCAGCTCCCCAGCCCCACCCGCCCCAGCGGCCGAGCAGACAAGCCTCTCGGGCTGGTGTGTGCCTGAGGGCACCGATCCTCTGTGCCGGAATCTCTCCGCTTTGCCCTCCACACCCCTGTTGCTGTGCTCTCCTCCGCTACTCCAAGCTTTCCCCCTCCGCCACCTGCAGTCTCCACCCGCGAAGGGGCTTGTAGTGTGTGGAAACCTTTCCTCCTTCACGGCTCCCTCCCACTGGTGCAGGTCCCGTCCCTATCCTTTTGTCTCTGTTTATTCTTTTTTCTTTTGCCCTACCCAGGTATGTGGGGAGTTTCTTGCCTTTTGGGGGGTCTGAGGTCTTCTGTCAGCGTTCAGTAGGTGTTCTGTAGGAGTTGTTCCATGTGTAGATGAATTTCTGATGTATCTGTGGGGAGGAAGGTGATCTCCGCGTCTTACTCTTCCGCCATCTTCCTCCGGGGTCCGATTAATTTATTCTTAATTGATAAGGAAAAGTCAAGCCACTGAAAGTTCTCACTGACAAACTCTTAGTCCTTATGCCAAAAACTAGACTGAGAGTAATATACCTGGGACCTATCTATATTAGTTTTAACTATATTATTACCTGGACCTACTCTCAGCTAAAAGTCTGAAATTTAGAATTAACCAAGGAGATGTGTGTTATGTGTGATGGCAGTATCCTAGGCTGTGAAAATAAATCTGTGGAATATTAACACACATACACATAGGGTTTTTAAATGGATTAATTTTCATTGCAAATGAACATGTGTTATAGTATTACTGCTCACCTAAATTCTACAAGTCATTTTAATATAACAGAAACTAATAGTCCCTGGTTAACTGTGAAGGTATAAATTGGCACGGGGAGTGGCCATGTCACAGGTGTGTCATCTTTTCTCCCCCCATGTGAGAAGGTACAATTACACTGCTAAATGAATCAAAGAAAAGAATGAATGACTTTTTCAGGAAGATAAACCAAACGTTAATTTTATATAGCCAAAGATGTATGAGGCTCATAAAGTGTTTTCATTTTCTCAAAATAGAGCTCTCAAAGTCAAACTTAGGAGAGGGTGAATTCTAAAAGCTGCTTAGAGCTCTGATGCCCTCATGTGGGAAAAAAAACAGTTCACACAAATGTCAACCTCTAGGACACCTGGGGAAATTCTATGTGCTAACACGATAGGAAGAAATGGTTCATTCGTGAAATGGTTATGAATGTACATTTGGAATTTTCATTCTCTCATTAATGCTCTTTAGGCATCTTTGTTCAGCATTAGAGGCCACTGGAAATCAGCGGGAAATGCATGGCGTGTCAATAAATCATTTTTCTTATAACATGTACAAGAATTTTTCAGCTGATTTTCAGTTAATATAAAAAATATAATGCATGAAAGCTTTCGATAAATGGTACTAAAAGTGTACCTTAAGGTGCTCCATTCATTATATCTGTTTATTATTATCAGTGCCAAGATGCTGATTTCTTGATGCGGGACTATACATAAGAACAAAAGTCTTATAAACTTCAAGCTATGCCACAGCCTAAAGTTTCTATACCCTAATATCCCAGGGTAAAACCTGCTTAGAATTAAGAAAATTTACCTTAAAAGTCAGCCTGTTCTCTTCACTGTGCAAAAGTGCTACCTTGATTTGTTTTATTGGCATATATCCACATTTAGGAGGTCTAGAAGAAAATGGGGCAACCATGGGGCCAGAGAAGAGGCGGTTGGAGGAAACCCAGAATTTTTTATTCACCCTGCTTTGTTACAGATATGCCGACCCAGTTATATTCCCCAGTATGGAACGGTCCAGAATATCATACCATCTTTGCAGGAAGACACTCTCCCCTAGGCCAGCCCGCACAGACTCAGACAGGACTCTGAAAGGGTCATCAAAGAAGGTGTACTGCCAAGTGGAAGTTTATTAGTTGCAGCCACTGCAAGGAACACGTCATCTTTTTTTGATCACAGGGTTGTTCTAAGTCACCACATTGAATTGTGAGGTATCAGTGCTGTCAGGTTTCCTGTCCTGTGTCCCTTTCCCTGCTTTACAATCTCCCTTCCTATCCTCTACCACATGAAACATGCTGCCCATCAATGACAAACTGGTGTAAGGAGGGCAGAGGGATTTATTTCATAGCACAGTGACTGGTCAGTTAGAAACAGATGTCAGCGGCCCCGTGTCGAGAAGGATTCTGAGGTGTGTGTAGGTTCATTTGGCAAATGTACTGGAACTGAAACGTAATGCCTACCATGAGGATATGTGTGTGTGTGGCTGTGTGGAATAGGTCATGGAAGGGCCAGTGCAGCATTAATGAGGTTTAGATTTTGTTCTCTCCTTTATACGTGTTAGGCTCCCGAATTCCTCACCATTCTCTGATGATACCTCAGTCTTTATACGACCTCTTCTCTTCCCTTCTTTAACTGATTAACTCCTATTTGCTCTCTAAGACTCAACGAAAATGCCCCTGCATCCGTTATCCCTTCCTCTTTGGTCTCACAGCACATTGTTCACATAAGTATATTTTAGCTGAAAATATACAAAAGTTTGACTATTGACATATAGGCACTATTAAACTGTGTGTTACCTGAGGGTGATAATTTTGCCTAATTCAAATTTCTATCTTTGGAGCCTAGAACAGTGTTCATTGAATAATAGGCACCAATTTTTCTAGGAAGAAAAAACAGAAAGAATGGAAAAGATAAAGGAGTTCTCTCTCCAGGAGTATGTGATACTTTGCTTGGTATCTGAGGAATTTAAGTTTCATTTCCTGTGAAAGAGATTTCAAGTTTCAAAGAGAAGGTGGAATTGCTTCATGAAAAGCATCTTCTTCGATTTCCCTATAGCCACCATGGTCCAGCACTCAAGTCCCTTGATCCAAGCAAGACTGGCTCTTTCATTTTTAACTTTCCTCAAATTTTTGGTGAACCTTTTGTGTTTGCACAAAAAAGTCCTTTATATGTGTCACATTTGCCTCTTTGTCCTCAGATCCATTCTCTGCCTTTCCCTGCTCTGGTCTGAACTTTAGGGGGCTGATACCTCAAAATCACATTTTCAGTTGGGTCCAGCCAATGGGAGGCAATGGCAGGAGCAGAAAATGCCAGGATATTTCTCTCTCTCTTTTTCTCTCTGCTTTGGACAATGTATCCAGAGGTGACTGTGTCTCCTCCATGCTCCCTGCTTCTCCTGAGCTGTGATCATTGTGTTTCCAGCTCTCCATAGGTAAGCTCTTCCACGCTCCTGGATTCTATAACACCTCTGCCTCCATCTTTGTCTTCCCATCTCTAGCAGTGAGAGCAATTCCCTGCAGTTGCTAATCCATCCTGTTGACTCTGTCATCAATTCTAAGACTTTTGTTACAAGTTCCCCGAATTAAAGTCCATCTAATAAATTACCTGGTATAGACCATACTTTCATGCCATGACCCTGACTGACGCACTGTGTTAGAGCTGTTCAAGTATGCTTTGAAATGTTATATATCATCTCCAAATCAAATGGGAACACAGAGCATTACAATATTCACCATTCACTATATAGAACATACTTATAAGCCTATAGAAACACAGCAAGAGGTATATCAGAGGGAAGAGCACACTGAGGATTCTGTAGAGGGTCCTGATTAAGTACTAGACCAAGGGGAAAAAAATAAAAAGATGTGATTTATGATAGGATTAAGGAGTAAGACAAAAGGAGAATGTTTATAAATACAAATACATATTTATAAAATATCCTCTCATGTCCTATAGGACAACAAGTAAGAGAATGGGACAGAGAGAAAAGGCAGAAAAAACTTTACTCATGCAGAAACTCATAATGACCCCATCCTCCTGCACAACTTTAGAGAACATTGACTTATTACAATACAAATTGGACCAAATGGTGAAGGAACTCCAGAACCATCACAGACCTTTCTCGCTTCATTACAAAGTGCAGCGGAGCACGGCACAAACTGAGGAAGGAAGTCCTTTATGTGTTTCACATTTAACTGCTTGCCTTTAAACCCCAGGGCAGAGATTCAGTTGGGGGTGGGATGGGGGCAGAACCTATTGCTGCATAGAGGCTGCATAACAGATGGAGAAAAACCAACTTGGAGTTTTCGCCAGCCCGTCTCAATTGGCAGTTAAGACAGGGAAGGAGAAAAAACCGACAGCAGACACCCTGTGCCCTGTTTTATTCCTCACAATTGAGTTTTTAGCTGAAGGGTGGAGTCTGGAAAAGAATGTAATTTGCAGCTGCATACCAGAGGTGACTGAAAAGCTCAAGGACAAAATGAAAAGCTCAAAAGCTTTGGGGCCTCATTTTAACTCAAATTTTACCAAAATTGCCAACCAATTCAGGAGCAGTGGAACAAAGCCAATCAGAATGACAGAATATTTTTTCTTTTCAATAAAACTTCAACATCCCATTCCACAGGTTTTATTTTTTTGCATAAATAGATTATCCTTATTTCTTATGTCTTGTAAGCATTTTTATCTGAAGAGTCATTCTCGCATCACAAAAGCAACACTTTTTCCCTTATATTTTTGAGATTATTTTTGGTCCATAATTGGTCCTTATTTTGTTTTTCAGACACATCAAATACACGTGTTAGATTTCTGCATTTTGTTTGTTATAATCTATAATTTCCTCTGAAATTTCTTATGTTTCTTTGTCTTCTTCCTGTTTTTCTTTCAGATTTTCTTAAGCATGTTCCCACTTTGCTGATTTACATTTCTGCCATGTAGATCCTGTTAAATTAATTTTAATTTAATTTAAAATAAGGAGGTCATTAGATGGAGATGGCTTTAATGCCATGGCAGCCTACATAAGCAAACCAAAATCTAGGTTTGTAAAGGCCTCAAAGTTACAAAATTGAAACCTAAGGACAACTAATCACAAACAGGCTTTAAATGATAGCTAATCAATAATTTATTTGCTTTGCTTCTGCCTTTTCTCTATGAAAGTCTCTCCCAGATCTCCTGTCAGTAGAGTGCTCCTAACCATTTCCAGTTTAGCACTGCCCAATTCACAATGATAAATGCTCAGGTGAACTCGTAAAATTTTCAGTATGTCTCAGATTATCTTTTAATAATCCTTTATTGCTTCTAATTCATTTTTAAGAAGTTTTGCAATGCAACTATTTTCTCTATTTCTTCCCCTCTTTTCACTTCTCTTTATATCTCACTCTGCTGTCTTTCAGCTGGAGGAAGTTTTTTTTCTTTGTTATTATTTTCTGATTAGCCATCTTTGAAGAAATTATATTTTTGCTTCCCTTGCTATTATAAATTCTAACAAAATAGGAAGATATGAATATTTAAGCTGATACACCTCAAAAAAAGCTAAATGAAAGCAAAAATAAGGCAATAATGTTTACTACCATTTATTATTTCACATTTTTCTGGAACTGCTAGCCAATGCAATTAGTTAAGAAAAAGAAAATATTATTTAATTTTGGAAACGAGGACACAAGTGTTGTGTTATTTTCCAATTACATTACTGTATGCCTAGAAAACCCCAAAAGAAGCATCCAAAAAAGTAATACAAGCAGTAAGAATTTAATAAGATGATCAATTACAAAGAGATTATAAAATCATTATATATAACTTCCCAGTGTATTGAATACCCAGTTAGTATATTTAAGGAATTATGAGAGGAATGATTGTTATTTCAATCAGAATTTATTTAATAGTAGGTAAGAAAAAAAAAACTTTAAACAATAAAATGAATTTGTTGACTCATTTATCCAAAACTCATTTATCCAGAGGTAAAGCAGGCTTCAGAGGATGTTCAATATTGTGACACAGTGTTAACAAATACCTTGTTTCTATCTTCTGGTTTCTGTTTTCTTTTATGTCCTATAGGAAAGATCATCTTTCCTCCAAACACTAAACAAAAGTCCTGGGCTTCTTTTTAATTCGCTCACCTTAGGTCATAAACCTATCAACAAGTCATTATGACTAAGGACACTCCATGTATTAATTGGCTTTGGCCTGGATTATGTGGCCATCCTGAACCTGTCATTATAGCAATGAGGTGAAATTATCCACCTTTGGAGTTGGAGGTGGGAGCAATCCCAACCAAACCTGCTCATTCTCATTGGGGTAGGGTGAAAGAGATATTAAGATGGCAACCACAACTGATGATGATAATGATAGTGATAACTGATACTTGAACTGATACTTGGAAAATGTACATAACTATTATAAGGTAAGTAGAGGTTACATTAGTTTAAGATGAGTGGCAGAGCTAAAATTCCAACACTGGTCTATCTAGCTCAAAATTCAGCTCTTAAAGAAAAATATAGGATTTATATGAAGAAAAATCAAGAAACATGGCTTAGAAAGACAAGGAAACAAACATCCATTGACAGATGAGTGGATAAAGAAGATGTGGTACATATATATAATGGAATATTACTCAGCCATAAAAAAGAATGAAATAATGCCATTTGCAGCAATATGGGTGGACCTAGAGATTATCATACTAAATGAAGTAAGTCAGAGAAAGACAAATTCCATATGATATCACTTACATGTGCAATCTAAAATATGACACCAATGAACTTATCTACCAAACAGAAACAGACTCACAGACATAGAGAACAGACTTATGGTTGCCAAGAGGGGGTGGGGGATGGGTGGAGTGGAAGTTGGGTTAGCAGATGCAAACTTGTATATATAGAACAGATAAACAACAAGGTCCTACTGTAGAGCACAAGAAACTATACTCAATATCCTGTGATACACCATAATGGAAGAGAACATAAAAAAGAATGTGGGCTTCCCTGGTGGCACAGTGGTTGAGAGTCCGCCTGCCAATGCAGGGGACACGGGTTCGTGCCCCGGTCCGGGAAGATCCCACATGCCGTGGAGTGGCTGGGCCCATGAGCCATGGCCGCTGAGCCTGCTCGTCCGGAGCCTGTGCTCCACAATGGGAGAGGCCACAACAGTGAGAGGCTCACGTACCGCAAAAAAAAAAAAAAAAAAAAAAAAAAAAAAGAATGTAATAAATAAACAAATAAAAATTAGCCAAAAAATAAAAAAGAGAAAGAAACATGGCTTAGAAACAAAAGAATGCCAGAATAAATGGAAAGTTTTACCTTGCTCTTGAAAAGAAATACTCTATATTGAGAAGATTAAAATATGATTTTGCTGCAAGCACAATGAAATTCCCAATGGGAGTGTATGTGTGTTGCGGGGCGGGGGTTGTTTGGGGAAAGAAGGCAGAAACAGTTGTGTGCACAGAATATTTCATTTACTCCCTCAGACACCCAGTTCCCCTGCATTTAGGCAGGACTAGGTGACTCATTTAGACCTGTGCTATCCCATATCATAGCTACTAGCCACATGTGGCTTAACTGAAAATTAAGTTAATCATTTTCCCAAAACTTAAAATTTAATTCCTCAGTCACATTAGCCACATTTCAAGTGCTCACATTTCATTATCTGCAAATGGCAAATGGCTACTATATTGGTCAGTGCAGATTATAGAACATTTCCATTATAGTGGAAAGTTCTGTCGAAGTGACATTCTAGACAATGAGTTGTGAGAGGAGGAAACATGTACCTCTTTAACCCATGCACAATTCTCCAGCTGCTTTCCCCCTGCTCTGGTGACTGCAGAGTTGAGGAAACCACGTGTTCTATAGCTATAAAGTGTAGCTATAAGTCGTTGGCCCTTCTGTTGGCCTGAGTACCTGAGAAACTCTGCGGAGCAAATCCCTTGCCCTGCCCCACTCACACTAACTCATGTGGTATATACACTCTGAGTAAGAGGTAAACTTTTGTTGTGTTAACCCGCTGAGCTTTGGAGGTGGTTTGCGACCATAGTTTAATCTACCCATTTATGACGAAAACTTAGGTTGGCAAGTGGTAGTAACAGATTTTTTTAAGAAGATGGAATACTTGATAAACTGATTCAAAAATGCAGATATAATAATTAGGAACATTCTGAAAAAGAAAGATAAAGAGCAAACTTCTGATATGATAGATATTAAAATATACAAGTTACAACAATTGAGAGAGTGCAGGAATAGGCAGACAGACCAAGGAAAGAGAATGTGAGAATAAATGAAAATTTAGTGTGAACCAAAGGTCTCATTTCTAATTATCTGTGTTCACTCCTGTCTCCCTGCAGTGCTAACCAGAGTCTTAGACTCTGAGATGGAGGCACTTTCTCTATTTTTCTCAGAAGACTTGCCCCTGATAGAGCCATCTAGCAGCGGGTCCACTAACACAGTGTGCCTTTATGATTTTATAATCCCTTGGTCCCATCCTCAATGAAGTCTATCTCTGCCCTGTTTTCTAGTTAATTGTAATTGCCCTAGGCATTCTACTAACTTATTGTCTGTTAACATTTCCAATTCCTTAGAGTCCTACCCACAAGGCCAATCCTTTCTTATCAGCCTCACAGTTCATATATTTTGAATGAAGGTGGAATTCACGCTTCACTTGGCACAATCCTCTATGAAACTTATAAACTTATATTTTACCACTTAAGTCCGGATCCTTCTGTCTGTGGTTGCTCACTTCTTCTCTATATTGCAGAAGTAGTCATATACCATAGAAAACATGCTCTATATTTCATTAATTTCTTTAACATTTTATGATTTCTAAATTTGATCTCTTCTCTTCAACTATTCCTTTACTCATAAGCACACACACCTAATATAATAATAAATAATTTTGAACTGAATAACAATGAAAATACAGCATATTGAAATTTGGGAGATGCCATTACATCACTTAAAGGAAGTTTAAAGCAGTAAAGAAAATAAAGTTCTCAAATCAATGATTTCAGCTTCCCCCCCTAAGGAAACTATAGATATAGGTGGCAAATAAACACCTGAAAAGATGCTCAGTATCATTAGTCATTAGGGAAATGAAAATTACACCCATAATGAGGCACCATTACACACCACTACAGTGGCTAATATCAAAAGCCCTGATCAAACCAGGTACTGAAGATGTGGAACAACTGGAATTCTCATATAACCTGGAAGTTTCTTAAAGAATGCTCAACATCATTAATCATCAGAGAAATGCAAATCAAAACTACAGTGAGATATCATCTCACACCAGTCAGAATGGCCATCATCAAAAAATCTAGAAACAATAAATGTTGGAGAGGGTGTGGAGAAAATGGAGCACTCTTGCACTGCTGGTGGGAATGTGAATTGGTACAGCCACTATGGAGAACAGTATGGAGGTTCCTTAAAAAACTAAAAATAGAACTACCATATGACCCAGCAATCCCACTACTGGACATATACCCTGAGAAAACCATAATTCAAAAAGAGTCATGTACCAAAATGTTCAATTGCAGCTCTATTTACAATAACCAGGAGATGGAAACAACCGAAGTGTCCATCATCAGATGAATGGATAAAGAAGATGTGGCACATATATACAATGGAATATTACTCAGCCATAAAAAGAAACAAAATTGAGCTATTTGTAATGAGGTGGATAGACCTAGAGTCTGTCATACAGAGTGAAGTAAGCCAGGAAGAGAAAGACAAATACTGTATGCTAACACATATATATGGAATTTAAGAAAAAAATGTCATGAAGAACCTAGGAGTAAAACAGGAATAAAGACACAGACCTACTTGAGAATGGACTTGAGGATATGGGGAGGGGGAAGGGTAAGCTGTGACAAAGCGAGAGAGAGGCATGGACATATATACACTACCAAACGTAAGGTAGATAGATAGTGGGAAGCAGCCGCATAGCACAGGGAGATCAGCTCGGTGCTTTGTGACCACCTAGAGGGGTGGGATAGGGAGGGTGGGAGGGAGGGAGACGCAAGAGGGAAGGGATATGGTAACAGATGTATATGTATAACTGATTCACTTTGTTATAGAGCAGAGACTAATACACCATTGTGAAGCAATTATACTCCAATAAAGTTGTAAAAAAAAAACTTATTCATAGTTAAAAAAAAAAAAAAAGAGTTCAACGTACATCTGCCATACAGCATTGCAATTCCACTTGTAAATATGTACCCAAGAAAATGAAAGCCTTTGTCCATACAAAGACTTGTATATGAATGTTCACAGCAGTCTTATTTGTAATCACCCAAAATCTCGAACAACCCAAATGTCCATCAAATTGTGGTGTAGTCATACAACTGAACATCCCTCATCAATAAAAAGAACTATTGTTGTATACTGCAGTATGGGTGAATCTGATGGGAAGAAGCCATAGCAAAATAGAAGAAAAGACTATGTACTCTATGATTCCGCTTATATAAAACTCTAGAAAATACAAATAATCTGTAGAGCCAGAAACAGACTACCTGGGGAGTGGAGAAGGTAGGACAGGGGTGGGGATTACAAAGGGGCATGAGGACACTGTTGAGGTGATGTATATGTTCACCATCTTCATCGTGGTTACAGTTTCACAGGTGTATACATACGGCAAACAAAAATTGTACATTTAAATATGCGCGTTTACTGTATGCAAATTAAACCTCAATAAAGCAGTTAATTTTAAAGTAAAAAAAAACAGTTGGCAGAAAGAGAGTTTTATTCTGGATAATCTTGAATTCTATGCCAACAGAAACAGCAGAGCATCTTTTTGACTTCTTTATGAAGTAAATTGGTCCAGTTAAAAAATTAGAATCCTAGAAGTTTAGAGTTGGAAAATACCTTACTGGTTACCTAATCCAATCTTCTGTTTGATGCACTAAGCCTCTAGAAAATAACCCTGTTAAATTGCTGTCTAGCCTCTCCTTTAGCATGCATTTAGCATGTATTTAACATGTATTGGTAAGGAAGCTATATAAAAATAAATAAATAAATATTATATACTAATAGAGTCCTCATTGCCAAGTAAAATTATGCCCACAATCTGAGTAATGATTTTGGTCCCCAATTTCCTCTGGCATATTCTATTCAAATCTGACATCATCTACAATTTATTTATATTTTTCAGTCCAAATAATACCTGTCTGTCCACCTGTCTTTATTTTTCCAGTGTTCTATGGAGGTAGACAAAATGGCTAGGCTTTGGATGAAAATTTTTGGATTTTCACATTCTTCTGTATACCAAAACAAGTACTAGATATCTCAATTTGAATATTAAAAATAAAAAACACCAGAGTTATTAGAAGACTGAATGAGATAATATTTTTATAATTTAGTGGGAGGTTTTTCTACCTGTGATGCAAACGCTAAAAACAGTAAAGGAAAACACTGATAAATTTGTGTAAATTTAAAATACATGAACAACTTCAGCAAAAACAACCCCCCCCAAAAAAAACCCTCCATAAACCATAATATGTTTTAGTATAAAAAAATTAAATCATGATGAGTAAAAATGAAGAAACTTTTTCATACATATGAGAAAGTTTACATATTTTGTAAGAAAAATAAAAGGATAAAAGAAAACTTTCCCTTCAGTAGATTTGGACAATAGCCAAGTCATAAAAGAAGATAAAAGAAAACTATATATATATATATATATATATATATACACACATATATATATATAAAGATATTCAAACTCCCAGGCAATCATGGAAATGCAAATTGTAAAATGCTGAGATACTATTCCCAGCTTCCCCCATAACACAGTGCTTTGTTTAATAACAAATCACTAAAATTCAGGATGGGGGCAGGATGCAGTGAAAAAGATAGTCACACTGGTGATAGCAGTGTAAGATGTTAAAACTTTGAGGGCTTCCCTGGTGGCACAGTGGTTGAGAATCTGCCTGCTAGTGCAGGGGACACGGGTTAGAGCCCTGGTCTGGGAGGATCCCACATGCCCCGGAGCAACTGGGCCCGTGAGCCACAACTGCTGAGCCTGCGTGTCTGGAGCCTGTGCTCCACAACAAGAGAGGCCGTGATAGTGAGAGGCCCGCGCACTGCAATGAACAATGGCCCCCGCTTGCCACAACTAGAGAAAGCCCTCGCACAGAAATGAAGACCCAACACAGCAAAAATAATTAACTAATAAACTCCTAACCCAACATCTTCTTAAAAAAAAAAAACAAACGCTAAGAGCATTGGCTTTCAAGTCAAAACCTGGACTCCTACCTTGACTTTACCGTTTACTAGATCTTAGATTGTTCAAACATTCTTAATATGTCTAGTCTCCCACCTCAAAATTAGGGAGAATACTAACCTCTCAGAGATGTTCTGAAGATTAAATAAATGAATGAAGAAAAAAAACTTTGAAAAGAATAGTTTTTAAAGTACATTTTAAAGTTTAAAAGAGCATTCCATTTGATGTAATAATCATAGTACTTGAAATTTATGGCAAGGAGGTAATCCCAGAAGTGTGCAGAAGCCTTATTTAGACTGGCAGAAGTCTGGAACTATTCCATCTGTACAGCAAGAGAAGGCTGGTTAAAAGTTGGTGGTAAAAACCTACAATGCAGTATTTTTTAGGCACCTAAAATGATGATGCATATCTACATTCATTTACCTGGGAAAAAAAGGTCCAGAACATATTATTGAGAATAAGGAGTTGTTTGTATATCTGCATGTACATGTGAATTCATTTATGTAAATTATATGTGTGTGTGTATGTGTAAAAAGATGAATGAAAGAATGTTTGTCAAAGTAGTAATTATTATCTCTAGCTGGTGGAATTTCAGATGATTTTTAATTCCTCCTTTGTACTTTTCTGGATTTTTTTTTCAAGTTTACAATGTTTCTGCTATAATAAAAATCATTCATGTAAATAAAAATAAGAACAAAGATAAATATTACATAGCAACCTGGAAAATGTTTATGATATTTTATGACAAAAAAATCACAATAGAGTTACATCTACACCATGATTGCATCTTCAAAATAGGTGGGCTTACTGACAAGGAAAAGAATAAGAAAAAAAAGAAGGAAATAAATGATATGTTGTTGAATTGGCAGAGTTGATTTTTCTTTTCTCATAAAAAATTTCAACTATTGTTATGTTACTTGCTCCATAAACATTTCATGAAATTTAAGTATGTAATAAAACAGGTAAAATCAATAAAGAAGAAAGGTGGTTTGGTTGATGAAAAAGAAGAGTGGCCTGAAGAGAGCTGCAAGCTGCAGGAAATTTGGAGGAGACCTGTCATGGCTATAAATTGTTTAACCCCTGCCACACCCCCAAATCAATCAACAGGGAAGTTTCTTCCTGGGGATATTTAAAACAACATTGATGTACTGCTGAAACGGTGAAAGAAAATACCAACTAATTTCATAACCTTTATCTACATACACTTCTCAGTAGAAAATATTCCCAATAATGATGACCATAGAGAAAATAATGCATATGCTCATTTAAGTTTATGTCAACACTAAACCTAGTCTTGATCTCACAGAGTTACCTACAAATTAGTGATAACTCAATATGGGTTATTCCAGTCTAATTAAACCCTGTCAAATCAGCCCCTTCCTTTGCCCATACTTGGGAATTCTGTTAATGAATTATGCATTGAATATCCACAAATCATCTAATAATGTTATGAATGCCTTGTGGTCAAAGGCCCCTTGAGTGGAAGGAAGATCTTCCATGTTCTCATTGAAAAAATAATCCTGGGGTTTAACAGGCACAGCTTTCAGAGAAGACTTGGTACTGGGTGTAATAATTTCTGCATATTTCAATCTTACAAGCCTAAGAGTGTCTCTGAGGATTCATCAGAAGGAATCCCAGAGGTGCAAAGAAAAGGGAACCCTCCTACACCGTTGGTAGGAATGTAAATTGGTAGAGGAGCTATGGAGAACAGTATGGTGGTTCCTTAAAAAACTAAAAAAAGAGCTACCATATGATCCAGCAATCCCACTCCTGGGCATATATCTGGAGGAAACCATAATTCGAAAAGATACATGCACCCCAATGTTCATTGCAGCACTATTTACAATAGCCAGGTATGGAAGCAACCTAAATGTCCATCAACAGAGGAATGGATAAAGAAGACATGGTACATATATACAATGGAATATTACTCAGCCATAAAAAAGACAAAACAATGCCATTTGCAGCAACATGGATGGACCTAGAGATTCTCATACTGAGTAAGTCAGACATAGAAAGACAAATATCATATGATATTGCTTATATGTGGAATCTTTAAAAAGCGTACAAATGAACTTATCTACAAAACAGAAATAGAGTTACAGATGTGGAAAACAAACTTAGTGTTACCAGGGAATAAGGGAGGGGAAGGGATAAATTGGGAGACTGGGATTGACATATACACACTACTATATATAAAATAGATACGAATAAGGACCGTATAGCACAGGGAACACTACTCGGTACTCCGTAATGACCTATAGGGGAAAAGAATCTAAAAAAGAGAGGTTATATGTATATTATAACTGATTCACTTGGCTGTACATGTGAAACTAACACAACATTGTAAATCAACTATACTCCAATAAAAATTAAAAAAAAAGGGGGGGGGGCGATCCTAGGCTCCTGACCCAGAAGGATGCTCCTGGTTTCATGGGGACCTAATGAACCACCCCCGTGAAATGCTAGTAAAATGCATTCATCGCTGACAACTCAGCCTTTTGCCTCCGAAGGGAAGAATCAGGAAATTACAAAATGTTAGCTGTGAAAGCAAGGAGGTATCATACAGCCATCACAGCGCTAGAAGCTGCCTCAAGGGCAATTGTAGGGGAAATTTTTGGAATTTTTGGTGGGTGATTGAGGCAAATTGACAGGAGCTTTCTGCTCTTCCACTGCTTCCATCAAAGCAGCCATACTGTACTTGTTTCATACATTGCATTTCCCATAGATATTGGTTTGAGGTGCAGGGGAAAATTGTGAAAGACTTTAAATTGGACCAAAAGATCACTGGGCGTCTTCAATGAAAAACAAGGCGTCATCTAACACATCCTCTGAATTATCTAGTCTATGGGGACTTTGGGCATTTCCTTATCTGTGAGTTATTCTACAACTCTGTAAATTATAGATAACTGATAGCAATGCAAATGACACTTGTCCACAGATATGGAAATTCTGTACAGTGGAGGGACAATTGATCCACTCTCCCAAATGAAAGTTTATTTAATAAATAATAAGGAATAATATACTCTCACCTTTCACATGTGATTGTGACATTTAATCACTACATATTTAATTACATATTTCTCAACAGCACTGTACTCAACAGTTTAATATCCCCTTACAAGCAATGACCACCGTGTTTGTACACAGTCGGTGTTCAATGAATGTTGGTAAATAATCTATAAACTACTGTACATTGTATTTTATGTCCTACTGATAACGATATGCACCTGTGACATTAAAATAAGAATAGGAGTTGATCATTTGTTCTTCATGTGAACAGGGAGGGCTCATGCTCATTTTTAGTTCCTTCATTATTCTCCCCTCTAAGCTCCCTCTTCCTCTGCAGTTCTAGGATGCTCTATAATTAGAAACCAGCCAGGCATCAACTACTTCCTCTGGGCAAGTTTGTGCCTTAACACCTCTCAGTGACCTTCCATGCTAATTAAGCTCCGTGTGAGAATAAAGAACATTGGTACTTAACTGAAATAAAAAGCAATTAAGTGGAAACATTTGGAGATGACTGTATGTTAATAAGAAATCTTAATCAATGTGTATACCTATGAGACTAACAGAAGCACCTTTGAAGAATTCACATTTTCTAATCAAACAAAATACAAACTTCCTTGTTTCCTAAGATGTGCACAGGCTCACAAAAATCTTTGATTTGTTTCACAGACAGAAGGAAAACTTACTCTTATTCTCTTTGTAGTTTTCTGAAAATTACTGAAATATCCCTGAAGCAAAGTTCACTCTAATATTTTAATTGAGAGTACTCTAAATTTTATCCAAGAAATCTAAGCTTGGGTTTTTTATCTTTCTAAATCTTGTAAGCACATTAGTAATGTGTATTAAAAGTACATAAATAAAATGGATTAAATGCAGAAAGTTTAGATCAGGAGTTAGCAAACTGCAGTCACTGGCCAAATTTGGCCTTGCCTCTTTCTGTACAGTTGAACAGCTAGGAATGGTTTTTACATTTATAAAGGGTTATGGAAAAAAAACAGAAGAATATTATACAGGGACTATATGTAACACACAAAGACTAAAATATTTACTATTGAGCCCTTTACAGAAAAAGTTTGCCAACCTTTTATTTAGATGATAGTCTGAACTGGAATTATTAGTACATCCCACATGCATAAAACCATCCTAATTCAAAAAAAAGATGGAGTTAAAAATCTAAATTAAGAAAGTTAAAATTTAATTTACTCGTTAAATTCAATAAACATTTATTCCATTCCAACCATGTTCCAAGGAAATGTTCACACAATTAGCTTATTTGCTTCTCACTGCCTGAGACAGTACTCCTTATCCCTATTTTCATATGAAGAACCAGAACCAGGACTAGTTCAGTACATTGTCCTATGTCACCCCATGACTGAAGCTGATATGTCTCTGATTCCGAAGACTGAAAGATTCTCATTATATCATACCCCTGGTTGGGGAACTAAGATCCTGCATGCTGCATGGTGCAGCCAAAAAAACAAAAAACTCAAGAACATGCAGGAATGCTCTTAATGACCACTGGTGTTCACGAAACTGTTCTGATTAATAGATAAAAATGATTTGACTTAAATGTTAGATTTTGGTAATAAACAAATGCCTTTGAGTTATTTGTTTATTAAATAAGACATAGCCCAGAAGTTTAATACACTCTGACTTGTCTTTCCAAATATTCTCCCTCTCCTATTCGCCAGATATGTGGGATATACTTCAACCTATATGACAAGGTTCAAATTAATATATTCTCTGAATTATCCAATCCAAATTGAGGTTGCTCATATCAACCACAAGTATTTCAGCATGCTTTATACAATCTATTCAAGGCATGTGATTCTGTGTAGAGTAACTGCAACAGTGCTTCTGACCCATAAATAAAAGTTTTAACAGCTACAAATATATGAAAAGAGGTAACAATCAAAATTCTCTGAGATTTCTGCAATAGCTTTGCTAGAGAAATTTGCAAATACTGTTATTTTAGACAAAAATCCATTGGAATTAATGACTATCCAATTAAAGGAAGGTTTATTTGTTGGCAGGAGAAACTCAGTAGAGTGCCAACTTTGCCCAGAAAAACCAAACATACTATGTTCTAGAATACTGTATATTGGGTACACATGGACCCCTTATGAATATTCACTGACCCCTCCTTTAGAAGAACAAAGAATATTGCATATGCCACGCTTAAAAATAAATCTTGGCTAACGTTGATAAAGGGAAACATTGGCTGCTAAAATGATGCATGATTCCTCTTTTTCACTTTAATTCTACAACTTTTGTTCCCTACATTTATTAAGTTTTATTCCCCACTATATTGTTTATATTCATGTCTTCTACAAGCACAGTATTGTTTTAGAAACTGTGCTGTTGTACCAAACAGCATGGAAGGAATACTTCAGGCCCTCTGGGACCCTAGGATCTACTTTAGGAAACAGGAATGTATTTTGTCAATTCTAAGATTACATCTTTTCCTATGTTAACATTTCAAATTGAGATATGTCATACACCTGTTGTTGACCAGGCTAAACTCAGGATGTAGCTATCATTGTCCAAACATGCTCAAGACTTGGTCTTAGTTATTCATAGTCATCACTTCAGATGAATTATGTGCATGGTTGGTGCCACATATAATGAGTTTAATTACATTTGGAATAACTTTAAATAGTAAGCAGTGTTATAGCATTGAACTGAAAAATCTGTGTATGCAGAAAAATTCACTGAGACTGGGCATACATTTTACACAAATGAAGCAAGTAGTTGTTTTTGGAAGAATTCCATATTTTTTTATATTCCATATTTTATTATAAAGCAAAAACCAGATATGTTGTGGCACCTGAGAAAAGATACTCCAAAAAAGGTGAAGATGCGTTACATTTTGTTATGTGTATATATAACCCCGATTATATACTAGGCAGTGCAAGTGAGAGCTGGAGACTGCCAAACCCTTAAAATAGACACGAGAAATTTCAAAACAACAGGATGCTACTATGATTATTGTTAAGGAATTGTAGTATGCACAGTTTAATTGGCAACATTTCCTTCTTTCTATCTTCCTGACATATAAAATAATGCTGTGTCCTAGAAAGCAATGTTGTCTTCAATCTGACAAAATATGGTACTTAAGAAACTAATAAAAGGGGAAGCAAGGCAGTTTGTATCAAAATCAAATGAATGGGGACTTCCCTGGTGGTCCCATGGTTAAGAATACGCCTTCCAATGAAGGGAACATGGGGTCAATCCCTGGTTGGGGAACTAAGATCCCACATGCCGTGGGGCAACTAAGCCCGGCTCTCTAGAGCCTGCATGCTCTGGAGCCCGGGCACCACAACTAGAGAGCCCGCACGCTGCAACTACTGAGCCTCTGCGCTCTGGAGCCACATGCCACAACTAGAGAAAGAAGTCCGAGTGCCGCAACTAAGACCCGACACAGCCAAATAAATAAAAGTAGAATATTTTTTAAAAAATCAAATGACTGGTTTGAAGAGTACAGGACTTTCATAAAGGCCTGGGAAGGCTTTGAAATGAAAGTAAGAGCTGAGCTTTGTGGTAAAGACAAGTTGTACTTTAAAAGTTGCAGTAAAGGTCACCGCCTGACATTGGGGTGCAGACAGAAGGCTGATGTGATGTTATTGCACCTAGTGATTAAGAGCATGAGTTGTGGGTCCAAATCCTTGCTCTGCCACTGACTAGCTATGGTGTAATTGGTCTTAAACTCTCTGGGCCTCAGTTTTCACATCTGTAAAAAGGCAGTAATAATTGTAACCATTTCATAGTCCTGCTGTGAAGATTGAGTAAATAAATTTAAATTGTTTAAAAAAAATTCTTATTGAATAAGTCAATGAATATGAAATAAAGTTGGAGTAAAGGTAAAGAAATTGCAGGCAGGACAAAGATCATAAGCAGGTATTTGGAATGAGATCAAGTCTGGTATATCCAGGGGCAGGTGTGGACATAGATTTAGCCATAATGAAAAAGTTCTGAGAATTGTCACAGGACTACACCTGGAGTTTCCTAAAGGTCAGACAGCAATTTGAGTCATATTCCACAGTCAATGGGGGTCATATGATGTTTATTTCTCCTTCATTTTAGAATGAAATTTTATTAGGTTTTGAATTCTAGATTGGTAACTTTTTCTTTCAAAACTTCAAAAGTAATATTGCATTGCCTTTTAATTGCTATTGTTTCTGTTGGGAAGTTATCAGTGCCTTCTTGTTGATGCTTTTAAGGTAATGTAGGGTTTTTTTTACATTTATCTTTCTTGATATTTGCAGGCTTTTTAAAATGTCCTTTGAAGTCTTTAGTCATTTTTGGAAAATTATTGATCATTACCTCTGCTTCTACCAAAATCTTTCTCCTTTCCTTCTGGGACTCTAATTACATGTATAATGGACTTTACACTCTGCATCACAGGTATTTGACATCCGTTTTATTTTTCCTTATTTTTTTCTCTGTGCTTCAGTTGAAATCTTCTGTCTTGACCTATATTTTAGTTCACTAGTCCTGCCTCCTGCTGTTTAATCTGCTGTTAAATCTATTTATTAAGTTCTTAATTGTGGATACTGCATTTTTCAATTTAATAACTTCCTTTTGATTATTTTGTATAGATTCCAATTCTCCAGTATAATTATTCATCTTCTGCTCTATTTCCTTTTTTTTTTTTTTTTTTTTTTCTGCTTTGGGTCTTAGTTGTGGCACCCGGGATCTTCACTGAGGCATGCGGGATCTTTCATTGTGGCGTGCAGGTTTTCTCTTCTCTAGTTGTGGCACGCAGTCTCCAGGGCATGTGGGCTCTGTGGTTGTGGCTCGCGGGTTCCAGAGCATGTGGGCTCTGTTGTTTGCCGCATGCGGGCTGTAGCTGAGGCGCACAAGCTCAATAGTTGTGGAATGCGGGCTTAGTTGCCCTGCAGCATGTGGGATTTTAGTTCCCTAACCAGGGATCGAACCTGAGTCCCCTGCCTTGTAAGGTAGATTCTTTACCACTGGACCACCAGGGAAGTCCCCTGCTCTATTTTCTTGAACATACTAATCATAATTATTCTAAAGTCGTTGTGTGATAATTCTAATATTTAGTTCACCTGTGAGATTGTTTATATTCTCTGCATTTTTGGTATTGTTGCTGTTATTTGGTTTGCCTTGGGTTTTGGTTGTATAATCCTATTACTTGACAGGCCCAGTAGCTTGATTGAATGCTAGACATTGTTTGTAACAAATGTAAAAGCTCTGGATGATTTTTCATTTTCCCATCAGGGTTAATCCTTTCCTTTGCTGGACAGAGTGAGGATGAATCCTCTTAATCTATTCAGGGATTGAGCCAAGTTAAGGCTCAGTTGCTTTTAGGTAATATACAAATATTTGTGGCTTGCTGTTATTCCTAAGGTCTAGTGTCCCAGAACTTTCAGCTGAGAACATGATTTGTTTACCAGGCCCCGAAACCCTTGGCAGGCCCTGAAATCTAACTTCTGTGTTCCGAAACGGAAAAATTCTGATTTCATTTCAGGTGGTTTCAGATTTAATTTGTAGTCTTCTGAACAGAGTAGCTGTAGAATTTGGCAAATGTCTTGGGAACAAAACTGGTGTGTGTTTGAAAACTCTCAAGATTCTATTTTTGTCTCTTCAGTCATTTTAGATTGCCAAATGGTATGATGTCTCTGTCTTCCAGAGTGGCCCTCTGCCTGGGCAAAGCTTATCTGTTCTCAGCCTCTTGCCTATGCTCAGAACCAGCCAATTCTGAGAATGCTGGTTATAGATTGTTTGCTCACCTCTCTGCAGTTAACCCCTCTCTGGCATCTTAGACTCTTTAGCCTGATTTCTTCAGAAGCTCACTGATGCCTTTAAATTCAGGATGTGTGCATTTTATTTGGATTTTCTATTTATTTATGAAAAGGTTGTTAGTTTTTCTAAAACTAACCCATCTTACCTAGATAAAGAAGTCTCAAATCTACAGGCCTTTAAACAAGAGACTGATGTAATAAAATTGCTATTTGTTAGAGGGTAAAAGGTAAGAGACAAACTGGTAAAGATGGAACAGACCTTGAAAAGGGTAGTAGTGGCAGAATCAAAAGGAAACTAGAACTCTGGGAGCATTATTCCTAATCTTTGTTACATCTCCAAGGTAGATACTATTGGCCTCACTTTACAGATGAATCAATAAAAACTTAGATATGCATTATTGTCTTTTCTACCTCCCAAATCTATATATCTTCTCTACAGCAAGTAGAGCTTAGTCCAAAGTGGCTCCGCATCACTAAGCCTCAGTTGTTTGATCTGTCAAATGAGAATAATATCTATTTCATTAAATTGTGACCAGTGAGACAAGTACATATGAAAGCACTTCATTAACTACAAAGAGGTATATGTTTTAAGGGTAATCGGGATTTGTTTAACCAGGTATGGTAAGACACACAGACATAGAAATGACTTCATGAAGGAAGAATTTTTTTATATTCACAGATCCCTAGAAATACAAGGCACAGCATGCCATGCAGGGCCACATGGAGAAGCACCAGGATTGATCAGGAGGCAGAGGGAGCAAAGGAAGAACGTGGGCAAGAGTCTGTATTATGGCTACTGTAGGAAGGAATGGGCGAGGCAGGGTACACAGGCTTAGGACTGGCTAGTTTGAATAATTGCAGTGGGTCTGGGGCCCAGGGGCTGTCCTTAGTTGTCTGGTACCTGGCCCTGATTTGATTGGGGCAGATGGATGGTGGCAGAGTATGAGAGCCCAATAAAGGAGGTGGTTGGGGTGTGGGCTCTAGATTAGTTGGTTTGCATATAAAAGACACACTCACAGGTGAGTTGTTTGCTCTATCTAGGAATTAGCTAACCCTGAGAGGGACAGTCCCTTCAGGGTCAGCAAGGCTCCAAGATGTCAAAGCATCAAAATACAGAAACAAAAGACATGGTTAACAGTATACACTTATAGTAGCAGTTATCTTTCTCAAGTACTGATATTCTGCTAACTCTGAGCTCATGAATAGGAGAAGATTCATTTTGGTTGCCTATGATGAGATGTATATATAGACCCTCAGCTCTTCATGGAGACTCTCATGCTCAAGGGAAAAAAAAAAAAAAAAGGAATCTCTGTGTTCCCTTGAGTAAACATTATACTTGTAATGGCATCAGTGACATCTCACTCACTAATTCAGTGTTGTTTATAAAATCTCTAAAATACGATGTTGATGGCGATTGCATTTCAATTAATACTTTAAAATTCCATGTTTATTTTTAAGCAGCTGTTGCTTGTTATACGAATAATTATTTTCTCAAAAAAACAAATCACACCAGAAGCATATTTTAAAAATATACAACACTGTACAGATTATCCCCATTGTTTGTTTTTATTGAATTCTCTACTCCAACTATAAACACATTTGCTAATGGGGCAGTGCTCAACAGTGTTCAAACTAACATTAACTTCCTTCTCAAATACAAATGCTTGTGGGGGCAGTTTTTGCAGTGTGGGAGTCTGTTAGTTCCAGATGTATTAAGAGAGGAAAAGTGCCCATGCTGTACAATCTTGTTTTCCTAAAAGGTAGGCAATTAAACTAAACAATTTCAGAACTGTTTATTAGTTCAAAACCAAAGTATATATCATAACAATCAACCCCAAATTATAAGGAATTTTATTCCAATTATTGGAATTTTTTTTTTTTTTTTACAAAGAGTACAATATGTTTCCATAATACGATAAACTCCAGTTGCCCATCTGCTGCCTAAGAACTGTAACACATATTTTGTAATTTACTCTGGGTCAGGAATTATGCCTTAAATCCCATTCTCCGGTGCCACATACAGCAAACAAATACCCTTTTGGCTTCTTAGTGGCAGTCAAAATTGTGATGTTTACAAGTTTACTATCTTGTGAACTCAATGAGGCAGTTAGAAAAGAAAAAAAATAAAGTTCCTGGCCAAATATCTCCAGGAATCTAGCTAAAGCAAATGTTAATATTTAAGGCACTTTTGTCCTAATAACAAGGAAAGGCTAAGTTCCAGGCAATAACCATGGCTTCTTCCTGTAATCCACTCACATCACATAAATCCAATTCCTAAGAATTAAGAAGTATTTTTGCTTTAATATTTTGTTATGAATACTACTCAACAAAAATAAAGCCCAAGTATAGTATACCTATATTCAGGACTGGCTATGCAATCTGCCAGGCCTAGTACAAAATGAAATTGAGGGACTCCTACCTACCCTCACATGCATGGGGGAAACATCAGAGACTACTGCAAATCCAGAGTGAAATACTTTTCACCTCCCCTCACCAGGCCTGTCCCTGAAATCGACACAATGAAACTATTTCCCCATATCGTTTTCTTACTTCCGTATCTAGTGTTTGGGTGAACTCCTTCACAATCCCCATTTAGCCACTGCCAAATTAAACATTTTATCTTTTTTAAAAAATTATTATTAATTTATTTATTTATTTTTGCTGTGTTGCGTTTTCGTTTCTGTGCGAGGGCTTTCTCTAGTTGTGGCAAGCAGGGGCCACTCTTCATCGCGGTGCACGGGCCTCTCACTATGGTGGCCTCTCTTGTTGTGGAGCACAGGCTCCAGACGCGCAGGCTCAGTAGTTGTGGCTCACAGGCCTAGTTGCTCTGCAGCATGTGGGATCTTCCCAGACCAGGGCTCGAACCCGTGTCCCCTGAATTAGCAGGTAGATTCTCAACCACTGCGCCACCAGGGAAGCCCAAACATTTTATCTTTAATTTATCCAAAATATCTATTTTGCACAAGAGGAGAATGTCTTTGTGGGGTTTTTTATGCCAGTCATGAGAACTAGCAGTTGGTTCACTTTTCAGGGCCAGTCACAAAGCTGGATGGCCCTTTATTTTCATGGATAAGTTGGTGGGTGTGGGGAAGCAGGAATGAGGGTACCTCTGAGATGAGCACAACTGTTCTACAGCAATATTAAAAGGGGGGGGAAGAATTTGATGTTTGAGCAGTAATTTAGGAAGCCTAGAGCAAGGAGAAGAGAAGGGGGAGAAGATGCAGGAAACACACTTTGTGATGTGCAGTATGATTCTTTTTCTTAACCCACAAGATTATCAACAAGATTTGTGCGACTGGGTAATTTTGAAACTCAGAAGAAAAAAAGCGGAGTGTCACCCTTGATCTCTGTGGCACAGAACAGTGGCTACTAATACAAAAGAAACAGAAGGATGACTAAGGAAACTTGAGAGCATGAGAAACTTCAGAGATTAGTCAAACTCTTATAAGGAAGAGTGGGAAATTTGGACTTCTGCAGGCCATGAAATTAAGGAACTAGAGCCACATTTTCCAGTTGTGGAGGCAAAAGGTGTTCTGAGCTCCCAAATGACTCTCACATTAATAATAAAGAGAGATTTACTGTGTGCCAGCCCTCATGGTCACAACTCTCCATCCAGTAGGTCTTCTAATCATTCCCACAACACTATCAAAGAGATATTATTTTGCAGACAATGAAAATAAGACACAAAGAGGTTACAGAATTTTCCCAGGATCAGACACTTAGTAAATATTGGAAGTAGGACTAGAAAATAGGCAGTTGACTTCCAAAAGTAGTGACTATTCTAAAACTCTATCTTGTGTCATGTCCCAGGTGGTCCAGGAAAGTAGATACTGTTATTCAGAACTTACAAGTGACGGAATTGAAGTCAGAAACATTAAGTAGTTTATCCAAGGGAAGCTAGTTAGTGGCAGAATCAGGATCAAACTGGGTGTGGCTGATTTCACATCTTTGCTTTTCCTCTAACCCCTTTTGGCTCATCTGGACATAGAACTTAGGTTCATATTCTAGCCCTATCCTTTACTGTCTATGCAACCTGAGCAAATCACTTAACTTGCTGGATTCTTAGTTTTCTCATCTGCAGTGTTGCAATTGTAACTACTTTGAAGTATTTCTAATGGGATATAAAATAACACATGTGAGCTGGAATGCATTATGCAAATATATGGTATATTTGCTGCTGTTATTTTGGAATGAGAGGACAGTACTTCCCAAGATGCTTTTCACTCTCCCCATTGCTCAGTATTCACTGAGAGAAGGAAGAGATATAACTTTTGAATAATGTTAATTTCATCCCACAGCTTTTGATTATTCATCCATCTGAGTGATCCAGTCTCATTACATTCAGTCATTCACTCTAAATGCTTGCCAGGCATCAAGACAGTTACTTGTTCAACTCAATAATCTAAAGTTTATTGTGTTAAATAAATCACACCTGACAAAAAACTCATGCTTTCAAAATGATCTTTAAAAGAGGGTGCTACTAATGATGAAAAATCTGAAGGAGAAATTAAGGAAACACTTGCATTTACCATTGCAACAAAAAGAATAAAATACCTAGGAATAAACCTACCTAAGGAGTCAAAAGACCCGTATGCAGAAAACTATAAGACACTGATGAAAGAAATTAAAGATGATACAAACAGATGGAGAGATATACAATGTTCTTGGATTGGAAGAATCAACATTGTGAAAATGACCATACTACCCAAAGCAATCTACAGATTCAATGCAATCCCTATCAAACTACCAATGACATTTTTCACAGAACTAGAACAAAAAATTTCACAATTTGTATAGAAACACAAAAGACCCTGAATAGACAAAGCAATCTTGAGAAATAAAAATGGAGCTGTATTAATCAGGCTCCCCAACTTCAAACTATACTACAAAGCTACAGTAATCAAGACAGTATGGTACTGGCACAAAAACAGAAATACAGATCAATGGGACAGGGCAGAAAGCCCAGAGATAAACCCACACACATATGGTCACTTAATAAAGAAGGCAAGAATAACAATGGAGAAAAGACGGCCTCTTCAATAAATGGTGCTGGGAAAACTGGACAGCAACATGTAAAAATATGAAATTAGAACACTCCCTAATACCATACACAAAAATAAATGGATTAAAGACCTAAATGTAAGGCCAGACACTATAGAACTCTTAGAGGAAAACATAGGCAGAAAACTCTATGACATAAATCACAGCAAGATCCTTTTTGACCCACCTCCTAGAGGAATGGAAATAAAAACAAAAATAAACAAATTGGACCTAATGAAAGAAAAACTTTTGCACAGCAAAGGAAAGCATAAAAAAGACAAAAAGACAACCCTCAGAATGGAAGAAAATATTTGCAAACAAAGCAACTGACAAAGGATGAATCTCCAAAATATACAAGCAGCTCATGCAGCTCAATATCAAAAAAACAAACAGCCCAATCCAAAAATGGGCAGAAGACCTAAATAGGCATTTCTCCAAAGAAGATATACAGATTGCCAACAAACACATGAAAGGATGCCCAACATCACTAATCGTTAGAGAAATGGAAATCAAAACTACAATGACATATCACCTCACACCTGTCAGAATGGCCATCATCAAAAAATCTACAAACAATAAATGCTGGAGAGGGTGTTGAGAAAAGGGAACCCTCTTGCACTGCTGATAGGAATGTAGATTGATAGAGCCACTATGGAGAACAGTATGGAGGTTTCTCAAAAAACTAAAAAGAGAACTACCATATGCCCCAGCAACCCGACTACTGGGCGTATACCCTGAGAAAACCATAATTCAAAAAGAGACATGTACCACAATGTTCACTGCAGCACTATTTACAATAGCCAGGACATGGAAGCAACCTAAGTGTCCATCGACAGATGAATGGATAAAGAAGATGTGGCACATATTTGCAATGGAATATTACTCAGCCATAAAAAGAAACAAAATTGAGTTATTTGTAGTGAGGTGGATGGACCCAGAGACTGTCATATAGAGTGAATTAAGTCAGAAAGAGAAAAACAAATACCATATGCTAACACATATATATGGAATCTAAAAAAAAAATCGTTCTGAAGAACTTAGAGGCAGGACAGGAATAAAGACACAGATGTAGAGAATGGACTTGAGGACACAGGGATGGGGAAGGGTAAGCTGGGACGAAGTGAGAGAGTGGGATGGACAATATACACTATCAAATGTAAAATAGATAGCTAGTGGGAAACAGATGCATATCACAAGGAGATCAACTTGGTGCTTTGTGTCTGCCTAGAGGAGTGGGATAGGGAGGGTGGGAGGGAGACACAAGAGGGAGGAGATATGGGGATATATGTATATGTATAGCTGGTTCACTTTGTTATACAGCAGAAACTAACACACCATTGTAAAACAATTATACTCCAATAAAGATGTTAAAAGAAAAAATAGTGGGTACTAAAGTGACATTGTCAATTCCAAAAAATCACAGATGATTTTAAGGCTTTTAACAAAACAACATAAAAGCTTGACAATTTAATTTAATGCTGTACTGCTTCCTGTAACTGTACTTTGATTGGTTTTCACTACTTACTAGGCAGTAATTTTTTTCATGTGAAATATAATTTATACTTTTAGAAGATATGAGCTATCAGTGGTGTAGGCATGAGCAAGGTAAAAATAAAACTCTTCTTGAGGAGCCAATGCTTTGCTTCATTTAGTTTTCACATTTTTAAAATGTTAATATCAGAGGCCACAAACGTATAAAAGCTGGTTGTATTTAATTTCCATAAAAAGATATTGGACACTCATTTATATAATTTTGGAAGAACACTGAGGAGTGTGAAAAATAAATTTCTCATTATATGCTATAAAAATGAAATAAAAACCAATGAATAATATGAATTATCACAAATACCAGACTTCAGAAGCTACACTAGGAACAGATAAAGTAATGAAATAATGTGTAACCAATTTGAATAATGTAAGATTAAAATAAATTAATAAGTAGTCAGAAGATGTTTATCATTTCAATAAGTCAAAATTATATCTTCATGGAGGAAAGTATTGGCATGAATAACCCAGAAGAGTATATCATCAAAACAATTTATATTAAATATATGAGTACTTTGCTCCTTATTTGGACGTAAGTTCTGGGAGCAACTCAATTTTACGTGATATTACAACTAAATAATGGATATTTGCTGGAAATATCCAATTAAGGAGAGTTGGTAGTCCTGACACAATTTCCCATTGTTTTTCCCAGCTCACTAAGCTCCTCTTCCATGGTAGGACAGAGAACATGGTATGATTAATCCAAAGCACTAGCGTAAAACTAACCTGGCTTCTGCCCCTTGGCTGCTTAACCACTTCCACACCTGGTCAGAAGTCAATACAAAACTAGGTAGCTTAGTTTAAATGATTCTCCCTTTGGTCTGTCCTCAAATAATCATCATCCTTATGTCCAAAAAAGACAGAAAGAAAGCAGATTAAGTACCAGTGTAAATACACTGGAAACAAGATATGCTGCAGTCCATGTGCCAACAGATAATTGGGAACAGAATGCTTTGTGATTAAATATAACACATCTCATATAAACACAATGTTATGTTTCAGTAACCATAATTTTAGAATACAGTAGCTAGATACAAAAATAGTCTTAAATTACTTAGATAGATTACTTAGATAGAAACCTGTTGACAGTGTTGAATCTGTCAGATTCAGATTGTGATAAATTGATTTATAATTTATATTATTAATTAAAAATAAAATATTAACAAGTTTTCAAACATATTGCTCATCAACATTTGCCTCTAATAATTAAAGTACCAGACTGTTAAGTGCTTATATCATAAAAATAACAATTCATTGTTATTTTGAATATCATGTAATGACTGCTTAACTTGTTTTCATATTCAGTCACCTACAGGGATGCTTACATTTCTTTAGAAGGAATAAATGCATTTCTTCCATATAGGAATATTTCAGGTCATCCTAAAGAAGTCAAACTCTAGCAGATGACACAGTTACCTGGTACTTTAGGGACTATCCACCCAGAAAACCCAGGTAATTTAGACAAAGATATGGGTTTCTTCTTTTTTTTTTTTAACTTGAACTTATAGGGTCAGCTGAGTAGAAGGTCCTAAAGGCATCAGCTAATTAAGCAATGCTCTGCTGCCCTGGGGCTGTTTAGAGATTGCATTTTAAAAGTAACCCATGGATCAAATAGTATAAGAACTACACACACACACACACACACACACACACACACACGTACATGCGCATGCACTCAGGCATACATGCACACACACACTTATCTACACAGGTAGATGAGTGCATGTAAAGACTGAGGGAAGTGAATAAGATCTGGAATCTAGTTAATAGTGTATTAAATATCAATTACCTCATTTTGATACTGTACTGCAGTTATATAAGATGTCACCATTTAAGAAAATTTAGTTGAAGGGTACATGTGGCTCTATGTACTATTTTTGTAACTTTCTGTGAATAGACAATTATTTCAGAATAAGTTTTTTTTTAAGTATCCCCATGGATAATTATGCCTCAGTGAACTGACACATTACTTTATTTTGAATGCTAGGTCAATATCACAGAAAAAGATCTAAAGGAAATTACTAAGACAATGAGGTATTAATTTGCTGTCATTGGCACCACTTTTTGATCCAAAGCTTTAAAAAGAAAACAACTAAATTTAGGTTAAGATTAGGGTCATAATTAGTGGTGTGCTGGTAAATGTTTACCAACCAGTTCTTGAGTAGGGAACCCTGAATTTGCAGCATTTGTTCTTTTCCATAGTGTAAATATTCTACCATGGCCAATTTCAAACTACAAATGTAATAACTGGCTCACAAATTCCTGAAAACTTAGCAGTCAGTTCTCATATGAAACCTGCTTCATCAAGAAAAAGAATGGGCTCTGAGTGGGTATATATCCTCAGTTTCTTTGACTCCTTGTCTGTCCCACAGGCAGAGTCACAGCAGGACAAGGGCCAGAATTGGGACCTTATGATTCAGGTTCCCTCTTGTCTAGATCTAAATCATCATTCCACATAACACCTTCATCCACCCAATCCTCTTCTGCTCATTTACTTTATATCCGAACAAGAATTTAGCCAAGATCAGAAATAGTTGATAAGAGATAGAGAGGACATGCTCATCGTGTATTACATAGTGGGTTAATTCCTATTTCAATGGTTTTCCCACCATATAACATATCAGAAACATGCCATGGGCTGTAACCAATTTGCTTATCACTGATTTTAGAGAACCAAGTACCTTTTTATATTAGTACACAGTTCATTCCAGTAATCACTCTTACAAATGAATGATGAGAGCTTCTTCAGAGATATTGTGCTCTTGACTGAAAATTCATTTCTCTTCTATCAGAAAGGATCATGCTTTATGATAAATCAGATGTCTTTGTGGGATAGGACAGCAACTGAGGAGTGGGAGAGTAAAAGGATACTTAGCTAGGCAGCCAGATTCTAATTAGCATTGATAGGTGGTGACTGGTGCCAGACATCAACCTAATCATAGCTGGCTGGTCCTGTATAAAAAAGTTCAATTCACATACAGAAGGCCAATAGGCACATGAAAAGATGCTCAACATCACTAATTATTAGAGAAATGCAAATCAAAACTACAATGAGGTATCACCTTATACCAGTCAGAATGGCCATCATTTAAAAGTCTACAAATAACAAATGCTAGAGAGGGTGTGGAAAAAGGGAACCCTCCTACACTGTTGGTGAGAATGTAAATTGGTGCAGTCACTATGCAGAACAGCATGGAGGTTCCTCAAAAAAACTAACCATAGAGTTGCCATATGATCCAGCAATCCCACGCCTGGGCATATATCTGGACAAAAGTATAATTCAAAAACATGCATGTACCCCTATGATCATAGCAGCCTTATTTACAACAGCCAAGACATGGAAGCAACCTAAATGTCCATCGACAGATGAATGGATAAAGAAGATGTGGTACATATATACAATGGAATATTACTCAGCCATAAAAAAGAATGAAATAATGCCATTTGCAGCTACATGGATGGACCTAGAGATTATCGTACTAAGTGAAGTAAGTCAGAAAGAGAAAGACATATAACATATGATATCACTTATATGTGGAAGCTAAAATATGACACAAATGAACTTATTTACAAAACAGAAACAGACTCACAGACATAGAGAATGACTTGTGGTTGCCAAGGGGGAGGGGGGAGCGGGGGAGGGATGGATTGGGAGTCTGGGACTAGCAGATGTAAACTATTATATATAGAATGGATAAAAAACAAGGTCCTATTATATAGCACAGGGAACTATATTCAATATCCTGTAATAAACCATAATGGAAAAGAAAAAAAAGTTCACAAAATAGAATAACAGCTTAAAATACAGTTCACAAAGAATGATTTGATACCACATTTTAAACAATGACTCTGAATGTTAAGATGGTAAAATTCCAGGATAACTAAGAAAAACAAAATTAATTTTAAATTATTTAGAGGCCTGATTTGGTTTTAGTCTTTCTAGACAACATTAGTTAGACACGTTGTTTCAGAAATCAGTGCCTACTTAAGTCACAAGGGTAACTTATATTTTCTTACAAAATTTTTATTTTTTGCCTTTCCATTTTAGGTCAATGTTATATTTCAAATTAACTTTGTATACAGTGTGAGATAAGTGTCAAAGTACATTTTTCAGTTCTGTCTTACCTTAAGTGACTGTATATGTACGCATCTATTTCTGGACACTTTATTCTGTTCCATTGGTATACTTTTACGTCCCTGTATGAACACCATACTGTCTTAAACACCGTAGCTTTATAGTGATTCTTTAACATAATACTCTTTAGTAATAAAAAGAATGAACTATTAATATATGCAATAACTTGGATGGATATCAAGGAAATTATGCTGAATGAAAAAAAGTCAGCCCCCAAAAGTTACATACTGTATGATTCCATTTATATAACATTCTTGAAATGACAAAATTATAGAGATGGAAAAGAGATTAGTGATTGTCAGAGTTAGAGATAAGAGGAGGATGAGCAGGAGGTAGGTGTTATCATAAAAAGGCAGCACAAGGACAAGAAATCCTTGTGGGAATGGAACTATTCTATGTCTTTTTTTTTTTTACTACTTTATTGGATTATAATTGCTTTACAATTTTGTGTTAGTTTCTGCTGTATAACAAAGTGAATCAGCTGTACATATACATACAGCTCCATATCCCCTCCCTCTTGCGTCTCCCTCCCTCCCTCCCTACACCACCCTTTCTAAGTGGTCACAAAGCACTGAGTTGATCTCCCTATGCAATGCAGCTGCTTCCCACTAGGTATCTATTTTACATTTGGTGGTGTATATATGTCAATGCTACTCTCTCACTTCATCCCAGCTTACCATTACCCCTCCCCGTGTCCTCAAGTCCATTCTCTATGTCTGCATCTTTATTCCTGTCCTGCCCCTAGGTTCATCAGAAGCATTTTTTCTTTTTTTTCTTTTACATTCCATATATGTGTGTTAGCAAACAGTATTTGTTTTCTCCTTCTGACTTACTTCACTCTGTATGACAGACTCTAGGTCCATTCACCTCACTACAAATAACTCAATTTCGTTTCTTTTTATGGCTGAGTAATATTCCATTGTATATGTGTGCCACATCTTCTTTATCCATTCATCTGTCAATGGACATTTAGGTTTTGCTTCCATGTCCTGGCTATTGTAAATAGAGCTGCAATGAACATTGTGGTACATGACTTGTTTTCAATTATGTTTTTCTCAGGGTATATGCCCAGTAGTGGGATTGCTGGGTCGTATGGTATTTCTATTTTTGTTTTTTAAGGAAGCTCCATACTGTTCTCCATAGAGAACTCCAGAGAGTAAATTTTTTAAATGGTGTCATTTACAATAGTATTAAAAACCTCAAATACCTAGATATCTAACAAAAATGTGCAATGCATTTGCACTGAAAAATACAAAACATGTCTGAGAAAAAATTTAAAAGATCCAAATAAATAGAGTAGTTTTATGTTCATTGGAAAACTCATTTTTTTCATTAAACTCTTTGTTTTGAGATAACTGTTGATTCAGTTGCAATTGTAAGAAATAATATAGAAACCCCACATAATTTTCACCCAGTTTTCCCCAATGGTAACATCTTGCATGACTGTAGTAAAGTATCACAACCAGGAAACTGACATTAATACAATGCACCATCTTATTCACATTTCCTCAGTTTTATGTGCACTCATTTGTGTGTGTATTTGTATATTTAGTTTTACGCAATTTTAACACACGGGAGATTTATGTTACCACATCATAGTCAAGACACAGAGTAGAGACCTTCAAGATGGTGGAGGGGTAAGACGTGGAGATCACCTTCCTCCCCACAAATACATCAAAAATACATCTACATGTGGAACAACTCCTACAGAACACCTACTGAACACTGGCAGAAGACTTCAGACTTCCCCAAAGGCAAGAAAATCTCCACGTACTTGGGTAGGGCAAAAGAAAAAAGTAAAAACAGAGACAAAAGAATAGGGACAGGACCAGCACCTCTGGGGGGAGCTGTGAAGGCGGAGAAGTTTCCACATGCTAGGAAGCCCCTTCACTGGCAGAGACAGGGTGTGGCAGGGGGCAAGCTTTGGAGCCACGGAGGAGAGCGCAGCAACAGGGGTGCAGAGGGAAAAGCAGATTCCCACATAGAGGATTGGAGCCGACCAGCACTCACCAGCCTAAGAGGCTTGTCTGCTCACCCACTGGGGCAGGTGGGGGCTGGGAGCTGAGGCTTGGGCTTCGGAGGTTAGACCCCAGGGAGGGGACTGTGGTTGGCTGTGTGAACACAGCCTGAAGGGGGCTAGTGCGCCACAGCTAGCTGGGAGGGAGACTGGGAAAAAGTCTGGAACTGCCTAAGAGGCAAGAAACCATTGTTTCAGGGTGTGCGAAGAGAGGGGATTCAGACCACCGCCTAAACAAGCTCCAGAGTCGGGCACAAGCTGCGGCTATCAGCGTGGACACCAGAGACCTGCATGAAACACTAAGGCTGCTGCTACAGCCACCAAGAAGCCTGTGTGCAAGCACAGGTCACTATCCACACCTTCTCTCCCGGGAGCCTGTGCAGCCCACCACTGCCACGGTCCAGTGATCCAGAGACAACTTCCCCAGGAGTACACACGGCACGCCTTAGGCTGTTGCAACGTCACGCCAGCTTCTGCCACCACAGGCTCGCCTCACATTCCATACCCCTCCCTCCCCCCAGCCTGAGTGAGCCAGAGCCCCCTAATCAGCTGCTACTTTAACCCCGTCCTGTCTGGGCCGAGAACAGATGTCCTCAGGCGACCTACACCCAGTGGAGGGGCCAAATCCAAAGCTGAACCCCAGGAGCTGTGCAAACAAAAAAGAGAAAGGGAAATTTCTCCCAGCAGCCTCAGGGGCAGTGGATTGAATCTCCACAATCAACTTGATGTACCCTATACTTGTGTAATACCTGAAGAGACAATGAATCATCCCAAAATTGAGGCGGTGGACTTTGGGAGCAATTGTAGACTTGGCGTTTCCTTTCTGCATCTAATTTGTTCCTGGTTTTATGTTTATCTTAGTTTAATATCTAGAGCTTATTATCATTGGTAGATTTGTTTACTGATTTCATTGCTCTCTTCCTTTTTTTTAAATATATATTTTTTCACTTTTTGTGAGTGTGTATGGGCATGCTTTTTTGTGTGATTTTGTCTATATAGCTTTGCTTTCACCACTTGTCCTAGGGTTCTGTCTCTCCACTTTATTTTTTTCTAATATAGTTTTTTTTTTTTAAGACAGCACTTTTTTTTATTAGTTTCTGCTTTATAACAAAGTGAATCAGTCATACATATACATCTGTTCCCACATCCCTTCCCTCATGCATCTCCCTCCCTCCCACCCTCCCCATCCCACCCCTCCAGGCGGTCACAAAGCACTGAGCTGATCTCCCTGTGCTCTGCGGCTGCTTCCCACTATCTATCTACCTTACGTTTGGTAGTGTATATATGTCCATGCCTCTCTTTCGCTTTGTCACAGCTTACCCTTCCCCCTCCCCATATCCTCAAGTCCATTCTCAAGTAGGTCTGTGTCTTTATTCCCGTTTTACCCCTAGGTTCTTCATGACATTTTTTTAAAATTCCATATATATGTGTTAGCATACGGTATTTGTCTTTCTCTTTCTGACTTACTTCACTCTGTATGACAGACTCTAGGTCTATCCACCTCATTACAAATAGCTCAGTTTCGTTACTTTTTATGGCTGAGTAATATTCCACTGTATATATGTGCCACATCTTCTTTATCCATTCATCCGATGATGGACACTTAGGTTGTTTCCAGCTCCGGGCTATTGTGAATAGAGCTGCAATGAACATTTTGGTACATGTCTCTTTTTGAATTATGGTTTTCTCAGGGTATATGCCCAGTAGTGGGATTGCTGGGTCATATGGTAGTTCTATTTGTAGTTTTTTAAGGAACCTCCATACTGTTCTCCATAGTGGCTGTACCAATTCACATTCCCACGAGCAGTGCAAGAGTGTTCCCTTTTCTCCACACCCTCTCCAGCATTTATTGTTTCTAGATTTCTTGATGATGGCCATTCTGACTGGTGTGAGATGATATCTCATTGTAGTTTTGATTTGCATTTCTCTAATGATTAATGATGTTGAGCATTCTTTCATGTGTTTGTTGGCAGTCTGTATATCTTCTTCGGAGAAATGCCTATTTAAGTCTTCTGCCCATTTTTGGATTGGGTTGTTTGTTTTTTTGCTATTGAGCTGCATGAGCTGTTTATAAATTTTGGAGATTAATCCTTTGTCAGTTGCTTCATTTGCAAATATTTTCTCCCATTCTGAGGGTTGTCTTTTGGTCTTGTTTATGGTTTCCTTTGCTGTGCAAAAGCTTTGAAGTTTCATTAGGTCCCATTTGTTTATCTTTGTTTTTAGTTCCATTTCTCTAGGAGGTGGGTCCAAAAGGATCTTGCTGTGATTTATGTCATAGAGTGTTCTACCTATGTTTTCCTCTAAGAGTTTGATAGTGTCTGGCCTTACATTTAGGTCTTTAATCCATTTTGAGCTTATTTTTGTGTATGGTGTTAGGGAATGATCTAATCTCAAACTTTTACATGTCCCTGTCCAGTTTTCCCAGCACCACTTATTGAAGAGGCTGTCCTTTCTCCACTGTACATTCCTGCCTCCTTTATCAAAGATAAGTTGGCCATATGTGCATGGGTTTATCTCTGGGCTTTCTATCCTGATCCACTGATCTATCTTTCTGTTTTTATGCCAGTACCACACTGTCTTAATTACTGTAGCTTTGTAGTATAGTCTGAAGTCAGGGAGCCTGATTCCTCCAGCTCCGTTTTTCGTTCTCAAGATTGCTTTGGCTATTCGGGGTCTTTTGTTTTTCCAAACAAATTTTGAAATTTTTTGTTCTAGTTGTGTGAAAAATGCCATTTGTAGTTTGATAGGGATTGCATTGAATCTGTAGATTGCTTTGGGTAGTAGAGTCATTTTCACAATATTGATTCTTCCAATCCAGGAGCATGGTATATCTCTCCATCTATTTGTATCATCTTTAATTTCTTTCATCAGTGTCTTATAATTTTCTGCATATAGGTCTTTTGTCTCCTTAGGTAGGTTTATTCCTAGATATTTTATTCTTTTTGTTGCAATGGTAAATGGGAGTGTTTTCTTGATTTCATTTTCAGATTTTTCATCATTAGTGTACAGGAATGCCAGAGATTTCTGTACATTAATTTTGTATCCTGCTACTTTACCAAATTCATTGATTAGCTCTAGTAGTTTTTCAGTAGCATCTTTAGGATTCTCTATGTATTCTAATATAGTTTTTACTGCTTGTTATCATTGGTGGATTTCTTTACTGGTTTGGGTGCTCTCTTCTTTCTTTTTAATTTTATTTTGTTCTGACTTTTGTATTTTTAATAACTTTTTTATTTTAATAACTTTATTTACTATTTTTCTCTTTCTTTCTTTCTTTTTTTTTTCTTTCCCTTTTCGTCCAAGCCATGTGGCTGACAGGGTCTTGGTGCTCTGGTCGGGTGTCAGGCCTGAGCCTCTTAGGTGGGAGAGTCGAGTTCAGGACATTGGACCACCAGAGACCTCCTGGGCCCATGTAATATCAAATGGTGAAAGCTCTCCCAGAGATCTCCATCTCAATGCTAAGACCCAGTTCCACTCAACGACCAGCAAGATACAGTGCTGGACAACCCATACCAAACAACTAGCAAGACAGGAACACAACCCCACCCATTAGCAGAGAGGCTGCCTAAGGTCATAATAAGTTCACAGAAACCCCAAAACACACCACCAGACGCGGTCCTGCCCACCAGAAAGACAAGATCCAGCCTCAGCCACCAGAACACAGGAACCAGTCCCCTCCACCAGGAAGCCTACACAATGCATTGAACCAACCTTACCAACTGGAGGCAGACGCCAAAAAAAAAATGGGAACTACGAACATGCAGCCTGCGAAAAAGAGACTCCAACAAAGTAAGTTAAGCAATATGAGAAGTCAGAGAAATACACAGCAGATGAAGGAACAAGGAAAAAACCCATCAGACCAAACAAATGAGGAGGAAATAGGCAGTCTACCTGAAAAAGAACTCAGAGTAATGATAGTAAAGATGATCCAAAATCTTGGAAATAGAAAGGAAAAAATACAGGAAACGTTTAACAAGGACCTAGAAGAACTAAAGAGCAAACAAACAGTGATGAACAACACAATAAATGAAATTAAGTATTCCCTAGAAAGAAGCAATAGCAGATTAACGGATGCACAAAACCAGATAAGTGACTTGGAAGATAAAATAGTGGAAATAACTACCGCAGAGCAGAATAAAGAAAGAAGAATGAAAAAAATTGAGGACAGTCTCTGAGACCTCTGGGACAACATTAAATGCACCAACATTCGAATTATAGCAGTCCCAGAAGAAGGAGAGAAAAAGAAAAGAACTGTGAAAATATTTGAAGAGATTATAGTTGAAATCTTCCCTAATATGGGAAAGGAACGAGTCAGGTTCAGGAAGCACAGAGAGTCCCATACAGGATAAATCCAATGTGAAACATGCCAAGACACATATTAATCAAACTATCAAAATTTAAATACAAAGAAAAAATATTAAAAGCAGCAAGGGAAAAGAAACAAATAACATACAAGGGAATCCCCATAAGGCTAACAGCTGATTTCTCAGCAGAAACTCTGCAAACCAGAAGGGATTGGCAGGACATATTTAAAGTGATGAAAGGGGAAAACCTACAGCAAGATTACTCTACCCAGCAAGGATCTCATTCAGATTCGACAGAGAAATTAAAACATTCACACACAAGCAAAAACTAAAAGAATTCAGCACCACCAAACCAGCTCTACAGAAAATGCTAAAGGAACTTCTCTATGCAGGAAACAAAAGGGAAGGAAAAGACCTACAAAAACAAACCCCAAACAATTAAGAAAATGGTAATAGGAACATACATATCGATAATTACCTTAAATGTAATTGGATTAAATGCTCCCACCAAAAGACATAGACTGGCTGAATGGATACAAAAAAAAGACCCATATATATGATGTCTACAAGAGGCCCACTTCAGACCTAGGGACACATACAGACCGAAAGCGAGGGAATGGAAAAAGATAGTCCATGCAAATGGAAATCTAAAGAAAGCTGGAGTAGCAATTCTCATATCAGACAAAACAGACTTTAAAATAAAGACTATTACAAGAGATAAAGAAGGACACTACATAATGATCAAGGCATCAATCCAAGAAGATATCACAATTGCAAATATTTATGCATCCAACAGAGGAGCACCTCAATACATAAGGCAAATGCTAACAGCCATAAAAGGGGAAATTGATGGTAATACAATCATAGTAGGGGACTTTAACACCCCACTTTCACCAATGGACAGACCACCCAAAATGAAAATACATAAGGAAACACAAGCTTTAAATGAGACATTAAACAAGATCGACTTAATTGATATTTATAGGACACTTCATCCAAAAACAACAGAATACACTTTCTTCTCAAGTGCTCATGGAACATTCTCCAGGATAGATCATATCTTGGGTCACAAATTAAGCCTTAGTAAATTTAAGAAAATTGAAATCGTATCAAGTATCTTTTCCAACAGCAATGCTATGAGACGATATCAATTACAGGAAAAAAAAGTGTAAAAAATGCAAACACATGGAGGGCAAAGAATACGCTACTAAATAACCAAGATTTCACAGAGTAAATAAAAAAATACCTAGAAACAAATAACAATGAAAACACAACAACCCAAAACCTATGGGATGCAGCAAAAGCATTTCTAAGAAGGAAGTTTATAGCAATAAAATCCTACCTCAAGAAACAAGAAACATCTCAAATAAACAAACTAACCTTACATCTAAAGCAATTAGAGAAAGAAGAACAAGAAAACCCCAATGTTAGCAGAAGGAAAGGAATCATAGAGATCAGATCAGAAATAAAGGAAAAATATATGAAGGAAACGATAGCAAAGATCAATAAAACTAAAAGCTGGCTTTTTGAGAAGATAAACAAAATTGATAAACCATTAGCCACACTCACCAAGAAAAAAACGGATAAGACTCAAATCAATAGAATTAGAAATGAAAAAGGAGAAGTAACAACTGACACTGCAGAAATACAAAGGATCATGAGAGATTACTACAAGCAACTCTATGCCAATAAAATGGACAACCTGGAAGAAATAGATGAACAAACTCTTAGAAAAGCACAACCTTCCGAGACTGAACCAGGAATAAACAGAAAATATAAACAGACAAATCACAAGCACTGAAATTGAGACTGTGATTAAAAATCTTCCAACAAACAAAAGCCCAGGACCAGATGGCTTCACAGGAGAATTCTGTCAAACATTTACAGAAGATCTAACACCTATCCTTCTTAAACTCTTCCAAAATATAGCAGAGGGGGGAACACTCCCAATCTCATTCTACGAGGCCACCATCACCCTGATACCAAAACCAGACAATGATGGCACATAAAGAGAAAATGACAGGCCAAAATCACTGATGAACATAGATGCAAAAATCCTCAACAAAATACTAGTAAACAGAATCCAACAGCACATTAAAAGATCATACACCATGATCAAGTGGGGTTTTTTCCAGGAATGAAAGGATTCTTCAATATATGCAAATCAATCAGTGTTGTACACCATATTAACAAACTGAAGGGGAAAAAACATATGATCATCTCAATCGATGCAGAAAAAGCTTTCAACAAAATTCAACACCGATTTATGATAAAAACCCTCCAGAAAGTAGGCATAGAGGGAACTTACCTCAACATAGTAAAGGCCATATGTGACAAACCCACATCCAAAACCGTTCTCAGTGGTGAAAAACTGAAACCATTTCCTCTAAGAACGGGAATAAGACAAGGTTGCCCACTCTCACTGCTATTATTCAACATAGTTTTGGAAGTTTTAGCCACAGCAATTACAGAAGAAAAAGAAAGAAAAGTAATCCAAATCAGAAAAGAAGTAAAACTGTCACTGTTTGCAGATGACATGATACTATACATAGAGAATCCTAAAGATGCTACCAGAAAACTACTAGAGCTAATCAATGAATTTGGTAAAGTAGCAGGATACAAAATTAATGCACAGAAATCTCCTGCATTCCTATACACTAATGATGAAAAATCTGAAAGAGAAATTAAGGAAACACTCCCATTTACCACTGCAACAAAAGAATGAAATACCTAGGAATAAATGTACCTAAGGAGACAAAAGACCTGTATGCAGAAAATTATAAGACACTGATGAAAGAAATTAAAGATGATACAAACAGATGAAGAGATATACCACGTTCTTGGATTGGAAGAATCAACGATGTGAAAATGACCATACTACCCAAAGCAATCCATACATTCACTGCAATCCCTATCAAACTAGCAATGGCATGTTTCGCAGAACCAGCACAAAAAATTTCATAATTTGTATGGAAACACAAAAGACTCTGAAAGCCAAAGCAATCTTGAGAAAGAAAAACGGAGCTGGAGCAATCAGGCTCCCTGAATTCAGACTATACTACATATCTCTAGTAATCAAGACAGTATGGTACTGGCACTAAAACAGAAATATAGATCAATGGAACAGGATAGAAAGACCAAATAAACCCACTCACATATGGTCACCTTATTTTTGATAAAGGAGGCAAGAATACACAATGGAGAAAAGACAGCACCTTCAGTAAGCTGTGCTGGGAAAACTGGACCGCTACATGTAAAAGAATGAAATTAGAACACTCCATAACACCATACACAAAAATAAACTCAAAATGGATTAAATATATAAATGTAAGACTGGACATTATAAAACTCTTAGAGGAAAACAAAGGCAGAACTCTATGACATATATTACAGCAAGATCCTTTTTGTCCCATCTCCTAGAGAAATGGAAATAAAAACAAAAATAAACAAATGAGACCTAATGAAACTTAAAAGGTTTTGCACAGGAAAGGAAACCATAAACAAGACGATAAAACAACCCTCAGAATGGGAAAAAATATTTGCAAACAAAGCAACTGACAAAGGATTAATCTCCAAAATATACAAGCAGCTCATGCAGCCCAATATCAAAAAATCAAAGAACCCAATCCAAAAATGGGCAGAAGACCTAAATAGACATTTCTCCAAAGAAGATATACAGATTACCAACAAACACATGAAAGGATGCTCAACATCACAAATCATTAGAGAAATGCAAATCAAAACCACAATGAGGTATCACCTCACTCAGAATCGCCATCATCAAAAATCTACAAACAGTAAATGCTGGAGAGGGTGTTGAGAAAAGGGAACCCTCTTGCACTGTTGGTGGGAATGTCAGTTGATCCAGCCACTATGGAGAACAGTATGGAGGTTCCTTAAAAAACTAAAAATATAACTACCATACGACCCAGCAAACCCACTACTGGGCATATACCGAGAAAACCATAATTCAAAAAGAGTCATGTACCCCGATGTTCACTGCAGCTCTATTTACAATAGCCAGGACATGGAAGCAACCTAAATGTCCATCGACAGATGAATGGATGAAGATGTGGCACATATATACAATGGAATATTACTTCGCCATACGAGGAAACAAAATTGAGTTATTTGTAGTGTCATACAGAGTGAAGTAAGTCAGAAAGAGAAAAACAAATACCATATGCTGACACATATATATGGAAGCCAAAAAAAAAAAAGGTTCTGAAGAACCTAGGGACAGGACAGGAATAAAGACGCAGATGTAGAGAATGGACTTGAGGGCACAGGGAGGGGGAAGGGTAAGCTGGGCAAAGTGAGAGAGTGGCATAAACATATATACACTACCAAATGTAAAATAGATACCTAGTGTGAAGCAGCTGCATGGCACAGAGAGATCAGCTCGGTGCTTTGTGACCACCTAGAGTGGTAGGAGGGAGATGCAAGAGGGTGTAGTTTTGGGATATATGTATATATATAGCTGATTCACTTTGTTATACAGTAGAAACTAACACAACATTGTAAAGCAATTATACTTCAATAAAGATGTTAAAAAACAATAAAATAAAATTTAAAAATTCTTTTGAAGAATAAATGTTATTTTGCAATCTTTTACTGCTAGTATATACAACTGATTTTATATATTTATTTGCATATTCAGTCGTCTTGCTAAATACATTTAACTATAATGATTTATTTTTACATTATTTGAACTCTTTAAAAAGCATAATTATATCTATATATCTGTGAATAATAATTCTGTTTTTTCCTTTAAACGTCATGAGTTTTTATTTTCCTTTTTAAAATTTTATTATTTCTTCAGTTTTATTGAGATATAATTGACATGCATCACTCTATGTTTAAGGTGTGCAGTATAATGGTTTGACTAACATTTATTCTGAAATGATTACCATGATAGATTTAGTTAGCATCTATCATATGCTAACTCATACAGATACAAGAGTAAGAAAAAGATTAAAAAGAAAAAAATTTTCCTCATGTGAGAACTCTTAGGATTTAGGATTTACACCAACATTTTTCATATATATATAATACAGTAGTGTTAACTACAGTCATCATATTATACATTACATCGTTAGTACTTGTTCATCTTATAACTGTTTTTTTTGGTAGCTTTTGACCTCCTTCCTCCAACTCCACCTCCCCCACCCCATCCCCCTGGCAACCACAAATCTGATATCTTTTTCTATGAGCTTGGTGTTTGTTTGTTTTAGATTCCACATATAAGTGAGATCATACAGTATTTTTCACTATCTGACTTACTACATTTACCATAATGCCCGCAAGGCCCATCCATGTTGTCACAAATGGCAAGATTTCCTCATTTTCTACAGCTGAGTAATATTCCATTTTATATAGATGTATACCATAACTTTTTAATTCCTTTTCTTGATTTATTACACTAGCTAAGATCTCCAGGAAAATATTGATTAGAAGTGGTATTAGTAGGTATTCTTGCCTTGTTCATAAACTCATGAGAACGTGTTTAATATTTCACCACTGCACATGATGTTAGCTCTAAGTTTTATCAAATGTTTTTGTCCACCTTTTTAGATTAGAATATGATTTTTCTCATTATTTTGCTAGTGTGAGCATTTCACACGTGTCATATTTCTTCTATTCTTTCCATTCTTTTTTTCTCAATGTAGTTCAGTTTGGATAGTTCCTGATGACTAATTTTTGAATTTGCCAATCCTCTCTTCTGCCCTATCCAATCTGCTCTTAAACCTATCCAATAAGTTCTTAGTTTCACAAATTATGTTTTTCAGTTTTTAATATACAGTTGGTTCTTTTCCTTTAGATTTAAAGTCTCTTTCAAAATTCTCCAAATTTTCATCCATTTTGTTCATTTTCCTCTGTTTTCTTTAACACACAGTTAATAGTTGTTTTAAAATACTTGACTGCTAACTCCAAGATTTCAATCATCTTCCATTTCTTGTTTTTTCTTTTATCAGTCATATTTTTCTCCCTTTTTTACACCTGGTAATTTTTTTATTGTATGTAAGAAATTGTGAATAGAGGAATCATGGAGACTAAAGCTGATGCTGTTTTTCCCCAGAGAGGATTCACTCTTTCCTCTGTTAGGCAGATGAAGTGAGGAGCTGCTTATCTTAATTCAGTGAGGAGCTGAGCTGAAAAAGGACAGATTGAGGCATCAGATAGAATCTGTCCACTTCTGGTCTCAACTATCTTGGGCATGAGATCAGTCTTAGTTGCAGGTCTCTCTATCTAGTGGACCAGGGGACTGTGGGATATTTAACTCAGCCTATCTATCTAGCCTTGCATCCAACACCCCAACACACCTTAGAACTAAGCAAATTTTACACAGAGAAAATCAGCCAAATACTTGGGGATCCTTTAGATTCTAGTTTGTAATGCCAGTCCATATAAAAATATTTGCTGGTTTCTCTTTCTTCCACTACAGCGTCTATGCCTATGGCAAGCTCAGCCCTCAACCTGTCCCCCAGACCTGGGAAATGCCCCTAGGTATGCACATCTAAACTCATCAAAAAAGTGCTCTTCAGGGACTTCCCTGGTGGTGCAGTGGTTAAGAATCCACCTGCCAATGTAGGGGACATGGGTTCGAGCCCTGGTCTGGGAAGACCCCACATGCGCCACAACTACTGAGTCTGTGCTCTAGAGTGCGCAAGCCACAACTACTGAGCCTGCATGCTGCAACTGCTGAAGCCCACACGCCTAGAGCCCATGCTCCACAACAAGAGAAGCCACCACAATGAGAAGCCTGTGTACCGCAACGAAGAGTAGCCTCCGCTCACCACAACTAGAGAAAGCCCATGTGCAGCAACAAAGACCCAACACAGCCAAAAATTAAAAATTAAACAAAAGTGTTCTTCAAACAACCAACTTAAAAAATGGGCAACAGACTTGAACAGACATTTCTCAAAAAAAAAAAAATATATATATATATATACACACACACACAAATGGCCAATAAGCACATGAAAAGATTTTCAATATCATTAGTCATTAGAAAAATACAAATCTAAACCACAAGAAGATATCACCTCACACCTGTTAGGTTGTCTATTATCAAAAACACAAGAGAGGGACTTCACTGGCGGTCCAGTTGTTAAGACTTCATCTTCCAATGCAGGGGTGTGGATTCAATCCCCGGTCGGCGAGCTTAGATCCCACATGCCTCGTGGCCAAAAAGCAAAACATAAAACAGAAGCAACATTGTAACAAATTCAATAAAGATTTCAAAATGGTCCACATCAAAAAAATAAAATACAGGAGATAACAAATGTTGATGAGGATGTGGAGAAATTGCAGCCCTCTTACGTGGCTGATAGGACTGTAAAATGGTTTAGCTGTAGAAAACAGTTTGATGGCTCCTCAAAAAATTAACATACAATTACCAGCATTTTCACTCCTGGGTATACAACCAAAGGAATTGAAAACAGGTGTTCAAACAAATACACGTACATGTGTGTTGATAGCAGCACCATTCACAACAACCAAAATATGGAAACAGCCCAAATGTCCATCAACTAATGAATGTATAAACAAATTGAAGTATATGTATGGAATATTATTCAGCCTTAAACAAGTATGAAGTACTGGTACATACTATAATAGAGGTGAACTGTGAATTATGCTAAGTGAAAGAAGGAGGATGCAAAAAGACAAATACTGTACAATTCCATTTATATGATATACCCAGAAGAAGTAAATCCATAGAGACAGAACACAGATTGGTTGCTTTCAGGAGCTGGGGTGAATAGAAGAATGAGGAACAACATGTTAATGGACATGGGATTTTCTCTGGGGATGATGGAAATGTTCCAGAACTACATAGAGGTGGCACAACATTGCAAATGTACTAAATGCCACTGAATTGTTCATTTTTAAATGTTTAATTTTATGTTTTGTGAATTTCACCTAAAAAAAAAGAAAGAGTTCTTTCCCCAAAGGAAGTTTAATTCAAATACCTCTCTATGCTCCATTAACTCTACAGTGTCTTTTTAAAATGATTTGAAATTTTCTCCACATCTTTCTAGTTGGTACAGTGAAAAGAATAGCCTATCCAGAAGTAAACCTCTATACATTACATTTTTAAATATTTTTAATTATTTATGATTTTCTGGAATTATTTTGTCATGTACTTATTTCCTTCTTTGTTTTCTGTCTGCAATAATCCTTTGCTGCCACGCCCAGATCCCCGTTCAGACTCTCTTAGAGCAGGAACCTTGCCTATTTTCTTCACTACTCTCTCCGTACATCTAGTGCAAGGCCTAATTCATGGTAGGCGCTCAACAAATAATTCCTGAATACATAGAATGTTTTCAGGAGAAACAGTACAGTTCTCTTTTAATATTAATTCATGTAAAACTCCCATTTATCTTTGTCCCTGAGATAAGTCTGTGGTTGCTGAGGGTTTATATTTCTATTGTCTCTAGAGCAAAAATCAGTGGGGGAAGAATAGAGAATAATTTCTTCAAGTCTAGGACACAAAATGGGTCATGAAGGAAGAGTCATTGACACCAAAGATTCACACACAAAGCAAGTAAGCTGAACAACCATCAAATGCAGCTGAAGTGAAGGCAAGTTGCTATTGTTATCCTAGAGCATCATAAGGTCCTTGCAACCTGGGAGGCTTCATATAAAAGATTGCTCTGTTGACGAGACCCCAACATGAAGTGGCATAAATTAAAGCGGTCAGATCAGGTGCCATCTTGTCAAGCAGTTCTTGAGATCAGAGGGTGACAGAAAATATTTGCTTACCTGACCTCAACTAACTGACCAAGTTCTGAAGTACCAAAAAAAGATCTTCCCAATCAATGAACCTGCTCTGAACAGTGACTTTCAAGGGCTTCTCAGCTCTCCTTTAGCTCAAACTGCAACATGAAAACAGCTCCCATGATATTCACCCAGCCTTGCTTCATTAAACGCTCTCGCCAAATTTAGATCTCACTTCAAGCGTGTGGGCTCTTAGGCTTTCAACCAACCTTGACCATTTTGGAATTTATGTAACAAGTTCCACTGACTTGGTGGGAAATCGGACTTAACATTTCTAAATAAATAGGACTTAGCAGGCAAGAAAATGGCTCATGAGTCTTCTCAGAAATCAAATAGTTGTTTTGGAAAATGGAAGTAGCTTGCGTGGATTACAATCACCCTTGAAAAGTACACAGTAAAAAAAAATTAAAATTCAAGTTCCTGGTGTTTACTTATTCCTCTCTCTTGTACATCCAATGAAACTTTAACCAGTAAGCTAAGAATCTGAAATGTGTCATTATATCTTCCAAGATTGGATTTCTATGTAGCTTGCACTAAATAAATTTTTCTTTATTTTTGTATGCTTTTAGGTATATATTCTACCATTCCCCATGCCAAACTCACTCATTTCAGGTTTATTACACCACAAACATCTAGCAACACATTCAGAACAGTCTGTAAATAGATTTCATGTGATTACTCCAATCAGTAACTATTCGTTTAGAATATGCGTGTGTGTGTACTGCCTTAAATGTAGTATTATATATGTGAAGTACCTATAGGAGATCAAATATAAATGTATACTAAAGCGTGATAATAACATGCTTACCTTACCAACTTAATATCATTCATTTCTTTGGAGAGTCTTTCTTAATTCTTGCTAAAGCTGGGATTTTGACATATTGATAACACACATGACAATTTTATAAGTTCAACTCAGTGAGACTAAGTTTAATTTCTGCATAAGCTATAGACCTGACATTCAATAAGCACTTGGAATCTGAAAAACTAATAATAATAATAAATGATTTAGCTTGTTTTTTCCCTTTTCTTACGAAGGCCATGTTTAATTGCTTCCCCAAATGACCCCAAAGTCTTAGTATCAACAAATATGATTTATAGGTCATCTCAAAACATTCTTCAAAACAAAAGAGTACCTTCCTAACACTGGTGTGGTATTTTCCCTTTAACTCCCATTTTTGCCTGGTAATCTTCACTGTGTTAGAAAAAGAGGTATTGATTTTTTTGTGTGTGTGTGTGATACGCGGGCCTCTCACTGTCGCGGCCTCTCCCATTGCGGAGCAGAAGCTCCGGACGCGCAGGCTCAGCGGCCATGGCTCACGGGCCCAGCCGCTCCGCAGCATATGGGATCTTCCCGGACCAGGGCACGAACCCGCGTCCCCTGCATCGGCAGGCGGACTCTCAACCACTGCGCCACCAGGGAAGCCCAAAGAGGTATTGATTTTATCTACAGTTTCAAAAAGCAGCATTTGTAGAATCCTTCCATTTAACCCTCCTTGGCATACATTCCTCATTTTATTTATGAATGGCCTCTACATGTGTATTCATTTGGTAGAAACTGATCACAAACTTTGAATGTTCCTGGTGGCCGCTGATAGAAATAGATAACAAAATTATCCTTTTCCTCCTTTGTAGGATGAGGATTTCCCTGACCTCCAGGGATTGGAGAAACGCTCAGGATAGGCATTTCTACTTCAGGTTGTTCCTGGGTGAGCAGGGGCTGCAGTGCAGGAGTGGTGAGTATACCCTCCACCCATAGGGCCACAAAGAGGCCACTAGGACAGAAAGAACAACCATTTCTGCAAAGGAACGTGGCGTGGGTGCGGTCTCGCTGCCCAGGACAGCAATTTTCTAACTTGAACCTTGTAGTTTGTAAAAGCCAACGTGTCCTCTTTTGTAAAAAGCAAACTCACTTCTTAGGTGTTGGGGGCAATGGGTGCTGAAAACTATACAGTCCCTGAGCTCTCTAGTCAGGGCCTTTAGCTGGTGTAAGCTGCTGAAAATTACCCTCCTTTAAACACATTCTGGTGCTGTCTGTGCTTTTAGTTCATCTCGGCAGACTGTTTCCTCCTCAGTTCACTTTTTATAAAAATGAGATTGATCCAGAAACAACTCCTGTTCCCCCTCCAAAGTTTAAACTTTTTATTGTAATTTCACTTCCATAAGCTCTTTTCCTCCTTTCTGATAAATCTATTTTTTTGTGACTCTATCTTTCCATGCAGAAATAGCAGTATGTTTGATAATCAGGTGCTTCCCCAGATTTCCCTGGAGGTGTTGGGTAATGTAGCCTGTATTATCTGTCAAATATTGGAAAAATTATGAGTACCAAGAGTTTAGGATTAGCAGAGGCTTCTGCTGGCCTATTTCAGCAGTGAAGCCTGAGCAGTAAGTAAACCTTTACTGTGCTCACTGAAACTTGGGAGCTGCTTACTATATATCCCATCCTGGCAGATATGGTTCCCAATCCAAAAGTCTTAATTTGTCAAAAAGGTGCCCTTTTTCATACATTATTAATTCATATAAATTAAATTGTATCTATACATCTGTAAGTTATTCTTACTAAATGTGTATTAACTAAACCTTAAAATGAGTTATTTGAGATATCCAGATCCAAAATACTTTTAATTAAGACAGTATGTGATTTTCTATTAATTTCAAGGATTCCCCAGATTGCATATTACTGGGAAAGGGACTTAAAGGTGAGCCCATAGTCCCATCAGTTCCTTGCAACCCTGTTTTCTATGATGCTGCTCTCTGAAGAATGCCAGGGCAGAGGCTGCCCTTGGCTTTTACAATGGCCTCTAACCTAAGAGGGATGTAACAGGAGGCAAGCCCTGGAGCTCAACCATCAGTTTGGTTGAATCCTGATAATTTTCACTTCAGTAATCTGCCAATGTGGTACAGTAATTCTTAAGAAAATTACTACCTGCCTCTGCTTACAGTGCATAGAAAATGTTTAGTAGTAGAAGAATTCAAAGAAGGCTCTCTGCGTAAAATTTTCATTGCCAGTACAAGATCTATTTATTAGGAAACATTATCATTGTTCAAGTTTAACTACTTCCTTTTAAAAGCTACTACCCTGAATTAGGGTTCCAGCCTCAAAATGCTTGATCAGGGAGACAAGGTATGTGGGAAGCAAGGTTCTTTGTATAAAAAAAGTGAAGAACTGTGAGATCAGAGGGAGGTGGATTTCGAGGCTCAAAAGCATTGGCCCATCAGCTTCCTTTCCCCTGAAATCCCCACCGCCAGAATTAAGTCAAGTTCTCATGTATTACATCAGCTCCTACTACTTGCCCAGCCCTAAGCTAGTTGTCATGGGGATTGCCAAAAAAATATTTAGAAGGCAAATTTTAATTAGGTATCAAAAGTCAGAAATATTCAGAACTGCACAATTTCAATCCTAGAAATTTATTCAAATGAAATAATCATAGATGTGCAAAAAGATTTTTCTATCAGGATATTAATCACAGTTTTTTCTTTTTAATAAAACCAGTGGAAAAAGTGGGTATAACCTAAATGTACAAGAATAGGAAATTGTTTACATTAATTTCCATATAGAACAAACAGTCAACAAGTTGAGAGCAAGGCTTTGCAGCCACGTGTAGTAGGATTGGAATGATAGCTTCACTCTTGACTCGTTCAATCTTGGGCAAGATGCTTAACTTCTCTAACAACTACTTTCTTATCTGTAAAATAGGGATAATGCTTACTTTATAAAAAAGCAATCAGGGGGAATCAAATTACATAATTTAGGTATACTATGTAGCAGAGAGCCTAGCATATGGTAAGTATATGCTATAATTAATAGCTATCATTGTGGTAACAATAAAACTGGATTCAAGTATTAAAGTTATGTTGTAGAAGAATATTTTGGTATAAGAAAATGCTCACAATTTATTGTTAAATCAGAAAACTAGTAATGAAATAGAATATAGTGAATGACATTAATTTTTTAAAAATCTAAACAATTATCTCTGTGGGCATAAAACATCAGAAAAGACACAACATACTTTAATAGTATTTACTCCTCATGATAGAATTATGGATGACTTTTTTTTTTTAGTGTTTTGCTTCAGTGATTAGTTTATGTATTGCAAACTGAACATGTTTTTGCAAACATGTAAAAAAGTGACTGCTGTGACAAAAAATAATAATAATTTTCTTTAAGAAGACGGAGAGATTGCTTCCAGCTAGAGGGATTAGGGAAAGGTAAGGGAGGGTATCACACATGAAATGATCCCCAGAGTATATGCTGGATTTGGTCAGGCATGGACTAGGAGGGCACTTCTGAGGGAAAAGAATAGAAAGAAGGGAAATGCAAAAGGTGTAAACGTTTGAGGCTTGTTTAGGGAAGAACTCATGAAGTTCGGTTTGCATGAAGTACAGGAAAGGTTTTCCCACATCCAGACCAGAAAGAATTTGAAGGCCAAGACTAAGAATTTGGGCTTTATTCTAAATCCAGCAAACGGTTAACAGAGCTGCTGAAAAAGTAAAAAAAGAACCGTAGTCAAATAAGTTAAGGAAGAGCTTCACATTTTACCCTCTTCAGATATTCCCAGTGTGATTTTAGTGTATTAAAAGCTTTGCCAAATTGGACCATTAAAAGACAGAAAAACAAACCATATTTAACTTTGTTTAATCCAGTATTTGTACACGGATCAAAACACTTTTTCTCTATGCTATCTGAAGAATGACCTGAAGTGCAGATGAACGTCGATAAAGAGAAGGGAAGGAGAAAAGGTTCAGAGAATGGGAGTCCTGTCCGTGTGGGGAAATCATCAATGAAATGTTTCAGGGAGGCTTTTAGGACCCCGAGAAGCAGAATGTTGGAAAGGAGCACATCAAGGGATGGAAGAGAGAATGCAGAAGAAAAACTTTATCTCCTTCCCAGTCTGGCCTGAGCTGACCTCATCTGCAATATAATGACCCAAAGGCTCTGTTGTGAGGGATCAGGTAGGAAATCTTCATGGCACAAGATGCAATGGGAATAAGTTCATTTGTACCAATTTTTTTAGATTCCACATATAAGCAATATCATATGACATTTGTCTTTCTCTGACTTACTTCACTCAGTATGACAATCTCTAAGTCCATCCATATTGCTGCAAATGGCATTATTTCATTCTTTTTTATGGCTGAGTAATATTCCATTGTATATATGTACCACATATTCTTTATCCATTCCTCTGTTGATGGACATTTAGGCTGCTTCCATGTCCTGGCTATTGTAAATAGTGCTGCAATGAACATTGGGGTGCATGTATCCTTTCGAATTATGGTTTTCCCCAGCTATATGCCCAGGAGTGGGATTGCTGGATCATACAATAGATCTATTTTTAGCTTTTTAAGGAACCTCCATACTGTTCTCCTTAGTGGCTGTATCAATTTACATTCCCACCAACAGTGCAAGAGGGTTCCCTTTTCTCTACACCCTCTTCAGCATTTATTGTTTCTAGATTTTTTGATGATGGCCATTCTGACCAGTGTGAGGTAGTACAAATGAACTTATTTACAAAACAGGAATAGAGTCACAGATGTAGAAGACAAACTTATGCTTACCAAGGGGGATGGGCTGGTTAAATTGGGAGACTGGAATTGATATATACACACTACTATATATAAAATAGATAACTAATAATGACCTACTGTATAGCACAAGGAACTCTACTCAGTACTCTGTAATGACCTGTATGGGAAAAGAATCTAAAAAAGAGTGGATATGTGTGTATGTATAACTGGTTCACTTTGCTGTACAGCAGAAACTAACAAAACATTGTAAATCAACTACACTCCAATAAAAATTAATTTAAAAAAAACATGCAGTGGGACATGTCAAGATGGTCAGTCTTGGAAGAAGCAAACACTTAGTTCCCAGCCTAACCCATCCTTTACGATCCCTCATTAGATATAGTGAAGAAAAGGAAAGTCAACAGCTCTCTGGCTGCTGACCAAGTCAAAAAGAGCAGCTGTGAAGTCCCACATAGCTCTCCATGCCCCTTTCCAATCTGCCCTCTTCGTGTCATTACCTTTATCTGCAAGGCACTTTTCACACATGTCATTCATTAATAAACTCCAATAACAACTCCATTGAAGCAGGTGGAGTGGATCTCCCCAGTTCACAAGTGAAATTTATTAAAATTAAGACTATAATGAATATAGTCCTAAGGAGACCTCTATCACATAGCCACAAGGCAACAATTTAATCACAAAGTTCTGGAAGCATTTACTAACTCTGATTAATAAACACTAGCAATTTTAAACATACAACATAAATATACAAACAGATATGCTAGCAAATATAAATATTACTTAAACAAGTAGTAACTGTAAGATGGAAAATGCCAGTATTATATGTGGAAAATGTTCAAAAACAGTGTAAAAAATACGGGAGATTTTGGCACACAATGGGAGTAATCAGAGAAAATGTGTGCATCCATCACATCAAAATATATTGATTTCTAAAATGTGCTTAGTTACATCTTAAATAACAAAAGGCACAGTGAAAAGGACTGCTCTGGAGTTATCCCAAATTGTTGAAACACTTTATACATTTTAGTTTTTTAAATTACAACATGTACCACTGGTCTAACAAATCCATCTGGTTTCTTTCTCACTGCATGACTCAATAGGGTCAAAATCTATTTTAACGACAAAGGAGCAGTGGGGGGAGAAGTGATCTGAAAAATAACATAGTAGACTCTTCTACCCCATGCAATTTCATTTTCTAGAGACAAACATCAAGTTATCAGCCTAGTTCATAAACTAGAGAAACAGCACAGATCCTCAAAGATTCCTTGTTGAGCTTTTTTGTAGAATGATGTTGAAGCAATATTTTGACTAAGTCATGGGGTAAAAGAGAGTTTAGAGTTTGGATTTGTTAAATTATTATGTAATTGCTTATTGTCCCACAGATATTATGAAGTAAGTCGAACTGGAGTCAATTATTTTTTATTTTTTTTTATAGTGTTTATTTTTACTTGTTGACAGTTTGCTTTATTTATTTATTTATTTTTGGCTGTGTTGGGTCTTCATTTCTGTGCGAGGGCTTTCTCTAGTTGTGGAGAGCGGGGGCCACTGTTCATCGCGGTGCACAGGCCTCTCACTATCGCGGCCTCTCTTGTTGCAGAGCACAGGCTCCAGACGCGCAGGCTCAGTAATTTTGGCTCACGGGCCCAGTTGCTCCGCGGCATGTGGGATCTTCCCAGACCGGGGCACGAACCCGTGTCCCCTGCATCGGCAGGCAGACTCTCAACCACTGCACCACCAGGGAAGCCCTGGAGTCAATTATTGATACAAATTAAATTTTGCCAAATGAACTCCCCAAACTCTATACATGTAGGTCCATGGCAAGTGACTAGAAACTAGAAACACTTTAGTAATGCTTAAAGATAGGAAAACCAAATTGATTAGGCCTCATCATAAGCACATCAAGCACACTTTGCAATAATTTTTATAAGAACCCACTACAGTTTAATGGATACTTCAGGGTGTGAATAATTACCTTAACTTCAGGTAACTGAGACAAACAGTGGAAAGTTCTCTGCAGCAAAAATGAGATTCAGATGTCTAAATTTTTATCTAACCTCTAGGCTTTGTGTGTGTGTGTGTGCACACTCACGCGTGCAACATACACATATGTACAAAGAGATGGAGAGGGGTGGGGAGAGAAAACTATAAGTTGAAAAATAGGTGGGCACGGGCACAAAGACATGAAAATTAAATTTATTTTCCTTCAAGATATTAACAAAAATCAGTTCAGAAATATATTAAACTGATCACTCATTATTCTAAATTTACTCCATCAATACTTGAAAACAGTTTCTTAGCTGGAATATTATAGTATCCATTTTTGCCTGAGTTCATAGAACCTCATGAGGTTTTAAAAACTCATTAGCTAATAGAATTGCTCTAGATCTGGAGGTTCACTAATAAAATAAAATTCTCCAGTGTTTAACTAGCAAATTGTACTTGATAATTGGTTCTTTGTAAGTTGCACTTTGATGGACCTTGTCTACAGCATATTTGATGGAAGGGAAAATACATATAAATCAATTAAAAATTCAGTGTCTATATATTTATACCATGAAGTAGCTAAAACACTGTTTCCTGGACACATTAACTGTTTAAATACAACAGGGCTACACAGCACTCGAATTTACATCTTATATAAAAGTTTCTCCTTTAAATATCTGGACGTCATGTATTTCTTTTCTTGATTTATATTTGAGTAATTTACATCTTCAATACTTTGGTAAAGAGCCAAGTCCAATGGACTGGGTCACCTTGAACGAAGTGAACCTGACAAGATTCTCTCCAGGATAAATCCAATTCTCACATGAAATCTAGAGATGACTCCTAAGGATTTAACAAATTTTGCTGACCTGGAAGGAATAAAGCTACAATTTTGCTATTATAGAAATGTCAGTGTGCTCAAAACATGATTCCCACCCACCGGGAAAGATTTTCTCTTTGACCTCAACTATTTAAGAAATAAAGTCATTTTTGGTTTTTACTTTCTTACAATGCATTCTATTTTAATTTGACTGATTTATACAGACTTACCACCAAGTATTGTTCTTAATCTGCTTATTAAGAATACAATCTTCTAATCAACATTGTGAAAATGACTATAGTACCCAAAGCAATCTACAGATTCAGTGCAATCCCTATCAAACTACCAATGGCATTTTTCACAAAACTAGAACAAAAAATGTCACAATTTGTATGGAAACACAAAAGACCCTGAATAGCCAAAGCAATCTTGAGAAACAAAAACAGAGCTGGAGGAATCAGGCTCCCTGAATTCAGACTATACTACAAAGTGACAGCAATCAAGACAATATGGTACTGGCACAAAAAGAGAAATATAGAACAATGGAACAGGATAGAAAGCCCAGAGATAAACCCACGCACATATGGTCACCTTATTTTTGATACAGGAGGCAAGAATATACAATGGAGGAAAGACAGCCTCTTCAATAAGTGGTTCTGGGTAAACTGGACAGCTACATGTAAAAGAATGAAATTAGAACACTCCCTAACACCATACACAAAAATAAACTCAAAATGGCTTAAAGACCTAAATGTAGGGCCAGACACTCTAAAACTCTTAGAGGAAAACATAGGCAGAACACTCTATGACATAAATCACAGCAAGATCCTTTTTGACCCATCTCCTAGACAAATGAAATAAAAACAAAAATAAGCAAATGGGACCTAATGAAACTTAAAAGCTTTTGCACAGCAAAGGAAACCATAAAAAGACGAAAAGACAACCCTCAGAATGGGAGAAAATATTTGCAAATGAAGCAACTGACAAAGGATTAATCTCAAAAATATACAAGCAGCTCATGCAGCTCAATATCAAAAATATAAACCCAATCCAAAATTGGGCAGAAGACCTAAAGAGACATTTCTCCAAAGAAGATATACAGATTGCCAACAAATACATGAAAGGATGCTCAACATCACTTATCATTAGAGAAATGCAAATCAAAACTACAATGAGGTATCACCTCACAACGGTCAGAAGGGCCATCATCAAAAATCTAGAAATAGGAAATGCTGGAGAGGGTGTGGAGAAAAGGGAACCCTCTTGCACTGTTGGTGGGAATGTAAATTGATACAGCCACTATGGAGAACAGTATGGAGGTTCCTCAAAAAACTAAAAGTAGAACTACCATACGACCCAGCAATCCCTCTACTGGGCATACTCCCTGAGAAAACCATAATTCAAAAAGAGTCATGTACCCCAATATTCATTGCAGCTCTGTTTACAATAGCCAGGACATGGAAGCAACCTAAGTGCCCATTGACAGATGAATGGATAAAGAAGATGTGGCACATATATACCATGGAATATTACTCAGCTATAAAAAGAAATGAAATTGAGTTATTTGTAGTGAAGTGGTTGGACCTAGAGTCTGTCATAGAGAGTAAAGTAAGTCAGAAAGAGAAAAACAAATACCATATGCTAACACATATATATGGAATCTAAAAAGAAAAGAAAGGTTCTGAAGAACTTAGGGGCAGGACAGGAATAAAGACGCAGACATAGAGAATGGACTTGAGGACATGGGGAGGGGGAAGGGTAAGCTGGGAGAAGTGAGAGTGTGGCAGGGACATATATACACTATCAAATGTAAAATAGATAGCTAGTGGGAAGCAGCCACATAGCACAGGGAGATCAGCTCAGTGCTTTGTAACCACCTAGAGGGATGGGATAGGGAGGGTGTGAGGGAGACACAGAGGGAGGAGATATGGGGATATATGTATATGTATAGCTGATTCATTTTGTTATAAAGCAGAAACTAACACACCATTGTAAAGCAATTATACTCCAATAAAGATGTTAGAAAAATTATATATATGTATAACAATCGCGTTGCTGAACAACAGAAATTAACACAACATTGTAAATCAACTATACTTCAATTAAAAAGAAAATTGTTAAAAAAAAAAAAAAAAAAGGCTTCCCTGGTGGCGCAGTGGTTGACAGTCCACCTGCCGATGCAGGGGACGCGGGTTCGTGCCCCGGTCCGGGAAGATCCCACATACCGCGGAGCGGCTGGGCCCGTGAGCCATGGCCACTGAGCCTGCGCGTCCAGAGCCTGTGCTCCGCAACGGGAGAGGCCACAACAGTGAGAGGCTCACATACCGGAAAAAAAAGAAGAAGATGGAAGTGGTCCAAGGAAGAAAAAACTAAAACTAGCTCCCCCGGCACTATTGAGGAGCCTGGACTGGACAGTGAGCCAAGCAGAGTGCAGACCTTGATCTGTCCTGCTCCAAATGACTACTTTGCTCCAAATTCTTACCCCTGGGGACCAGGGCTGGGAAGGCAGTTTCTCTTTCTTACTCTATTCCTAAAAGTGGGCAGGAAACCAGGTATAGAGCAGGGGTTTGATAAATGTGCAGACTGAATCAATATGACAACCATTCAACACCCTTGTGAAATGGTATGTAGTGGGATCATATCCCCAACATTTAATCTTGGTGTTCCCTTGGGTTTCATGCCCCTCTTTGACCTAAAACTTATACCCTGAGGGCCTGGCTTTCTCCAGGATCCCTCATGAATTGGCAGAAGTTACCCATTGTGTGAGTTGCAGTAGACTGTAAGACTATAGCTTTAATTTCAGGAGATATTATCAAATTACTTGCCGAAAAAGTCTATGGCAATTCACATTTCAGAAGTTTATGAATATAGACTTTTCCATACATTCCTACCTAAAATAATTATTATCCTCATTCATTTTAGTTTTTGACAATCAGCTAGGTATAAAGGGAAAGTTAATGGCTGCTTTAATTTATATTTTATTCACTACTAGTGAACATGAGCATATTCTTATATGTTTATTGGCCATTTGTATTTGTTCATCTGTAAATTACTTACTCACTTTTAATCTATTTTTCTATTACATTGTCTTTTGTTTTTACCAATTTGTAAAAGTCCATTAAACATGATAGATATTAGCTCTGTTACACATTTTAAATTTGTTTCCATTTAAAATTTCTCTGTTAATTTTGCTTTATGTTATCTTTGTGTGTCCACTGTTCATTTTCCTGAGTCATAATATTTTAATACCTAGAGAAATGTGGTCTATTTTTTTATGTGGTAGCTCTGGCCTCCCTTCTTGCTTTTCTTTTACAGAGGTTTTGGTTATTCTTAGATGAAACAGACCAATTCCTTGAAAGACACAATCTACAAAAACTCACAGGAGGTGAAATAGATTTTCTAAATAGACCTATATCTTCTAAATAAGTTGAATCAATAATTAATTACTTTCCAAAACAGAAAGTGCCAGGTCCAGATGGTTTCACAGGTGAATTCTACCAAACATTTAAGGAAAAAAATTATATCAATTCTTTACAATCTTTTCCAGAAAATAGAAGCAGAGGTGAGAGTCCTATGAGGCCAGCATTATCCTAATATCAAAATCAGATAAAGACACTACAAGAAAAGAAAACTACAGAGCACAGCTTTCATAAGCATAGATGTAAAAATCCTCAACAAAATATTAGCAAATTGAATCCAACAAAATATGTATACCATAACAAAGTAGAATTTACTCCAAGTATCTAAGGCTGGTTCAGCATTCAGAAACCAGTTCAAACCAATCCATCACATCAACAGGCTAAAGAAGAAAAAGCATTTGACAAAATTCCTCATGCATTTTCAGCAGACTAGGACTAGGCTTCCCACCTGGTGTCCACTATTGCTGGATGGAGGTAAAGGTCCTGACTCTCCTCCAGGCTTCCTCTGGTAGTACCCAGCAGGGAGGTGGGGAATGCCTCCTGGAAGGCTAAAGCCCCAGCTCCCTATTTGGCCTTCTCTTACACCTCCCCCAGCCAGGAGAATGTGGACAGTTTGGGGTGTTCTTTTCAGCCTGGTGAGTTTAGAAATCTAGGGTCTCCTCTCTGCCTTTGCCAGCATTGCAGGGGTGGGAAGTGGACACAGATTTTCTCTATGATAGTTGGCTGGAGTAAAGAGGTTATTGTCTAAAAGTTTTCTGTCTTGTGAGGTTGCACCTTTCTTCATCCTTTAGCAAGAGAGAGTAGGCTTCTGTGGGGCCTTGTTTTACCTGGCATTTGGGGGTTACCAGGTTCTTAGCTCCAAGTTGGAAGAAAAAAAGAAAACCCAGAGCTCTTACCACTAGGCTGCTCCCTGGTTCTGAGATCTTTAGCCAGACAGCCTTTTCACTCCATCTTTCAGAACCTTCTGGGGTTTCATATGTAATTTCCAGAGTGTTTCCTTAGACTCAATAAAAGGAATAGGGAAAAGCACATCTACTATATCTTCCAAGAAACAGAAATCTTCCTAGGTATTTGAAAATCTTTTTGTTGCAAATACAAAAGGTAATACTTTATAATAACATCTAACAATGTTTTGTGTATACGTAAAAGCTGTTGATGTGTACATATTAATTTTTAACTCACCCACTCACTGAAGTTTTTTAGTTGTTTATCTAGCCTTTTCTGGATATACAAACATACGGTCATGGTTTTTTCTTTTTTTCAATTTTTATGTCTTTTTTCTCTCTTTTGTTACATGAGAAAGTACCATATTACGGCGTTAATAAATGGTGGTGACATTCTATCTTTGTCTTCTTCCTCACTTAGAGATAACACTTTGTCACTACTTAAGCATGATGCTGGATTTGGGCTGGGATATTATCATGATATTGAGTGCTTTTAATAAGAATGCTTTTGATGTCAAATGACTTTATAGACCCAAAGATTTGATGATATATTTTCTTTTTATAGTATTTATATAATAAACTGTATTCATAGAATTCCTAATATTGAATCATCCTTGCATTTTTAGAATAAACACCACTTGAGCTCAATGTATTTTTTTTAACATGCTGCTAGATTCTATTTGCTAATATTTTATTTAGCATTTTATATCAATATTTATAACTGAGGTTGTTCTTTAGTTTTCATTTTTAAACATTATTTGTCTAATGTTGGTATTGACATGATTCTTCATTAAAAGAATTTGGAAGTTTTCTTCAAACTTCCAGTTTTATTTTGTGGAACAATTTTTTAAAAATTGGAATCTCTGCTTATTAATGGCTTTGATAAATTTCACCTGTGAAACAATCAGGTACAGTAATTTGGGAAAGGAACCATTTGCCAAGTTCCCTTACGTTCTCCTATGAAATTCAGTTTGTTTAGATTTTACAGTCTCATCTAGGTGTGTTTTGACAAATTATACTTCACTTGAAAATTACCTATTTTGTCTATATTTTAAAATTCGTTTTCTTAGAGTCAAATAAATTTCTTGTGATCCCTTTAATTGCCAAGGGATCTGGGTTATTTATGCCTGTATTTTCTGACCTTTATTTTTTTTCAAATAAAAAATGGTAGGTTCAATTTTTTTTCAGACAATCAGCTTTTACTTTTGCGTATTATATATTTTTTCTATTTTCTAGAGGGTTTTTTCTTTGCTGTTATCTTCATTTTTTAATTTTTTCTTTCTTTTTTCCTTTGGTTCATTTTGTTGTTTCTTTTCTGATTTTTGAATCAAACACTTCGTACTTTATTTTCATTAATACTAGTTTTATTGATATTAATGTTTAAGTCAGTATATTCTTTGTTTTTTTGTTTTTCTCCTTCTGACTTACTTCACTTTATTATAGTTGATCTACAACATTAGTTTCAGGTATACAGCAAAGTGAATCAGTTATACATATACATATATCTACTTTTTTTAAGATTCTTTTCCCATATAGCTCATTACAGAGTACTGAATACAGTTCCCTGTGCTATATAATAGGTCCTTATTAGTTATCCATTTAATATATAGTAGTGTGTATATGTCAATCCCAATCTTCCAATTTATCCCTCCCCCACTCCCCTGGTAGTCATAGTTTGTTTTCTACATCTGTGTAAGTCAGTATATTCTTCTTGGGAACATTGAGCTGTATCCCATGGGGTTTGGGGTTTTTTTTTCAAAAGCAATTTATTTTTATTTTTTTCATTTTTTTAAAGCATCTTTATTGGAGTATAATTGCTTTGATTCACTTTGTTATAAAGCAGAAACTAACACACCATTATAAAGCAATTATACTCCCATGGAATTTTTATGACCATTATTTTATAGCTATTCCACAAATTTTGGTTTGTACTTCCTCCTTGAATGAAAAGCTGTTTAAGGTTTGTGGGGTTTTTAAAAATTTTCTAAAGGTAGGGCTGTTATCTTCTCTCTTTTTATTATTTTCCCACTTTAGTATGTTACACAGTGTCTATACTATTTCTGCTTTTATAGTAAATCATAAAAATTACTTTGTGGCCAAAAATATGGGACCAACCCCATATTCTTTTATGCCAATCCCCGGGGCATTTGGGGAAAAAAATCATGCAGTCTCTAATTTTAAAGTGCTAAGTATATGTATTATTCCACTCAGGCTGTCATAACAAAATACCATAGAGTGGGTGGCTTAAACAACAGAAATTAATTTTCTCGCAGTTCTGGAGCCTGGAAGGTGTGTTCTCTCTCTCATCTCCATCTCTATCTCCATCTGTCTCTATCTCCAACATCTCTCTCCCTTGCTTCTCTTGATAATGCCCAATGTCTCTTGCAGGAAACTAAACTGATTTTGGTAACTTTTACAAATTATTTCACATTCCCTTTTATAGTTTCTCAGACAATGGAGTTGGTGTTTTTGTTTTTACTTCTCAGTCACTCAAATGATGCCTGAAGGCAGCCCTGCTTTATTCACTTCTGTAACTCTGGCACTATAGAAATGTGACAGCCTAGGGTGCCATTGGGTTTTGTGCAGCTGAAACAGCCCCAGATCAGGAATATATATAAGAGAGTTGGTGTTTAATCTTTCTTCTGCCACTGTCCAAGGTAAAGCAAGACACTTTTCTGTGTGGTCCTCCAATTCTCCACCTGAACTGGGTGAAATGATCACATTTAACCCTCCTCTTTTGAAAGGTCAGCAGTTTCCATAAATATTTGGACAAATTTATGACTACATTAGATTTCAGGATCTAATATTCTATACTACAAAGATTAAATTATATACTTTATAATGTATAAAGTATATATTATAAATTACATTATGAAATATATATATATTATAAAGTATATATAAATTATATACTTGACTTCCGGGGAAGATGGCGGAAGAGTAAGACGTGGAGATCACCTTCCTCCCCACAGATACACCAGAAATACAGCTACACGTGGAACAACTCCTACAGAACACCTACTGAACGCTGGCAGAAGACCTCAGACCTCCCAAAAGGCAAGAAACTCCCCACATACCTGGGTAGGGCAAAGTGGAGAGATTCCCGCACAGAGGATCGGTGCTGACCGGCACTCACCAGCCCGAGAGGCTTGTCTGCTCGCCCGCCAGGGCGGGCGGCGCTGGAAGCTGAGGCTCGGGCTTCAGTCAGAGCGCAGGGAGAGGACTGGGGCTGGCGGCGAGAACTCAGCCTGAAGGGGGCTAATGCGCCACAGCTAGCCGGGAGGGAGTCCGGGAAAACTCTGGAGCTGCCGAAGAGGCAAGAGACTTTTTCTTCCCTCTTGGTTTCCTGGTGCGCGAGGAGAGGGGATTAAGAGCGCTGCTTAAAGGAGCTCCAGAGACGGGCGCGAGCCGCGGCTGAAGGCGCGGAACCCAGAGACGGGCGTGGGACGCTGGGGCTGCTGCTGCCGCCGCCAAGACGCCTGTGTGCGAGCACAGGTCACTGTCCACGCCGCCCTTCCGGGAGCCTGTGCAGCCCGTCACTGCCGGGGACCCGGGATCCAGGGATGGCTTCCCTGGGACAACGCACGGCTCGCCTCGGGCTGGTGCAACGTCACGCCGGCCTCTGCCGCTGCAGGCTCGCCCCGCACACCGTGCCCCTCCCTCCCCCCCGGCCTGAGTGAGCCAGAGTCCCCGAAGCGGCTGCTCCTTTAACCCTGTCCTGTCTGAGCGAAGAACAGATGCCCTCTGGCAACCTACATGCAGAGGCGGGGCCAGATCCAAAGCTGAGACCCGGGAGCTGTGAGAACAAAGAAGAGAAAGGGAAATCTCTCCCAGCAGCCTCAGAAGCAGCGGATTAAAGCTCCACAATCAACTTGATGTACCCTGCATCTGTGGAATACATGAATACACAACAAATCATCCCAAGTTGAGGAGCCAGGAGTCAGTGCTGTGCCTCTGAGGTGGGAGAGCCAACTTCAGGACACTGGTCCACAAGAGACCTCCCAGCTCCACATAATATCAAATGGCGAAAATCTTCCAGAGATCTCCATCTCAACACCAACACCCAGCTTCACTCAACAAACAGCAAGCTACAGTGCTGGACACCCTATGCCAAACAACTAGCAAGACAGGAACACAATGCCACCCATTAGCAGAGAGGCTGCCTAAAATCATAAAAAGTCCACAGACACCCCAAAACACACCACCAGACGTGGACCTGCCCATCAGAAAGACAAGATCCAGCCTCATCCACCAGAACACAGGCACTAGTCCCCTCCACCAGGAAGCCTACACAACCCACTAAACCAACCTTAGCCACTGGGGACAGACATCAAAAACAACGGGAACTATGAACCCACAGCCTGCAAAAAGGAGACCCCAAACACAGTAACATAAGCAAAATGAGAAGACAGAAAAACACACAGCAGGAGAAGGAGCAAGATAAAAACCCACCAGACCTAACAAATGAAGAGGTAATAGGCAGTCTACCTGAAAAAGAATTCAGAATAATGATAGTAAAGATGATCCAAGGTTCTATTTCCAAGATCCAAAATCTTGGAAATAGAATAGACAAAATGCAAGAAACAGTTAACAAGGACCTAGAAGAACTAAAGATGAATCAAGCATCGATTAAAAACACAATAAATGAAATGAAAAATACTCTAGATGGGATCAATAGCAGAATAACTGAGGCAAAAGAATGGATAAGTGAGGTGGAAGATAAAATAGTGGAAATAACTGATGCAGAGCAAAATAAAAAGAATGAAAAGAACAGAAGACAGTCTCAGAGACCTCTGGGACAACATTAAACGCACCAACATTCGAATTATAGGGGTTCCAGAAGAAGAGAAAAAGAAAGGGACTGAGAAAATATTTGAAGAGATTATAGTTGAAAACTTCCCTAATATAGGAAAGGAAATAGTTACTCAAGTCCAGGAGGCACAGAGAGTCCCATACAGAATAAATCCAAGGAGAAATACGCCAAGACACATATTAATCAAACTGTCAAAAATTAAACACAAAGAAATCATATTAAAAGCAGCAAGGGAAAAACAACAAATAACACACAAGGGAATCCCCATCACGTGAACAGCTGATCTCTCAGCAGAAACTCTACAAGCCAGAAGGGAGTGGCAGGACATAATTAAAGTGATGAAGGAGAGAAACCTGCAACCAAGACTACTCTGCCCAGCAAGGATCTCATTCAGATTTGATGGAGAAATTAAAACGTTTACAGACAAGCAAAAGCTGAGAGAGTTCAGCACCACCAAACCAGCTTTACAACAAATGCTAAAGAAACTTCTCTAGGAAAGAAACACAACAGAAGGAAAAGACCTACAATAACGAACCCAAAACAATTAAGAAAATGGGAATAGGAACATACATATCGATAATTACCTTAAATGTAAATGGACTAAATGCTCCCACCAAAAGACACAGATTGGCTGAATGGATACAAAAACAAGACCCATATATATGCTGTCTACAAGAGACCCACTTCAGACCTAGAGACACATACATACTGAAAGTAAGGGGATGGAAAAAGATATTCCATGCAAATGGAAACCAAAGGAAAGCTGGAGTAGCAATTCTCATAACAGACAAAATAGACTTTAAAATAAAGACTACTAGAAGAGACAAAGAAGGACACTACATAATGATCAAGGGATCGATCCAAGAAGAAGATATAACAATTGTAAGTATTTATGCACCCAACATAGGAGCACCTCAATACATAAGGCAAATACTAACAGCCATAAAAGGAGAAATCGACAGTAACACAATCATAGTAGGGGACTTTAACACCCCACTTTCACCAATGGACAGATCATCCAAAATGAAAATAAATAAGGAAACACAAGCTTTAAATGATACATTAAACAAGATGGACTTAATTGATATTTATAGGACATTCCATCCAAAAACAACAGAATACACATTTTTCTCAAGTGCTCATGGAACATTCTCCAGGATAGATCATATCTTGGGTCACAAATCAAGCCTTGGTAAATTTAAGAAAATTGAAATTGTATCAAGTATCTTTTCTGACCACAATGCTATGAGACTAGATATCAATTACAGGAAAAGAGCTGTAAAAAATACAAACACATGGAAGCTAAACAATACACTACTTAATAACGAAGTGATCACTGAAGAAATCAAAAAGGAAATTGAAAAATACCTAGAAACAAATGACAATGGAGACACGACAACCCAAAACCTATGGGATGCAGCAAAAGAAGTTCTAAGAGGGAAGTTTATAGCAATACAATCCTACCTTAAGAAACAGGAAACATCTCGAATAAACAACCTATCCTTGCACCTAAAGCAATTAGAGAAAGAAGAACAAAAACATCCCAAAGTTAGCAGAAGGAAAGAAATCATAAAAATCAGATCAGAAATAAATGAGAAAGAAATGAAGGAAACGATAGCAAAGATCAATAAAACTAAAAGCTGGTTCTTTGAGAAGATAAACAAAATTGATAAACCATTAGCCAGACTCATCAGGAAAAGAAGGGAGAAGACTCAAATCAATAGAATTAGAAATGAAAAAGGAGAAGTAACAACTGACACTGCAGAAATACAAAAGATCATGAGAGATTACTACAAGCAACTATATGCCAATAAAATGGACAACCTGGAAGAAATGGACAAATTCTTAGAAATGCACAACCTGCCAAGACTGAATCAAGAAGAAATAGAAAATGTGAACAGACCAATCACAAGCACTGAAATTGAAACTGTGATAAAAATCTTCCAACAAACAAAAGCCCAGGACCAGATGGCTTCACAGGCGAATTCTATCAAGCATTTAGAGAAGACCTAACAACTATCCTTCTCAAACTCTTCCAAAATATAGCAGAGGGAGGAACACTCCCAAACTCATTCTACGAGGCCACCATCACCCTGATACCAAAACCAGACAAGGATGTCACAAAGAAAGAAAACTACAGGCCAATATCACTGATGAACATAGATGCAAAAATCCTCACCAAAATACTAGCAAACAGAATCCAACAGCACATTAAAAGGATCATACACCATGATCAAGTGGGGTTTATTCCAGGAATGCATTGATTCTTCAATATACGCAAATCAATCAACATGATACACCATATTAACAAATTGAAGGAGAAAAACCATATGATCATCTCAATAGATGCAGAGAAAGCTTTCGACAAAATTCAACGCCCATTTTTGATAAAAACCCTGCAGAAAGTAGGCATAGAGGGAGCTTTCCTCAACATAATAAAGGCCATATATGACAAACCCACAGCCAGCATCATCCTCAATGGTGAAAAACTGGAACCATTTCCACTAAGATCAGGAACAAGACAAGGCTGCCCACTCTCACCACTCTTATTCAACATAGTTTTGGAAGTTTTAGCCACAGTAATCAGAGAAGAAAAGGAAATAAAAGGAATCCAAATCGGAAAAGAAGAAGTAAAGCTGTCACTGTTTGCAGATGACATGATACTATACATAGAGAATCCTAAAGATGCTACCAGAAAACTACTAGAGCTAATCCATGAATTTGGTAAAGTAGCAGGATACAAAATTAATCCACAGAAATCTCTGGCATTCCTATATACTAATGATGAAAAATCTGAAAGTGAAATCAAGGAAACACTCCCATTTACCATTGCAACAAAAAGAATAAAATATCTAGGAATAAACCTACCTAAGGAGACAAAAGACCTGTATGCAGAAAATTATAAGACACTGATGAAAGAAATTAAAGATGATACAAATAGATGGAGAGATGTACCATGTTCTTGGATTGGAAGAATCAACATTGTGAAAATGACTCTACTACCCAAAGCAATCTACAGATTCAATGCAATCCCTATCAAACTACCACTGGCGTTTTTCACAGAACTAGAACAAAAAATTTCACAATTTGTATGGAAACACAAAAGACCCCGAATAGCCAAAGCAATCTTGAGAACGAAAAATGGAGCTGGAGGAATCAGGCTCCCTGACTTCAGACTATACTACAAAGCTACAGTAATCAAGACAGTATGGTACTGGCACAAAAACAGAAAGATAGATCAATGGAACAGGATAGAAAGCCCACAGATAAACCCACGCACATATGGTCACCTTATCTTTGATAAAGGAGGCAGGAATGTACAGTGGAGAACGGACAGTCTCTTCAATACATGGTGCTGGGAAAACTGGACAGGGACATGTAAAAGTATGAGATTAGATCACTCCCTAACACCATACACAAAAATAAGCTCAAAATTGATTAAAGACCTAAATGTAAGGCCAGACACTATCAAACTCTTAGAGGAAAACATAGGCAGAACACTCTATGACATAAATCACAGCAAGATCCTTTTGGACCCGCCTCCTAGAGAAATGGAAATAAAGACAAAAATAAACACATGGGACCTAATGAAACTTAAAAGCTTTTGCACAGCAAAGGAAACCATAAACAAGACGAAAAGACAACCCTCAGAATGGGTGAAAGTATTTGCAAATGAAGCAACTGACAAAGGATTAATCTCCAAAATTTATAAGCAGCTCATGCAGCTCAATACAAAAAAACAAACAACCCAATCCAAAAGTGGGCAGAAGACCTAAATAGACATTTCTCCACAGAAGATATACAGACTGCCAACAAACACATGAAAGGATGCTCAACATCATTAATCATTAGAGAAATGCAAATCAAAACTACAATGAGATATCATCTCACACCAGTCAGAATGGCCATCATCAAAAAATCTAGAAACAATAAATGCTGGAGAGGGTGTGGAAAAAAGGGAACACTCTTTCACTGCTGGTGGGAATGTGAATTGGTACAGCCACTATGGAGAACGGTATGGAGGTTCCTTAAAAAACTACAAATAGAACTACCATATGACACAGCAATCCCACTACTGGGCATATACCCTGAGAAAACCATAATTCAAAAAGAGTCATGTACCAAAATGTTCATAGCAGCCCTATTTACAATAGCCCGGAGATGGAAACAACCTAAGTGTCCATCATCGGATGAATGGATAAAGAAGATGTGGCACATATATACAATGGAATATTACTCAGCCATAAAAAGAAACGAAATTGAGCTATTTGTAATGAGGTGGATGGACCTAGAGTCTGTCATACAGAGTGAAGTAAGTCAGAAAGAGAAAGACAAATACTGTATGCTGACACATATATATGGAATTTAAGAAAAAAAATGGCATGAAGAACCTAGGGGTAAGACAGGAATAAAGACACAGACCTACTTGAGAATGGACTTGAGGATATGGGGAGGGGGAAGGGTAAGCTGTGACAAAGCGAAAGAGAGGCATGGACATATATACACTACCAAACGTAAGGTAGATAGATAGTGGGAAGCAGCCGCATAGAACAGGGAGATCAGCTCGGTGCTTTCTGACCGCCTGGAGGGGTGGGATAGGGAGGGTGGGAGGGAGACGCAAAAGGGAGGGGATATGGGAACATATGTATATATATAACTGATTAAATTTGTCATAAAGCAGAAAAAAAATATACAACTTGTTAATCAACTATACTTCAATAAAAAAAAAATGGTCAGAAAAAAGAAAAAAAGCCTGGAGGACTAAAAGCTGCGGCAAAAGAAGAAGGCCTTGCACAGCGCTGGGGACATAGTAAATGCCCAGGAAATAGCAGCTGTTAGGGTCATTATTCTGTAAATGTCCTGAATGATTATAACATTTACGCAACCAGGTGTCAGACACCATGTTAGGTGCTGAGATCAGATGAACTAGAGACCAGGTCTCGTGGTCTCTAACTCTCTCCCTAATACCAGCCCCTGCCCTCCCAAGCTGTGAAGGAGAAGAGGTCTTTAGTGATGCAAAAAAAAAAAAAAAAAAAAATTATATACTTTATTTATGATTTTGATTAAATCATCGAAAATAAATGATTTGTACTGAGTCAAAGTTCTGAAAGAGTCCTCAGCCACAACACCTCCCTCCCTTCATTATATCTCTTATTAGGCCCAAACTTTTTAATTTGGCTTTTCCAGCAAACATAATTGAAAGTGTGGGAGATGTTTTCCCTTTTCCTGACACTTGGCATTTTAATTATTAAATGCTCTTCCAAGTTAAATTTTGAGTGCACAAGCCATGCCTAATAATTTAATTTGGAAAACAAATTATATGTAATTTCCCTGACAATCTGAAATCCGTAAACCACTAAAAGAGGGCCGAGTCGGGCTTCCCTGGTGGTGCAGTGGTTGGGAGTCCGCCTGCCGATGCAGGGGACACGGGTTCGTGCCCTGGTCCGGGAGGATCCCACATGCTGCAGAGCGGCTGGGCCCGTGAGCCATGGCCGCTGAGCCTGCGCGTCCGGAGCCTGTGCTCCGCAATGGGAGAGGCCACAACAGTGAGAGAGGCCCGCGTATCGCAAAAAAAAAAAGAAGAGGGCCGAGTCATTGAGCTGCATGATAATAATGTTGATAATAAAATAATTATATTTTACATTGGAAATGTCTAAAAATTCACAGTAACTCTTTATATCTCTTTCTGCTTACTGACATTAGGAAAATGGAACAAGTTTGCTTCACTTAAAAAAAAATTGAAATTTTTTTAGTGATTAAATCCCACTGAAGAACTGAAGATTCTTAGATAAAATCTGCAAAAAGAATTGTCTTTATTAATAAAACTGCCAAAGACAAGACAGTTGTAAATCTCTAAGTCAGCAGTCCCCAACCTTTTTGGCACCAGGGACCAGTTTCGTGGAAGGCAAGTTTTCCACAGACTGCGGTGGAGGTGGAGGGTGGTTGAGGCGTTAATGCGAGTGATGGGGAGCAGCAGATGAAGCTTTGCTCACTCGCCTGACGCTCATCTCCTGCTGTGCGGCCCGGTTCCTAACAGGAACCGGTCCACAGCCCCCAGGTTGGGGACCCCTGCTCTAAGTCAAAATGTGCCTCTCCCAATGTAACCTAGAGATCTGGGGAGGTGGTTGAAGTCCAGCCACCAGGGGACAATTTAATAAGTATCCAGGACTTGGGCATTAGTTACTATGTCCTGCTCATACCCAGTTTACTTGGGCATTAGTTACTATGTCCTGCTAATACCCAGTTTACATTTCGTTACCAATTTATTGGCCTCAAATATGACTTGTTAGGAAATAAGATTGTTTACTTTTGTTTTTGATAAATAAAATGCTACCTTTAATTCTCACTTATAAAAATAGGTCTTGTGTTAAACTTTAAAATGAAAACATAAGATAAGTATTCTTATCATGACTAAACAACCTAGCCTAAAATCAGAAATGCAGATTTTCTCAGCTTGCCTCGCCTACTGTTCATTTTACAAACTCAAGTTAATCTGTTTGATTGGCTTGACAAAGCAGGTGTGTAACATAAACTACTGTGTCAGAGTTCCTCAACATTGTTTCTAGTGCTTTCATGGTGTATGGCCTGGTTGTGTTCCCCCAAAATTCATATGTTGGTAGCTTGACCCCCAATGTGATGGTATTAGGAGATGGGGTGCTTTGGAGGTTATTAGATCCTGAGGGTGAGGCACTCCTGGAGTGCTTTTACGCCTTTATAAAAGAGACCCCAAAGAGTTCCCTTGTTCTTTTCTGCCATGTGAGGACACAGCAAGAAGACAGCTGTCCATAAACCAGGAAGCCACCTCTCAACAGACACTAACTCCGCCAGCACCATGATCTTGGACTTCCCAGCCTCCAGAACTGTGAGAAATAAATGTTTGTTGTTCAAGCTACCCAGTATATGATGTTTTTGTTATAGCAGCCCGAACGGACTAAGACACAAGCTAAATATAATTATCCCATTTTACAGATGTGGGATTCAATAACCAAAGAGGCGAAGCAGGAGATAGGAGTAATGGAGTGCAGACTTTACTCTAGGTCTACCTGACTTGACCCCAAGCCCCTGATCTTCCACCCACCTTCATATGCACACATTTAAGTATTCCCCTAGGAGAGCTGGGAAACACTATGTCACACACTGCAGTGCCACCACCAGAATTCCACAATTAATACTCAGTTGGAAAGAGGACCTGGTAAATCACACACGTTCTGCCAGAAGTGATAGATGCGGCTTCCTCTCGCATTTTAGTCAATAAAGCAAGTCACATGATCACACTTAACTACCATCTGTTCAGAAAGAGGAGAGATGGAAATACTTGGTAGGCAGCACTGATGAGTGTGGCATTTAGTCTGGAGGTGGTATCTGCGGTTTATAAGGCTGATGAAATCAACTCGCACTTAATGTTGAAGGACTTTGAACTCCATGTTCTAGGACATCTGGAACCACTGAAGGTTTTGAGCAAGAACCTGACATGATAATGGATTGAGCAGCAATCTGAATTTACTTAACAGACATGGGCTGCCAGACTCCGAGACCTGCTCCTCAATTATTGTTCCAAACCAACCCAGGTTATGCTTTTTCTCACTCACCAAAGCAGAACCTGGGGCATGCTTCCTCAGGCCAGCTTCTCCCTCCTACAAACCACAGAACGATATGATCTTTTTAACACTAAAAGGAGAAACTATTATCTGGCACAAGGTGAAGAGTCCTGCTGACACCACTTCAGGTGAATTGTAGTTGTGTGTGGCAGGAAGGTGATCGAAGACTCTCAAGGGAGAGCAGCCTGCCCCCAGGAACAGGTACAATCATACAGCTGTGTAACTGAACTTGTTCCTTTTATGTAATGGCAAAACCTTAGAAGCTCCCTCTCTGAAAAAGAAAATGCATACAAACATGCACAGAGACACAAAGATGTAAGCCTGTACTACGGCTTATCTTGTTATTATAGGGACAAATTCCAAGCTTTATGCTCACCACAGCAGAAGGCAGCTGTGCCCATTTCCTCGAGTCTACACAATTTGTGGCCCTGTTGCTATCACTTTATGTACTTTAAGACTGACATTATTTACAAACTCCCTCTACATATGGCTCTTTTACAATGTCTAAGACAGAACCATGTAAAATTAGATATTTAATACTATGAGACAATGTGTATATTTACATACATATATGTATATATACATATATATACATATATGACTATATATACATGGCAAAGGATTTGTATACAGAATATATAAAAACATATACAACTCAAAAAAGTTGTTAAATACAATAAAAATGGACAAAAACTTACACACTCCTCAAAGGAAGATATGTGAATAGCCAATAAGTACATAAAAAATGCTCAGTATCATTAGTTATCAGGGAAATGTCAATTAAAACTACAAGATCTTATCATACCCACTAGAATAGATAAAATTAAAAAGACTAGCAGGACTTCCCTAGTAGTCCAGTGGTTAAGACTCCATGCTTCCAATGCAGGCAGTGTGCGTTCGATCCCTGGTCAGGGTACTAAGCTCCCACATGCCACATGGCATGGCCAAAAAATATAAATTAAAAAAATTAATTGTTGTCCAGGATGTGGGAACAACAACGTTCCACCTGCTTCATTCAAGATAGCCCAAAACTGGAAAACAATCCAAATGCAAATGATGATATATTTACACAATGGAAAACTACTCAGCAATATAAAAGAACAGACAATTGCTTCTTCAAACGATGTGCTTGAATCTGAAAAGCATTACGCTAAAAGAAAGAAGTTGAACACAAAAGTTCATACTGTATGATTCTATTTATATAAAGTCCTAAAATAGGCAAAGTTAATCTATGGCAATAGAACTTTCAGCTGTGACCTATGGGTGGACGGAGCAAGTATTGACTGGAGAGGATAAAAGGGAATTTTCTAGGGTAAAGGAAATGTTCAACATCTTGAATAGTGTATCAGTAATGCAGGAAATATGCATTTATCAAAATTCATTGCACCCTGCATTTGATATCTATGCATTTCACTATGTTATTTATACCTCAGTATTAAAAATAGGTGTTTAGTAACCTGATCTAAATAATGACAGCTGGGATTTCTTAGAAAAGCATTAACCCTGATACATCTGTCATACTTAGCCCTGTCTATTTTGGAAATTTCCAACATACAGCATGATAAAATAGAGGAATCACAAAATTGAAAGCCTGTAGTAGAAAATGGCCAACATAAATCAATGAAATGATCTGGGTATAACAGTAAGGAGTGGGCCCATGGTGAACTGCAGAGAGAATGCCACATTTTAGAAGCCTTCAGATATGGCTCCGGTCAATATATGCTAATTGGAGTTGCTGACCCAGAGTTGCCAGATTTCCTGGTTTTTCAAAAGAAATCAAAAATCTATATATTTATGTGAAATATATTAATATTTATATTTTGACAATTAATTTAAAAACTAAACACCAAGCAAGCCAAACATTATGTTTGCTATAAATTTTAAATAACATAAATGACACTAGTTTTCTCAGCCTCACCTAGACTCCAGCTATCTCACTACAGCATTGCTTTCTAAGATCAAAGGAACAGAGAAGAACCAAGATGGCGGAGTAGAAGGATGTGCTCTCACTCCCTCTTGCGAGAACACCAGAATCACAACTAGCTGCTGGACAATGATCGATAGGAAGACACTGGAACTCACCAAAAAAGATACCCCACATCCAAAGACAAAGGAGAAGCCACAATGAGATGGTACAAGGTGCACAATCACAGTAAAATCAAATCCCATAACTGCTAGGTGGGTGACTCACAGACTGGAGAACACTTATACCACAGAAGTCCACCCACTGGAGTGAAGGTTCTGAGCCCCACATCAGGCTTCCCAACGTGGGGGTGCAGCAACGGGAGGAGGAATTCCTAGAGAATCAGACTTTGAAGCCTAGTGGGAATTGATTGCAGGACTTCAACAGGACTGGGGGAAACAGAGACCCCACTCTTGGAAGGCACACACAAAGTACTGTGCGCATCGGGACCTGGGGAAGGAGCAGTGACCCCAGGGGAGACTGAACCAGACCTACCTGCTGGTATTGGAGGGTCCCCTGCAGAGGCAGTGGGTGGGGGGGCTGGCTGTGGCTCACCATGGGGACAAGGACACTGGCAACGGAGGTTCTGGGAAGGGCTCCTTGGCATAAGACCTCCCACAGTCTGTCACCAGCCCCACCAAAGAGCCCAGGTAGGCTCCAGTGTTGGGTTGCCTCAGGCCAAACAACCAACAGGGAGGGAACCCAGCCCCACCCATCAACAGTCAAGTGGATTAAGGTTTTACTGAGCTCTGCCCACCAGAGCAACAGTCAGCTCTACCCACCACCAGTCCCTCCCAACAGGAAACTTCGACAAGCCTCTCAGATAGCCTCATCCACCAGAGGGCAGACAGCAGAAGCAAGAAGAACTACAATCCTGCAGCCTGTGGAACAAAAACCACATTCACAGAAAGAGAGACAAGATGAAAAGGCAGAGGGCTATGTACCAGATGAAGGAACAAGAAAAAACCCCAGAAAAATAACTAAATGAAGTGGAGATAGGCAACCTTCCAGAAAAAGAATTCAGAATAATGAGAGTAAAGATGATCCAGGCCCTTGGAAAAACAACGGAGGCAAAGATCGAGAGGATGCAAGAAATATTTACCAAAGACCTAGAAGAATTAAAGAACAAACAGAGATGAGCAATACAATAACTGAAATGAAAAATACACTAGAAGGAATCAATACCAGAATAACTGAGGCAGAAGAACAGATAAGTGACCTGGAAAACAGAATGGTGGAATTCACTGCTGTGGAACAGAATAAAGAAAAAAGAATGAAAAGAAATGAAGACAGCCTAAGAGACCTCTGGGACAACATTAAACGCAACAACATTCGCATTATAGGGGTCCCAGAAGGAGAAGAGAGAGAGAAAGGACCCCAGAAAATATCTGAAGAGATTATGGTTGAAAACTTCCCTAACAGGGGAAAGGAAATAGCCACCCCAGTCCAGGAAGTGCAGCGAGTCCCATACAGGATAAACCCAAGGAGAAACATGTCGAGACACACAGTAATCAAATTGGCAAAAATTAAAGACAAAGAAAAATTATTGAAAGCAGCAAGGGAAAAATGACAAATAACATACAAGGGAACTCCCATAAGGTTAACAGCTGATTTCTCAGCAGAAACTCTACAAGCCAGAAGGGAGTGGCATGATATACTTAAAGTGATGAAAGAGAAAAACCTACAACCAAGATTACTCTACCCAGCAAGGATCTCATTCAGATTCGATGGAGAGATTAAAACCTTTAGGGACAAGCAAAAGCGAGAGAATTCAGCACCAGCAAACCAGCTCTACAACAAATGCTAAAGGAACTTCTCTACGTGGGAAACACAAGAGAAGAAAAGGATCTACAAAAACAAACCCAAATCAATTCAGAAAATGGTCATAGGAACATACATATCGATAATTACCTTAAACGTGAATGGATTAAATGCTCCAATCAAAGACACAGGCTTGCTGAATGGATACAAAAACAAGACCCATATATATGCTGTCTACAAGAGACCCACACTTCAGACCTAGGGACACATACAGACTGAAACTGAGGGGATGGAAAAAGATATCCCATACAAATGGAAATCAAAAGAAAGCTGGAGTAGCTATATTCATATCAGATAAAATAGACTTTAAAATAAAGAATGTTACAAGAGACAAGGAAGGACACTACATAATGATCAAGGGATCAATCCAGGAAGAAGATATAACAATTATAAATATATATGCACCCAACATAGGAGCACTTTAATACATAAGGCAACTGCTAACAGCTTTAAAAGAGGAAATCAACAGTAACACAATAATAGTGGGGGACTTTAACACCTCACTCACACCAATGGACACATCATCCAAAATGAAAATAAATAAGGAAACAGAAGCTTTTAATGACACAATAGACCAGATAGATTTAATTGATATTTATAGGACATTCCATCCAAAAACAGCAGATTAAACTTTCTTCTCAAGTGTGCACAGAACATTCTCCAGGATAGATCACATCTTGGGTCACAAATCAAGCCTCAGTAAATTTAAGAAAACTGAAGTCATATGAAGCATCTTTTCTGACCACAACGCTATAAGATTAGAAATGAATTACAGGGAAAAAAAACCATAAAAAACACAAACACATGGAAGCTAAACAATACGTTACTAAATAACCAAGAGATCACTGAAGAAATCAAAGATGAAATCAAAAAATACCTAGAGACAAATGACAATGAAAACATGATGATCCAAAATCTATGCGATGCAGCAAAAGCAGTTCTAAGAGGGAAGTTTATAGCTATACAAGCCTACCTCAAAAAACAAGAAAAATCTCAAATAAACAATCCAACCTTACACCTAAAGGAACTAGAGAAAGAAGAACAAACAAAACCCAACGTTGCTGGAAGGAAAGAAATCATAAAGAATCAGAGCAGAAATAAATGAAATAGAAACAAAGAAAACAATAGCAAAGATCAATAAAACTAAAAGATGGTTCTTTGAGAAGATAAACAAAATTGATAAACCATTAGCCAGATTCATCAAGAAAAGAGGGAGAGGACTCAAATCAATAAAATTAGAAATGAAAAAGAAGTTACAACAGACACCTCAGAAATACAAAGCATCCTTAGAGACTACTACAAGCAACTCTATGCCAATAAAATGGACAACCTGGAAGAAATGGACAAATTCTTAGAAAGATATAACCTTCCAAGACTAAACCAGGAAGAAACAGAAAATATGAACAGACCAATCACAAGTAATGAAATTGAAACTGTGATTAAAAATCTTCCAACAAACAAAAGTCCAGGACCAGATGGCTTCACAGGTGAATTCAATCAAACATTTAGAGAAGAGCTAACACCCATTCTTCTCAAACTCTTCCAAAAAATTGCAAAGGAAGGAACATTCCCAAACTCATTCTATGAGGCCACCATCACCCTGATACCAAAACCAGACAAAGATACTACAAAAAAAGAAAATTACAGATCAATATCACTGGTGAATATAGATGCAAAATCCTCAACAAAATACTAGCAAACAGAATCCAACAGCACATTAAAAGGATCATACACCATGATCAAGTGGGATTTATCCAAGGGATGCAAGGATTCTTCAATATATGCAAATCAATCAATGTGATACACCATATTAACAAACTGAAGAATAAAAACCGTATGATCATCTCAATAGATGCAGAAAAAGCTTTTGACAAAATTCAACACCCATTTATGATAAAAACTCTCCAGAAAGTGGGCATAGAGGGAAACTACCTCAACGTAATAAAGGCCATATATGACAAACCCACAGCAAACATCATTCTCAGTGGTGAAAAACTGAAAGCATTTCCTCTAAGATCAGGAACGAGACAAGGGTGTCCACTCTCACCACTATTATTCAACATAGTTTTGGAAGTTCTAGCCATGGCAATCAGAGAAGAAAAAGAAATAAAAGGAATACAAACTAGAAAAGAAGAAGTAAAACTGTCACTGTTTGCAGATGACATGATACTATACATAGAGAATCCTAAAAATGCCACCAGAAAACTACTAGAGCTAATCAATGAATTTGGTAAAGTAGCAGGATACAAAATTAATGCACAGAAATCTCTTGCATTCCTATACACCAATGATGAAAAATCTGAAAGAGAAATTATGGAAACACTCCCATTTACCATTGCAACAAAAAGAATAAAATACCTAGGAATAAACCTACCTAGGGAAACAAAAGACCTGTATGCAGAAAACTATAAGATACTGATGAAAGAAATTAAAGATGATGCCAAGAGATGGAGAGATATACCATGTTCTTGGATTGGAAGAATCAATATTGTGAAAATGACTATACTATCTAAAGCAATCTACAGATTCAGTGCAACCCCTACCAAATTACCAATGGTATTTTTTTTTTACAGAACTAGAACAAATCATCTTAAAACTTGTATGGAGACACAAAAGACCCCGAATAGCCAAAGCAGTCTTGAGGGAAAAAAACGGAGCTGTAGGAATCAGACTCCCTGACTTTATACTATACTACAAAGCTACAGTAATCAAGACAATATGGTACTGGCACAAAAACAGAAACATAGATCAATGGAACAAGATAGAAAGCCCAGAGATAAACCCACACACCTATGGTCAACTAATCTATGACAAAGGAGGCAAAGATATACAATGGAGAAAAGACAGTCTCTTCAATAAGTGGTGCTGGGAAAACTGGACAGCTACATGTAAAAGAATGAAATTAGAACACTCCCTAACACCATAAACAAAAATAAACTCAAAATGGATTAGAGACCTAAATGTAAGACCAGACACTATAAAACTCTTAGAGGAAAACATAGGAAGAACACTCTTTGACATAAATCACAGCAAGATCTTTTTGATCCACCTCCTAGAGTAATGGAAATAAAAACAAAAATAAACAAATGGGATCTAATGAAACTTAAAAGCTTTTGCACAGCAAAGGAAACCATAAACAAGACGAAAAGACAACCCTCAGAATGGGAGAAAATATTCGCAAACAAATCAACAGACAAAGGATTAATTTCCAAAATATATAAAAAGCTCATGCAGCTCAGTATTAAAGAAACAAACAACCCAATCCAAAAATGGGCAGAAGACCTAAATAGACATTTCTTAAAGAAGACATACAGATGGCCAAGAAGCACATGAAAAGCCGCTCAACATCACTAATTATTAGAGAAATGAAAATCAAAACTACAATGAGGTATCACCTCACACCTGTTAGAATGGGCATCATCAGAAAATCTACAAACAACAAATGCTGGAGAGGGTGTGGAAAAAGGGAACCCTCTTGCACTGTTGGTGGGAATGTAAATTGATACAGCCACTATGGAGAACAGTATGGAGGTTCCTTAAAAAACTAAAAATAGAATTACCATATGATCCAGCAATCCCACTACTGGGCATATACCCAGAGAAAACCATAATTCAAAAAGACACATGCACCCCAATGTTCATTGCAGCACTATTTACAATAGCCAGGTCATGGAAGCAACCTAAATGTCCATCGACATATGAATGGATAAAGAAGTTGTGGTACATATATACAATGGAATATTACTCAGCCCTAAAAAGGAATGAAATTGAGTCATTTGTTGAGATGTGGATGGATCTAGAGACTGTCATACAGAGTGAAGTAAGTCAGAAAGAGAAAAACAAATATCATATGTTAACGCATGTATGTGGAACCTAGAAAAATGGTACAGATAAACCGGTTTGCAGGGCAGAAGTTGAGACACAGGTGTAGAGAATAAACATACGGACACCACGGGGGGGAAAACCGCGGTGGGGTGGGGATAGTGGTGTGCTGAATTGGACGATTGGGATTGACATGTAACACTGATGTGTATAAAATTGGTGACTAATAAGAACCTGCAGTATAAAACAAACAAACAAAAAAAACAACTAATACTAAACTTTCTTTGGGTTATTTTTATGGAAATATGTTAATATAAATGTTTCAGACATTACATGAAATTTCTAAAAATCTTATATGTTCTGGTATAAGGTTACAAGTCATAATTCTAGTTATTACTTTAAAATGTATATCTTAGAAATAACTAAAAAAAGAAAAAAAATCAAAGGAACACGAGGAAATAATCATTGCTCAGAAACTAAATGGCAAGACATGCTTCCTTAATCCAATCAAGCCCAAGTCCTTTCTGGTTGGTAATGGAGGGAGAATATAATTTGCAACTCTTATCTTCCAATATTTTCCTTCCTCTTGCTAATTTTCCCTGTCACCTCTCCATTCCAGCCCTAGGAAGCACTATCCACAGTTGAAATCTATGCCATGTTATACACAGACACAGACACACACACACAAAATAGCTGATGTCAGGCTTAAATTCTGAAACCCGGCTTCACTAAAGTTTCTGAAGAAAAAAGAACATACAAAAAGATAACCTAGTTTGTGAGATTAAGTTATCTTAATCTATTCTTTTATCTTCATTTTATGATGCCATGCAGACCTCTGCACCTTGGACTAAATCCTAGCCCTCCTCCATGAATCAAAGATAGATTAATCCCACACCTCAGTTTTCTTGGGATAATCCTTGGTGTGTGACTATTTTGTTGGCATAATTATTAATAGCTTCCCTTTAACTCTCAGAGTTGCCCTGGTTTGAAAGATAAATTTTATGGTCACCCTAGTCAAAGGGCACCTTAAAGCAGGAATAACTATCATATCTAGACTTTGAGCCTATAACCAAGAAGGAAGGAAAGTTTTTTCCTGCCTATTCATGGCTCACTTTTTAAGTGCCAGTTTCCTAGTTAAAGAACCTATAAATAACAAAGAATTCCACTTCATTTCTGAAATGATTTTAAAATCCATAATAAAGAAAATAAATAAGTATTGAAAGTCAGTGGACATGTGGTTTGCCCAAGCTAGGCATTATAAGAAGGAAAAGATTATCTGAGGATTATCTGAGTCCCTAAATCCTTGATTTTAATATGACTGTAGTACATAGAATTAATAGTATAAAAAATAGACTTGGCAAGAAGACTTGATGGCATAAAAGCAAGTTCTCTGACAACAGGAAATGGGGTTGATAAAATGGGGGAGGAGGAATGGGGGAGAGAGGGCATATTGGTGTCCTTGAGAAAGGGTACCATGTCCCACCTACAAGGTCAAGATCCTGGGTGAAGTTGGTTTAAAGTTAGTGAAGACCTTATATGTGTTTGGGGAGATACCAGGTCAGAGGGTACCTGTGCCTCATATCTCAGGGCAGATCTGAAGGAGAGCTACAGGCCTTAGAGAGAACCCTTGTGCCTATCATGGTGTTGGAGTGGTAGAGTGTCAAAGGCTAAGTAAGGAGTCCAGGCAGGCAGGTGCGGGCAACCTTTCAAGACTTAGAAAACCCAGTTAGTGTGAACAGAACATCAGAAAATGTCTAGGACCTCATTTTCCCTTCTGCTTTCTCCATGCAGACTAATTCTTTGAAAATGCTCTTTGTGGACCACCAGCCTCACTAAGTTCTCAGACATGTCAGGGTTGTTAGCGTCATGGCAGTAGATATTGCAGCCTCCAAGCTAGATAACTTTTCTATTCAAATTCTGAAGCACAGATGAAAACTGTGATGCCTTTTTGGAAATATGTTTATGTGCCTATATAATTGCTTGCCTAGAAAGGAAAAGTATGCACAAAAGTCAGTGTTCATCTCTGAATGTTGGGATTAAATGTATATTTTTTGCATGGAATTTGATTACTTTTTCCATCAGAAAAGAATTAAATAACTGGGTTTTTTTATATTGCACTAAGTGATGAATGTGTATAGTATGAAATACAGAATTCTTTACACAGAGGTAGAAACTGGTTACTTCTTATTTCTGTAATTTGAAAACTCATTATATTCACAAAAAATCCAAAGTCTCACATCGTTTCTCAGAGTAGAATTAATCAAAACGATACTAAGCAGTGCTCGCTCTAACACTCGATTATTTTTACAACACATCCTATATGGTCATCACCAACACCAAGCCTTAGGAGGCATTACTATAAATAATTATAATCATGTTTCAATTGTTGGTCTTGTTTAGGAAAATATATTGAATGCCCTAAATTTCCTTTCTCTGGTTATAGGTTGATATATTAAATTGTTTACTACATTTTAAAAAAGAAAAGAGAAAAATAAAATCCCTAGGACCCCACAAGAGGGGCTCATATATGGCTGAGAGATGGCTTGTCGACCAGCAAGACCTCATGAGTGGTTCAAAAAGAAAACAGATGGCCTGACATGTTAGCCAGAGGCCTTGGCAGATGGGTAATCACAGTCGATACAAGTCAGTAACAGAGGACAATGAGCAAATGACCAAGATGAGACACATCTTTGTGGGTCCCAACAGGGGACAGAGGACAATCATGGGCCAAGTGGCCCTTCACCAATACCATGAAGCCCAAAAGCCCCTGGGAACTTAGCTGCTACACTGGGGAGAAGGAGCAGGAGGGTAAGAATGCTCATGTTGACTATGTTTATCTTGAAATGCCTGAAAAATGAAGTTGACTAGGTTTATCTGGAATCAGGGTGATTAAATTTCCTGCTTTTAAGTGAAAAAGAGGTGTGAAATAGAAGCTAAGTTTTATTTTTGCACATCTGAGTCTGTGGCCTGTGAAATTCATACCCACTACATTGTATTTTCCCAGGTGCTCTACGGTTTATTGTTGTTGCTTTCCACCTCGTAGCATAGAAAGGCTAAAAATCTTAAGGAAAAGCAAGTTTGGTGACTAGATTGCATGGAAAAAATATATTCTGAGTCCATAGAACACCCAAAGAAGCCATAAATCTGACCTCTGTGTGGCATTTCAAGTAGTGGACTCATTACCCATAAGAATGTGCCCACAATCAGGAAATGTAATTTTTGTCATTTGTTTCAAACTCTGCCCCCACCAAAACTTGAACCTGAACTGCCAAGAATAACAAAATTGACAGATTTGTAATTCAACTCTCCATTTACCCTTCCTGTTTGTTTGATGGATGTGTAGATTAGCAGTGAAATGGTCCAAGACTAGCAAGAAAATGAGGGAAAAATATCTGGTCGTGGTCTCATAACAGAACTTTGCCACTATACCTTGCCCACTTCCTGCATCTGTATCTTTGCTTTCAATGTGCACACTAAGAGGTGTGCACCCACACACATCCTCTATAAAATGAGCCTATCGTCCTAATATTTTTAAAGCAAATCCATCCTTAACTTTAAAATAGGAATGCATTATTTATACCTTTAACTTTTAAAATTTACATTGGTCCACTTGTATTTTTTTTTTTTTAATCTCAGGGATATGATTCTAAAGAAAAATTGTCCTTGGCCTCCAAAACTCTTTTCAACTATGCTTTTCACATTCTTCTCATAAACACAACAGATGGAACCACTTCCAAGCCCTTTACCTTCACACAACAACCTCTCATCCTTCATAGATCTCCCATTCCATTAGCCATCATCTTCTCTGCAAGCACCCAACTCAAAGTAACAGCCTCAGACCTTTACCTTTGCCCTTGCATGTGATGGTGGATCTTGGAATGCAAAGGCCTCAAATGCCCTCCCTCCTCTCAGCCCCGTGCACGGGTCCACTCCACTTGAACAAATCGCCTGCTATGCGGCCAGATCTTGCTCACTATAACCCCTGGACATAGCTCCCCTCCAAGGTCTCCACTTTCAGACATTCCTTTCCTCTGACCATAGCTCATCTCCTTCCATTATTTCTAATTTCCACCCTTCCAATGACTGTTTTTTAGGATCATTATGGTCTCTAGATCCTTGAACTCTGCCATGCCTCTGGGATGTCCAAGGACCCTCTTCTGGACTCACTGACTCTCTCACTCTCCTGGACCCAATGGCAGTCACAATCACTAATATTCTACCACCTTACCTTCACAGACACCCCAACTTTTTGCTTTCCCTCCTAATATGGCCCAATTACCCACTGCCAAGCACTTCATGAAACATACTTCTACAAAGGCAACTTTATTAACCTGAAGTGAGTTGTCAGTGCTGCCTGGAGATCCTTTTGTCACCTGTTGGATCTTTCTCATATTTCTTGAGCATGATATCAAAACTTCTTTATTCTCCTAAACTCCCACCTCCAACCCCATTCAGGACCCCTCAATTTCAGCTTTACCAAGATCAATTCAATAGGAGCTTTTTCAACTTCCCTCTACTTGATCTCAAAATATTTCTCTATTTGGCTACTTGATTCCATCTCTTCCTGCTTTGCTCCAGAATTTTTCTCCCTCTATTTTGCATTTTCAATCTCTCTCTCTCTCCAAGCTCTTTCAGCTAAGTTAAGCATCATGCTCAATTTTCCCCTAAAATACTTCCCTCCACTCTGACCAGAGTGAGATTATCATTCCGTGTCTCTCTTCTCTTCCTTTTTTACCTTCTGTTTTCAAAACAACTTATTGAACAAGTATTCTAATTTCATTCCCCCCTCTGGCTTCCCACTCACCTCTTACAGTCTAGGACCAGCCTTCCCTTCTCAGTGACCACATCTCAGTGCCTACTCTCCATCTTTTCTCTGTAATCTTTGACACTACCAACTGTGGCCTCATTGAAACTTCTCTCTTGTCTCCACGGAAACTGGCCCTCCTCCTACCTCTCTGATCAATCTCTGCCTCATTATTAGCTCTACTTTCTCATCCTGCTCCCCCAAGTGTAGGCAGCTTCATGACTATCCTCAGCCCAGGAATTTTTTCTCTTCACACACTTTTCTCCAGTGACTGCTTCACTCCTAACATTTTCAATAGCCTCCCAGACATCTTCATTGGAACATCCCATTTAGATCTCAAAATCAGAAGTTGCAAAATTGAACACATGTTCTTTCCCGCATATACCACTTTCACCAGAATTGTCTGTTTTTTTGTTAATATTCTTTATCATCCTTCAAGTCACACAGAGTTAAACATCAAAGTAGTTGCCAAGCCATACATCATCTTTTGCTTCCATATCCAGGCTTTGTCTAACAACCAATATCTTCCAAACTTTATGTCTCTATCTGAAGTCACACTTGTGATGACTCACTTTACATTTTAGTTCAAACTCTTGGTACCACACATTGAAACTATTGGAATAGCTCAATTGCCTACCCTCTGATCTCTTCCTTCTGTAAGTCACCCCACATATTACTGTTGAACTAATCTTTTTAAGGTACAGATCTAGCAATACCACTTCACCTACTCAAAACAGTCAATGGCACCCCACTGTCATCCTAGTTAACCACAGACTCTCCATTCTGGCATTCAAGGACTTCTACAATATGGCCCCAGCCTGTTTTCTAGTCATATATTCTAGTTATCCACATGCTCTAATCATTTGAGGAAGCTGAAGAAAAATACTGAGATGGGTTAAAACTGAAAAATGTCTTTTTCCCCATTCTTTTTGTGTCCTCTGTACAAAGGTCTACTTTATCATTTAAAATTACCTACTTAAATGTCTGTCTACTCTAGTAAACTATTTTATCTTAAATCTCCTGTTGTTCTGTGGTGGATTTGAATGAAGGAGAAGGACAAATAAACATATTTCTCAAGAAGCTAACACACTTTGTTCCTAAATAGCATTAGAACAATTGGGTTTAAAAAAATTCTAACATAACACCAGCACTAAATGAATGATATTTATTATTATGGCTACGACTTAATCTAAACTAAGTTCTCCTTAACTTTTACAAACTTATAGCAACGCAAAGATTTCTTACCCATAGACATACAAATGAATTTAAGTCCACCCAAGCCACTTTTTAAGCCATTTACAAATTCATTTCCAATACTCCTAATCCATAAATGCATCTGTTCATTGAATTCTCCTTTAAACTGATCATAACATCTTATTAGTTCCTTCATTTAATTAATGAGTTAAACAATGTCTTTAAGATTTATTCACTTTATGTATGTATGAGAGTTATGTACTTACCTCTTTTGACAGCATTCTTTAACACGTACCTTCATCACTCTGACTACAACTACCACCACAGAGGAAGGGTGTCAAATCTGCTGGCCACCCACAGAGAACATTAGCTAGTGGTCACTCTGGAATCACAAACATAAAGCCTTGATTAGCCTACTTGTACCCATTATGTTTGCAAGTAAAGGAGATTCTATACCTCCCTTCATCCTTCCTTGGGGGCTATGTTGGGGTGGCATCAAGTTACCTTGGGGGTAGATACAATATTTAGGAGGGCCCTAGCAGCACCCTAAAGGCTACCTGAATTAGCACACACTGTTCCTGAAGCCTCTAATATGTGTCAAGGTAGTGTCTTAAGCCCTGGGAAAAATCTGATTCAATATAAGGAAAGATTTTACAGATAAAGAGAACTAAATTGCAAACATAGAAAGGTGAGTCTTGCTAACACCAACCAAAAAGCAAGTTGGTGTGAGAAATGGGGTGGCAGTCTCTGTCCTGGAAGGCAAGGACCACCGGAGTTTTGCTGAGTGTCCAGGCCACATGCTCTACCTGAGCCATCCTATGGTCTCACTGAATTTAGCAAAAGACAGACCCCACATGGGGGACCAAGCATCTTTACCGGAATGGAAATCTGCTGAGAAGAGCCACTGCTACAGCTGAGCAGAAAACTAAGAGGTCTCACTCTTTCGAGCCTGAGCAAAGGACAGTTTAAATTTAAGTGCTTCCCATTTGTCAGTCAATCCATTATCGCTTCCATCCCTGCCCTGAGAAGCTGGGGGACAGGGGAGATCTCTGCATATGTCCCCTGTATGTCTCCAGCATTTCCTAAATTTTGGGCCAGAAATGCACATAAGAGAGTGCTGTGTATTGGCTACTTAGCCGCCTTCATCCTTACTCTATTAGGACAATAGTGCTCTGGGTACAGCCCACACACATGCCCCCTTCTAGCCTCGGACAGCCTCAAAGGATGCTGTCAGCACCCAATTTAAGAGTTACCCCAGAACGATAAAATCTGACTCTTCTCCCATGGTGTGTCTCTCAAAGTCACTTGATTTCCCCCTTTCCCCATTAATTCACATTATAAAAACATTGTTCTAGTTTAGGTGGAATTTTTTCCCTGCTTTATTACACTTGCTTTTTTTTTTGAACTTCCCTCTGCTATATCTGCAATGAGTACACACCACCTCCCTTGCAGCCTCTCTGCTTTTAGCAATAATTTGCACATAATGGAACAGCCAGAGGGGGTTTGATCGATGACCTCTGTCTCAGAGATGCTGTTCCTAGGGAAACACATCTGCCAACATAAAGTATTGGAGCAATCACAGCTCAGTGAACGCAGTAATAAGCAACTGTTACTCTTGCACCATCAGTCATGTTCAGTTACAGACCTGAAAGGAAATGGCACCTCAGGGAGCAATGTCCTTCCATAAATTTGGGCAACAATGAAGAATGATTTGCAATCAAGTAATAAAAGGCCCCAAAAAGGTCCACCATGCATACTAACATCCAGTACAGCTGACAAAGGAAATAAAAAACCTTGGCATTGTTTGCTCGTTATGTAAACTACACAGCTGTCCAAGCAATTAAGATATGATTTTGGGAATTCTCTAGTAAAAATTTGCTAACAGTGCTTCCACTTGTGAAAGTGACATTCTTCTTTATCAGTAAAGTGCATTTCATTAAGGTAATGCAATTTCATCAAGCTTAAGAGTAGGAATTGCTTAACCTTATGGCTAGAGTACGTAAACAACATAAAATTAATGTCACGCCTTATGTGGGGGAATAGATTTGCATTAGTGACAGTGCTGATCCAGTAATCTAGAAAGCCGATGGCAGAGCCTTCAGGTCCAGGGGCTCTAGGGGCAAACAGCTGCTCCCTAACTCACATGTTGGAAGTCTGCACCGGCAATAATACAGTTAAATGTTAACCCTCATGCACACCATTTTAGAAGGAAAGAAACGACTGAAAATTGGCTCGAAAAAGGGGTTGACTTTAGGACAAAACAGGGCACCGATCTCACTGAGAAGGAGCACAGCCTTGCTAAGCAAACAAAAGAAATGAAAAGGAAAGTAACACTCCCAGCCCAAACTAAGTTGCGTTGGCCCGAGAGATAAGTGACCCCTTCAACCTGTTGTATACCCCATAGCCATTGTCTCTTACACTGGAGGTCTTCTCTGGACACTGGGTAGTGGCTGGTAAAAGGAAGTCCTTTCCAAGAAGAGTTCCATTTGAACTCTTCATTTCCACCAATTCAAGCTAAGCTGAATTTCCCCCTCACAAAGCAAATGCTATTATAGAGCTCCCACAGGAGAGCTACTACTTGAAAATCATTGTCAGTAGAAGAAAGAGCCCTTCATCTTCTAAATAGAGTCCAAAAACATGGTTATCCTTGAAAAGTTTCAGCCTTCTCCTCAATATATGCTTTCATCAAAATTGTTCACGATAAACACAATTGATTCACTTCAAATCTCCTCCTCAATCTTCCATCCTTCCATAGTGATGGAGTGGGGGAGAATAAAAGGAAACAGTCTAGATTATTTCCAGATTATGCTATTAACAACCAAATGATCACACGTTCATCCTGCAAGGAAGCCCACTCCTTATCAATTGAATACATAGTCACTGCTTACTCTGGACTGATTTCCAGATGTGAGAAAGATGGAGGCTGTGCCTTCAGGGAGCAAGTGGCCCGATAAGGAAGACAACCATGCAAATAAAAAGAGACAAGGCTGAATGAAATGAGCGATACTTTGATTTGGTATCAGGAGGAGAGAGGAGTGTGGGTTTAATTTTGACTGTGGGGAGGGATTGTGAGTCCTCATGAACAGGGTTGCATTTGTTGATGAGCAGGCCCTCCCAGAAAACGACTCCATCATGAGGTCCTTTGAGGAGAGGGTAGAGACTGTGAATGAGATGCACTGACAGATGTGGCTGGGTTGAGAATTTAGAGGCAGATCATGGAAAGCCTTGAATGACTCAGGGTTCTTTGAGAGCGAGACAGCACATTCAGATGAGATAATCGAGAAAAGTTTAATGGGGCTTCCCTGGTGGCGCAGTGGTTAAGAATCCACCTGCCAATGCAGTGGACACGGGTTCGATCCCTGATCCCGGAAGATCCCACATGCTACGGAGCAGCTAAGCCCGTGCACCACAACCACTGAGCCTGCGCTCTAGAGCCCACAAGCCACAACTACTGAGCCCACGTGCCACAACTACTGAAGCCTGTGCGCCTAGAGCCCATGCTCTGCAACAAGAGAAGCCACCGCAATGAGAAGCCCACGCTCCGCAACAAAGAGTAGCCCCCACTCGCTGCAACTAGAGAAAGCCTGCATGCGGCAACCAAGACCTAATGCAGCCAAAAATAAAAATAAACTTATTAAAAAAAAAAAAAAGAAAAGTTTAATGATGGGCTTTTACAAAAGTGTGGGCAGAATTAAGGGAAACTAACCAGGGATAGTGAAATATTCCATTACTACCAACAACAGGGAGTCCCTATCACCCTGGAGGATACTGAAGATGGAGGGATTCAGAAACCTAAAGAAAAAGTTGTAGCTATAGCTGTAAGATTCAGTGTCCCAGAGTGAGCTATGGTCTTAGGTAGAGGGATACAGCCCAGCAAGGAGGAATGCAAAGGAACAAATACTTTGATGTCTCTCTCTCTCTCTCCCCCAAAGGGCAAACCCAACCAGAAGTCAGAAAGCAAGGGAGCCCACAGACTCAGTCAATAAATGTCAGCATCAACGACAAAGAACAGGAGAAAAAAGGATGGAGAGTTGCTCTTGAGAGGCAAACAGTAAATATCCAGGAAAGCCTAATCACCATAAGAAATTTAGACATGGTTTTTGGTTATAATTCTGGTATTGATTCTATGTGAGTAGGACTGTAAGATTCTCATTTTAGATTATGAGCTATTTAAAAACAAGAACTGTGTCTTTATCATTGTTTTATCCCCTGCATCTCATATAGGCAGGCACAAGGAGCAATGTGAGAATATTAGTGACTGGCAGTTAAACAAGATTGATATTGTCAAACCTCAAATACCACAAAGAATTTTTGTTTACAGTCTTTGGAAACTCACAACTGTCCCCTCAACAAGAACAATTGCAGTAAATGGATGTCAAAATGCATGGCATGCTACTTTTGAGATCAGTACAGTTTTAGGTCAGCCCTGATTATATGGACCAAATCCCGAATAAGGCTGGAGTTTCATCCCAGCCACATGTCATCTATTGCAAAAGGAAACCTGAAACAGAGTCATTGGGCTCTAGGGCCACCAAAATGTTAAGGTCTATTCTGTGGTGTGCTTAATGTAGGTTTGGGCCCACAGAAGGAGGATAAAAGCACACCACACTGGCTCCCTCTGCCTGCAGAGAGCTGGAGACATGGGTCACTTTTCCCTCGAGATGAAAAGGGAAGAATAAGGGTAGCAGCCTTGTAGTACAAGTAGCCTTGGGCTTGTCATGAGCAGACCCAGGTTTGAGGCCCAGACCCACTGCCTATGACTAATGTGACCATCAGCTCTCTGAACCTCACTGAGCTTGAGCTGTTCACAGGTCAGGTCAGGATAATTCCTACACCCCAGGATTATTGCGGGTATAAATGAAATACCATGTGGGAAAGTGGTTTACACACTGCCACACAGTATTCAAGTAGAATACTACCTCTTTTAATTTGTTATGAATGTCCACAGAATATTGTGCTTCAATACCCTATACTAGGATTTCCAAGGCAGTCAAATGATGGAAATGGACAATAAAAGTGTAGCTGTGGGGGCTTCCCTGGTGGCGCAGTGGTTGAGAGTCTGCCTGCCAATGCAGGGGATGCAGGTTCGTGCCCCGGTCCGGGAGGATCCCACATGCAGCGGAGCGGCTGGGCCCGTGAGCCATGGCTGCTGAGCCTGCGCGTCCGGAGCCTGTGCTCCGCAACGGGAGAAGCCACAACAGTGAGAGGCCCGCGTACCACATTAAAAAAAAGAAAAAAAAAAGTGTAGCTGTGGGAGATGACTACATTATGGAAAGTTTCACCAACTATGCAGCAGGAAAAGGTGCACCAGAATGTTAAAGCAATGGTAGTTCTTTGTCAGAAATGTTCAGTCAACTGCTGTTTTTGTTTATGTTTTCACTGAGATACAGTTGACATAAAACATGGTATTAGTTTCAGGCTTACAACCTAATGATTCAATATTTGTATATAGTACAAAATGATCACCACGATAAGTCTAGTTAACATTTGTCACCATAGTTACAAAATACTTTTCTTTTTTTTTAATTAATTTAATTTATTTTATTTTTGGTTGCGTTGGGTCTTCGTTGCTGCACGCGGTCTTTCTCAAGTTGCGGCGAGCTGGGGCTACTCTTTGTGGTGGTGCACGGGCTTCTCATTGCAGTGGCTTCTCTTGTTGCGGAGCATGGGCTCTAGCACACGGGCTTCAGTAGTTGTGGCACGCGGGCTGCATAGTTGTGATGCACAGGCTTAGTTGCTCTGCAGCATGTGGGATCTCCCCAGACCAGGGCTTGAACCCGCGTCCCCTGCATCGGCAGGCGGACTCTCAACCACTGCGCCACCAGGGAAGCCCCAACATTTTTTTTCTTGTGATAAGAACTTTTAAGATCTACTCTCAGCAACTTTTGAATATACAATACAGTATTAGTAACTATAGTAACCATGCTGTACATTACATCCCTAGAACTGACCTATTGATTGATACTTATTTATTTTATCACTGGAAGTTTGTACCTGTTAACCTCCTTCACCCATTTCACCCATCCCCTACCCCTGCCTTTGGGAACCACCAATCCGTTCTCTGTATCTATGAGCTTGGGGTTTTTTTTCGTTTTTTTTTTTTAGATTCCACATATAAGTGAGATAATACAGTATTTGTCTTTCTCTGACTTATTTCACTTAGCATAATGCCCTCAAGGTCCATCCAGGTTGTTGCAAATAACAAGATTTTATTCTTTTTTATGGCTGAAATACACACACACACACACACACACACACACACACAATTTCTTTATCCCTTCATCTATCAGTGGACACTGAGGTTGTTTCCATATCTTTGCTATTGTAAATAATGCTGCAATGAGTGTGGGTGTGCAGATAGCTTGAGTTACTGTTTTTGTTTTCTTTGGATAAATACTCAGAAGTGTTTTAAATTCTCTCCCCCTCATATGCTTCCACCACCACCATGACCATAGCACTCAGCCTTTGATAATGGCCAAATCGGTTGGATTTGTGTTCTTGATAGCTGTCTTTAAGAGGCAGAATAATGTAGTTTTAGTAACATGCTCCCTGGAGCCATATGGCCTGTATTCAAATCCTATCTCTGCCATTACAAGCTGCATGACCAGAGGGAAAAGTTATGTAACCTCTTTATGCCTTAATTTCCTCATATGTAAAATGGGAATAATAAGAGAAGTCACCTCATAGGGTGTTACAAGGCCTGGCACATGGCTTTACAAGTACTTCTTAATTTAAAAACTGCTTATGATTTCAAAACATTAACAAACCTTTTTGACGGTTTTCTGGATCTCTGTGAACAATTCCTTTATTTCTAAATAAGAACTCCATTTCAGAAAGGATGAGGAATATGGGATGGACAGAAGGATGAGGAAAATGGCCTATGACAGCAATTTTATTTCAAGGCCCTCAGACTCTTCTTTGTGCCTCAAAAAGCAATGAGAGGGCTTCCCTGGTGGCGCAGTGGTTGAGAGTCCGCCTGCCGATGCAGGGGACACGGGTTCTTGCCCCAGTCCGGGAAGATACCACATGCCACGGAGCGGCTGGGCCCGTGAGCCATGGCTGCTGAGCCTGCGCGTCCGGAGCCTGTGCTCCGCAATGGGAGAGGCCACAACGGTGAGAGGCCCGTGTACTGCAAAAAAAAAAAAAAAAAAGCAATGAGAAATCATTCACTATGAGACACCCTCTCTGGGGATCCCCACGACTTAAAAGGATAGAGAAGATTCCAAGAAAACTATAACTGCCCGTAATGAAGGAAGAATTGATGTGGAAGGATGTTAAAGCCCAAAGTTGAGGTTATCTGCTCATTTAGGAGAGCAGCACTTAAGACAACTCTCACCACAGGCTCCTGTGCCTGGGCAGCTCCAGTCCACTTAGAAGCAACTGGGATAGACTAGAGAGGACACTGGACAAAGACTCAGAAGACCTGGATTTGAGGCCAGTCTTGTAAGTTCACACAATAGAAAAAGTACTTGTCAGAAATTTGGACTGTGGAAAATGTGGACAGACTTGGATATGAAAGCTATGTATCTGAGGGTCTATGAGCCCTGCTGGCTCAGGTTTATTCAGAGCAATCTACGGTATTGTTATTCTCATTTCTTAATCAAAGATGAGAGAGGCACAGAGATGGGGCAAAATACAGGCTGACATATTCACAGGTACAGGACATTGGGATGTGGACATCCTTGGGGGACCGTTATTCTTCCACACCAGTACTGCTGTAGGGTGAGGGGGACATTTAACAACCTTTCACAAAAGGTATCAGAGCACCACTCAGGGAGTTCCTTCTGCAAGTCATCTACAGGCACTAAATGCCCCTCCTATACAAGGAGATGTCAAGGGGGTTCTCCCGCTCCCACAGTCAGGACACTCAGAACTCAAACCGAGGAACACCAAGGCAAAACAGAAGGATTCAGAGAGATCGATGGCCCATAGATGATAAATCAGGCAAGTAGACTTAGGAACACATATTGAGCCAAGCATCCATAAGTACTCACTAACTTAAAGACCATCTCCTAGGAAATGACACTAGACAAGAGAATCCGGGAACATAAACCACCCCATAATGTGCTAGATTAAAGCTAACCCCTTGACCACACTGTGTCAGTTTTATCACCTGTTGCCTTTGTCAACAAAAACTATAAAGTGATCATTGATATCAAATCAATGTAGGGTCATTGTGGTGCCAAAACTCAATAACCAACATACAATGGATGTTTAACAAGCCTACAAAAGATGCTGAATGAATGGATGAATGAATGCTATTTGGGAGCCTATTCTCTCATAATTACACAAGTGATTATAATATTTTAAATGAGGTATTTTTTAATTTCTAAAAATCAAACTTGATTTTTAATGAAGATAGTGACCACTGTGATGAAACATATGCTGTACATCAATAAAGTTATATGTTCACACCATGGGATAATGTATACATGTGTCTAGTGATGTGTGTGTGTGTGTGTGTATGATATTTCATAATGTCATTAAGGAATGCCGAAATCCTGCTCTGCTCTATAATAAATGACAAACATGCCCACATATAGACCAGAAGTTTTAAGATCACACACCTACAGAGGGCAGACAAGCAACAAAGGCAGGAATCAGGCAGGATAGAAAGCAAAGTTGCTAAGTGTTTATTCTGCAACCAGACCAAGCTGGTCTCCAATAGCTATTACTGCACAAGGTTGTCGAAAGGGTACAGAACCACTTAAAATGCTCTGCTAACCTACTGAAATAGCCAATAGAACAAGTCCCTGGACTCTGTAATCAATATTGCACAGTTTCCTTTACCCAGACCAGGAGGCGGGTAGACCCCAGACATTCTGTGATTCTAAAAAGTAAAGAGTTCCCTCCAAGTGGAAGCCAGCAGAGTTACAAGAGAAGCTATAAGACAGGTGATTAATTCTTTTAAAAGCAGTAAACCGACAAATCTAGGGGAAAACACTCTGTATTGTCTAATGGCCCACTGTAAAGACAGTAGTGATCTGTTATATGGGAGTAGAAATGGAAAATAATGAAACTTGTTTTAATTATGACAATATAATTTCTACAAGGTAATAAAGACCATCAGATAAAACAATTATTGAAGTGTAGTGCATGCATGCGTGTGGGCGCACACACACAGTATCATTAATTTATATAAGTGATACAGCAATGAGAATTATACTTTTGTTTTTTGAGGTGGGTGACAGTTGAGGTTTGTGGGGTTTTTTCCTGTAATTTTACAATTCAGGACATTTACAGTCTAGGTTCTGAGGTGAAGGTTTTAAATCATGGTCAATGCGACTATAAATGTTTCTAGGCCATTTAAGCCATAAAATAAGATATCGAATATTTTGGGGAAATCTGCAACTAAAGATCAAAATCTTCCAGGTCTGTGCACCTAATGAAAGAAGCTGAATGAGGAGGGCTTTTATTAATAAAAATTTGCCCCCAAATCATTCATTCATTCACACTTAATTTTTTAGCTCCTATTCTGGTTATAGAATTGAATTAACTCAAAAGGCTGGTGTCTTTTCTCTCTACAGGATTAGCAATTCCCCCCACTCCCTGTGCCTTTTTATCAGAGACAATTTGGAGTATAGAAAACTGAGGCCACTCTTCTTCGACATTTGATCTTTTTTTTTTGCGGTACACGGGCCTCTCACTGTTGGGGCCTCTCCCGTTGCGGAGCACAGGCTCCGGACGCACAGGCCCAACGGCCATGGCTCACGGGCCCAGCCGCTCCGCAGCATGTGGGATCTTCCCGGACTGGGGCACGAACCTGCATCCCCTGCATTGGCAGGCAGACTCCCAACCACTGCGCCACCAGGGAAGCCCGACATTTGATCTTTTAACAATGCAGATTAGTTTCCACAGGACTGTCCTTTTGGGTACAATGCAGTGTTTTCAATTAATTTGGCATCTACAGAAATTTGGGGACTGTTTGTTATTTTTCCTATGACAAAATAGCAAAGCTTTAAATAGGAAAGTTCTTCGGCTAAGACCCCACGTCATATTATGGTGCCTAATGTTGCCAGCCTTTGATGTGCCATTAGTTTTTCTTTCCCAAATACATAGCTATATACAAAGTACAGCATTTATAAAATGTTTTAAATTATTTTTGTAATTTCACCAGGAAATAATGACCCAGCTGATCCATGAAAAAAATGGCTTATTGTGAAAGAAAACAAAAACAGAAATCACAACAAAAACAAAAACCAGGAATCGTGGTTTAGAAGAGGTGGTTTCAAAAAAAAAGAAAAAGAAAAAGAAAAACACATACACAAAACAAAACAATTAATACATTAGAACATTCAGCCAGGGTTTTGTAGCATTACAGGGTTTCTCAGCTATAAAGAAACATATTGAATGTTTAGAGCACAGCCCATTCTTCACGGCTTCAGTTGTTTCCTTTTGTTTACAAGTCTCTGCTATCCTTCTTTGTGAATTGAATGCTAAACTATCTCTGGAGAGATGTTATATTGCTTACAGAATGCTTCAGCAGATGGTGCTTCCTGTGCAGCAGAAGGCTGTGATTATACCTGAACTCTTGAAGAACTCTAACACTGAAAAACAAGATAAGTGAAAGTCTTGAAAAGTTTTATCTCCTCCCTTACTAGCCATCTGGACACTCAACCACCCACTGGCCCTCTTCTGTCACTTTACCAAAGAGAAACAATTCACCCCACCCCATCCCATCTCCTCCAAACCCAGGAAACCCTCTTTTTTTAATGGCTTACACACCCTATCAGCAGAGTTTGTTTAAGAATTATTGAGAGTACTGCTGATTCAGATGCCTGGGCACTGTGCATTCGGATATTTGAACGACCCATTATAAACAAAGAAGAAAAGAGAATACGTCTTCATCGGGAAGTGTCTATAAAAATAAATTGAAATACTGAGAAGGCCACCTGGTGCCAAAAGTTCAGGGCTATAGAGAAATTTATCTCCACACATTTCGAGAGAAACTGTCCTTTACAAAAGACTCTCGTATGCATCCTTCGCAGTAATGCCGTCATCTTTGAAGCTGAACAGCGCTCCTTGGTGAGTCTCAAGGACCTGTCACTTTACCCTTGAACCTCTTTTCTATTTTTCTCTTCCTAAATGCCTTTCATGCATTTCCTGCCATGATCCATTTAGTTCACTGTCCAAAGCAAAGGGTAATTCCTAATTTGTCTTATCCTGCCTCTGTATACAAAGGAAAAATGTCACAATATAATAGAAGCAAGAGGAGAGAAACCACATACACGCACAGTTACTTCATAAATATACACTGGAAGATAGCAGAGCTCCTCTTTAGAACTCTGCTCTGACACGCAGCATCCTGAAGCTTCAAGCCCTTTCTTTGTATGATCCCCAGATCTGGCCTTCCATTATCCCAATAATGAACCCATGAGCCAAAACTCCTCCCCTCGCCTAACACTGACTCTCAGGGCTCTGGCTTCTCATGTAACAATGGATGAGACAGACTCTGGCAGGTGGTAGCTGGAGTGAAACCCAGCCTTCTGAGGAAATTCACAACGTGGAATTTCAGAGCTGGAGACTATTTGAACAATCATCTAATTCATATCGCTCATCTTAGAGGTGAAATTAAACCCAAAACTTTTATTGATTTGCCCAACACCATAGAAGGAGCCAAGACTGTCCTAAAACTTGAGTCTAGCTATTAAACATATTACCAGCCCTGGTTTTAAATATGCAAATCTCATAAGCACTGGAATAAGTAACACATCAAAAATCTCAAGTGATCTCTGGGTTTGGTTGCATCACTACATCTGGCCAGAATCAAATGCACAGGTAGTTGGAAAATCAACCAGCAGGCCCTTAGTCAGTGACATCACTACCTGTTCTGCATCCATGGTCACTGTCAAGGTCAGGCACTGGGGATACATTGATAGTCTATTTATTTATTTATTTTCACAGAGAATAACAATTTTTATTAATGTTGTTCATCTCAGTTCAGACTAGCTATATTTCAAGGACTCAATAGCCATGTTTGGCTAGTGGCTACTGCGTTAGCACAGGTCTACAGAGTTTGAATAACAGTGTCTAAAAGTTAGTGTTTTTTTATGATACATTTCTTAGCTAATGAGAAAAAAGCCAAAATATGCAATGTCTGTGCTTTTTTTTTCTGCTTCTCCCAATATGTCCTGGCCTTATGCCACCTCATGATTCAATACCATACTGAGAATATCTAGAAATTAAATCTTTTAACTAATCTTTTTAATAATAATCTTTATTATTTTGTGCTACAGAAATTCTGCATCCCTTTCATTATTGCAATAAAGTAAAAGGCTTTACATTTCTGCTACCACACATTTTAAATCTTCTATCCCTTAAAAATGTATAGGCCCAGGGTGTGCATGTTATCAAGCAGACTCTGTGCCATTAGAGCCTGAGCCAATAAAAAGGAAGTTTATTAATAACAAAAGGCAACATGGCAGATGGGAGAATCTAGGTTCATCCAACTTGGAAACTGAAGACCAAAAGACATGTCTTACAGGGCATATTGGAAAAATGTCTCCAAACTATACCAGCTGACTTCCTTCTGTTCCCTGGTTCACCTGAGCTGTTGACTGAACAGGAAAACTCTATAGAGATGTACGTTGGTGAGAAAGAACTCAAGCTAAGCCCTCAGCATTCATCCCAACTGCAGGATTCTGGAACAAGAAACTGTTGAATACTCACTGATTGAAGAGGAAGAAAGGGTGCTGAAGAATAGTGAGAAAGAGAAAGAACAAAAAGAAAGAAGGAGGAAGAGAAAGGAGGGAAAATAAAAAGAAGGGGTATAAAGAAGTTATGAATTATGAAGAAAATATAACTCTAATTTAATACAGAAAAAAAGTTATCTTTCCAGTACTGCCACCTGGCAATTCAGGGGGCCTGACCCAAGCCCTAGTACTTAGAGGCCCCTGATCTGCAGGCTCTCGGCTGTAACATCCCTCCAAGGGAAACAGCCCGTGAGCCCAAAAGGAGAGCCCACCTGAGGCCTGTCCTCCTTCCTCCTTTTAGACCATGCTGTGTGTACTCCCTGCCGATAAGACCCTCAGTTGCCTGCGGGTCATGTGAGGCCTTTTCTCCTGTCTGCACTTGTGAAGATGCACGGGGCTACTTCCGGGGCAGCAAAGAGCAGCTGCGTGGGTGGAGGAATGAAAGGGGGCTTGACAAATACAGGCAGGGGCGTCACTCAGCAAGCACGCAAAGCAGCACAGGGTTTGGGAGGGAATCAAAAGCAGAAAGGGAAGGAATCTTCATGTTCTGGGCCCACAGTGTTAGGGCCTGGCGGCCTTTTCCACATAAGGCAGTCAATTCAGTCATGTACTAATTCTACATTTCACATTGGGGGAAAATATGCTGGATTAGACCCTCCTGTAATATTCTTCTTCATGCAAGGGTCTTTCTTTCATTTACGGCATCTTACAATTACTGGTTGCCTACCTGGATCTGCTAGTTCTTTTTTTTTTTTTTTTTTTTGATCTGCTAGTTCTAACTTCAATAGACCACGTGAAGAGTGGGCACCAATGTTCTTACTTCTCCTTTCATTGTCAGTGTGTAGTTTATGCAGAAAGGGTGAACCAAGCCAAGGAACATTTCTAGTTTGAGAGCGTGAAACCATAATCAAAGAGCTACCTAAAGTCTGCATGAGTCCAATCACAGTGGTCAATATACTGCGCAGCTCCACTCAGAATGGAGCTGGAGGGGAAGAAAAGTCAGAAGTTTATGCAGCAAATCTGTAGGAACCACTTAAGAGATGAAAAAAGAGAAAGAGCTATCTGAATCAGACTGAGAAAGCTTAAAGACCATTTTTATTTGGTGAGTTACTTTGGCTTTGGGGATACAAAGGTAATCAGAAAAAGATGGAGCCTTGGTGATTTAAGCATATGGAGTTCTGAGACATACATTCATTTTAGGATTTTTTTTCCTCCCACATTTTTGGAAAATTTATCCTAGCAATTGCTTTCTTGATGGAGACATGAATTATGTTTCCTGAATAGTGATGAGTAAATTTAAAAGGGTTCAGGGCTGAATGCATGAATACTCAGACAGTCAGCTCCTTCTTCCTGACTCATAATTCCAGCCTTCCCAACCATTAAAATCAAATGGGTAAGCTTGTAAGAATAGGCTTGCATAAAATACAGTCAAGACTTCAGTCCATTTTGGCTTAGGCCAGGTATGTCAGAAAATAGCATTATAAAAGAAAGAATCGGAGGACTTCCGGGTAAGATGGCGGAAGAGTAAGACGCGGAGATCACCTTCCTCCCCATGGATACACCAGAAATACAGCTACACGTGGAACAACTCCTACAGAACACATACTGAACGCTGGCAGAAGACCCCAGACCTCCCAAAAGGCAAGAAACTCCCCACATACCTGGGTAGGGCAAAGCGGAGAGATTCCCGCACGGAGGAGCGGTGCCGAGCGGCACTCACCAGCCCGGGAGGCTTGTCTGCTCGCCCGCCGGGGCGGGCGGCGCTGGAAGCTGAGACTCGGGCTTCGGTCAGAGCGCAGGGAGAGGACTGGGGCTGGCGGCGAGAACTCAGCCTGAAGGGGGCTAATGCGCCACAGCTAGCCGGGAGGGAGTCCGGGAAAACTCTGGAGCTGCCGAAGAGGCAAGAGACTTTTTCTTCCCTCTTGGTTTCCTGGTGCGCGAGGAGAGGGGATTAAGAGCGCTGCTTAAAGGGGCTCCACAGACGGGCGCGAGTCGCGGCTGAAAGCGCGGAGCCCAGAGACGGGCGTGGGACGCTGGGGCTGCTGCTGCCGCCGCCAAGAAGCCTGTGTGCGAGCGCAGGTCACTGTCCACACCGCCCTTCCGGGAGCCTGTTCAGCCTGCCACTGCCGGGGTCCCGGGATCCAGGGGCGGCTTCCCTGGGAGAACGCACGGCGCGCCTCGGGCTAGTGCAACGTCACGCCGACATCTGCCACTGCAGGCTCGCCCCGCACTCCGTGCCCCTCCCTCCCGCCCGGCCTGAGTGAGCCAGAGTCCCCGAAGAGGCTGCTCCTTTAACCCTGTCCTGTCTGAGCGAAGAACAGACGCCCTCCGGCGACCTACACGCAGAGGCGGGGCCAAATCCAAAGCTGAGACCCAGGAGCTGTGAGAACAAAGAAGAGAAAGGGAAACCTCTCCCAGCAGCCTCAGAAGCAGCGGATTAAAGCTCCACAATCAACTTGATGTACTCTGCATCTGTGGAATACATGAATAGACAACAAATCATCCCAAATTGAGGAGCCAGGAGTCAGTGCTGTGCCTCTGAGGTGGGAGAGCCAACTTCAGGACACTGGTCCACAAGAGACCTCCCAGCTCCACATAATATCGACCGGCGAAAATCTTCCAGAGATCTCCATCTCAACACCAGCACCCAGCTTCACTCAACGACCAGCAAGCTACAGTGCTGGACAACCTATGCCAAACAACTAGCAAGACAGGAACACAACGCCACCCATTAGCAGAAAGGTGGCCTAAAATCATAAAAAGTCCGCAGACACCCCAAAACACACCACCAGACGTGGACCTGCCCACCAGAAAGACAAGATCCAGCCTCATCCACCAGAACACAGGCACTAGTCCCCACCACCAGGAAGCCTACACAACCCACTAAACCAACCTTAGCCACTGGGGACAGACACCAAAAACAACGGGAACTACGAACCTGCAGCCTGCAAAAAGGAGACCCCAAACACAGTAACATAAGCAAAATGAGAAGACAGAAAAACACACAGCAGGAGAAGGAGCAAGATAAAAACCCACCAGACCTAACAAATGAAGAGGTAATAGGCAGTCTACCTGAAAAAGAATTCAGAATAATGATGGTAAAGATGATGCAAGATTCTATTTCCCAGATCCAAAATCTTGGAAATAGAATAGACAAAATGCAAGAAACAGTTAACAAGGACCTAGAAGAACTAAAGATGAATCAAGCATCGATTAAAAACACAATAAATGAAATAAAAAATACTCTAGATGGGATCAATAGCAGAATAACTGAGGCAGAAGAACGGATAAGTGAGGTGGAAGATAAAATAGTGGAAATAACTGATGCAGAGCAAAATAGAGAAAAAAGAATGAAAAGAATTGAGGACAGTCTCAGAGACCTCTGGGACAACATTAAACGCACCAACATTCGAATCATAGGGGTTCCAGAAGAAGAAGAGAAAAAGAAAGGGACTGAGAAAATATTTGAAGAGATTATAGTTGAAAACTTCCCTAATATGGGAAAGGAAATAGTTAATCAAGTCCAGGAGGCACAGAGAGTCCCATACAGAATAAATCCAAGGAGAAATACGCCAAGACACATATTAATCAAACTGTCAAAAATTAAACACAAAGAAATCATATTAAAAGCAGCAAGGGAAAAACAACAAATAACACACAAGGGAATCCCCATCACGTGAACAGCTGATCTCTCAGCAGAAACTCTACAAGCCAGAAGGGAGTGGCAGGACATAATTAAAGTGATGAAGGAGAAAAACCTGCAACCAAGATTACTCTACCCAGCAAGGATCTCATTCAGATTTGATGGAGAAATTAAAACGTTTACAGACAAGCAAAAGCTGAGAGAGTTCAGCACCACCAAACCAACTTTACAACAAATGCTAAAGGAACTTCTCTAGGCAAGAAACACAACAGAAGGAAAAGACCTACAATAACGAACCCAAAACAATTAAGAAAATGGGAATAGGAACATACATATCGATAATTACCTTAAATGTAAATGGACTAAATGCTCCCACCAAAAGACACAGATTGGCTGAATGGATACAAAAACAAGACCCATATATATGCTGTCTACAAGAGACCCACTTCAGCCCTAGAGACACATACAGACTGAAAGTAACGGGATGGAAAAAGATATTCCATGCAAATGGAAACCAAAAGAAAGCTGGAGTAGCAATTCTCATATCAGACAAAATAGACTTTAAAATAAAGACTACTAGAAGAGACAAAGAAGGACACTACATAATGATCAAGGGATCGATCCAAGAAGAAGATATAACAATTGTAAATATTTATGCACCAAACGTAGGAGCACCTCAATACATAAGGCAAATACTAACAGCCATAAAAGGAGAAATCGACAGTAACACAATCATAGTAGGGGACTTTAACACCCCACTTTCTCCAATGGACAGATCATCCAAAATGAAAATAAATAAGGAAACACAAGCTTTAACTGATACATTAAACAAGATGGACTTACTTGATATTTATAGGACATTCCATCCAAAAACAACCGAATACACATTTTTCTCAAGTGCTCATGGAACATTCTCCAGGATAGATCATATCTTGGGTCACAAATCAAGCCTTGGTAAATTTAAGAAAATTGAAATTGTATCAAGTATCTTTTCTGACCACACTGCTATGAGACTAGATATCAATTACAGGAAAAGAGCTGTAAAAAATACAAACACATGGAGGCTAAACAATACACTACTTAATAACGAAGTGATCACTGAAGAAATCAAAGAGGAAATTAAAAAATACCTAGAAACAAATGACAATGGAGACACGACAACCCAAAACCTATGGGATGCAGCAAAAGCAGTTCTAAGAGGGAAGTTTATAGCAATACAATCCCACCTTAAGAAACAGGAAACAGGGCTTCCCTGGTGGCGCAGTGGTTGAGAGTCCGCCTGCCGATGCAGGGGAAGCGGGTTCGTGCCCCGGTCTGGGAGGATCCCACATGCCGCGGAGCGGCTGGGCCCGTGAGCCATGGCCGCTGAGCCTGCGCGTCCGGAGCCTGTGCTCCGCAATGGGAGAGGCCACAACAGTGAGAGGCCCGCGTACCACAAAAAAAAAAAAAAAAAGAAACAGGAAACATCTCGAATAAACAACCTAACCTTGCACCTAAAGCAATTAGAGAAAGAAGAACAAAAACATCCCAAAGTTAGCAGAAGGAAAGAAATTATAAAGATCAGATCAGAAATAAATGAAAAAGAAATGAAGGAAACGATAGCAAAGATCCATAAAACTAAAAGCTGGTTCTTTGAGAAGATAAACAAAATTGATAAACCATTAGCCAGACTCATCAACAAAAAAAGGGAGAAGACTCAAATCAATAGAATTAGAAATGAAAAAGGAGAAGTAACAACTGACACTGCAGAAATACAAAAGATCATGAGAGATTACTACAAGCAACTCTATGCCAATAAAATGGACAACCTGGAAGAAATGGACAAATTCTTAGAAATGCACAACCTGCCAAGACTGAATCAGGAAGAAATAGAAAATATGAATAGACCAATCACAAGCACTGAAATTGAAACTGTGATAAAAAATCTTCCAACAAACAAAAGCCCAGGACCAGATGGCTTCACAGGCGAATTCTATCAAGCATTTAGAGAAGAGCTAACACCTATCCTTCTCAAACTCTTCCAAGATATAGCAGAGGGAGGAACACTCCCAAACTCATTCTACGAGGCCACCATCACCCTGATACCAAAACCAGACAAGGATGTCACAAAGAAAGAAAACTACAGGCCAATATCACTGATGAACATAGATGCAAAAATCCTCACCAAAATACTAGCAAACAGAATCCAACAGCACATTAAAAGGATCATACACCATGATCAAGTGGGGTTTATTCCAGGAATGCATTGATTCTTCAATATACGCAAATCAATCAACATGATACACCATATTAACAAATTGAAGGAGAAAAACCATATGATCATCTCAATAGATGCAGAGAAAGCTTTCGACAAAATTCAACGCCCATTTTTGATAAAAACCCTGCAGAAAGTAGGCATAGAGGGAGCTTTCCTCAACATAATAAAGGCCATATATGACAAACCCACAGCCAGCATCATCCTCAATGGTGAAAAACTGGAACCATTTCCACTAAGATCAGGAACAAGACAAGGCTGCCCACTCTCACCACTCTTATTCAACATAGTTTTGGAAGTTTTAGCCACAGTAATCAGAGAAGAAAAGGAAATAAAAGGAATCCAAATCGGAAAAGAAGAAGTAAAGCTGTCACTGTTTGCAGATGACATGATACTATACATAGAGAATCCTAAAGATGCTACCAGAAAACTACTAGAGCTAATCAATGAATTTGGTAAAGTAGCAGGATACAAAATTAATCCACAGAAATCTCTGGCATTCCTATATACTAATGATGAAAAATCTGAAAGTGAAATCAAGGAAACACTCCCATTTACCATTGCAACAAAAAGAATAAAATATCTAGGAATAAACCTACCTAAGGAGACAAAAGACCTGTATGCAGAAAATTATAAGACACTGATGAAAGAAATTAAAGATGATACAAATAGATGGAGAGATGTACCATGTTCTTGGATTGGAAGAATCAACATTGTGAAAATGACTCTACTACCCAAAGCAATCTACAGATTCAATGCAATCCCTATCAAACTACCACTGGCGTTTTTCACAGAACTAGAACAAAAAATTTCACAATTTGTATGGAAACACAAAAGACCCCGAATAGCCAAAGCAATCTTGAGAACGAAAAATGGAGCTGGAGGAATCAGGCTCCCTGACTTCAGACTATACTACAAAGCTACAGTAATCAAGACAGTATGGTACTGGCACAAAAACAGAAAGATAGATCAATGGAACAGGATAGAAAGCCCACAGATAAACCCACGCACATATGGTCACCTTATCTTTGATAAAGGAGGCAGGAATGTACAGTGGAGAACGGACAGTCTCTTCAATACATGGTGCTGGGAAAACTGGACAGGGACATGTAAAAGTATGAGATTAGATCACTCCCTAACACCATACACAAAAATAAGCTCAAAATGGATTAAAGACCTAAATGTAAGGCCAGAAACTATCAAACTCTTAGAGGAAAACATAGGCAGAACACTCTATGACATAAATCACAGCAAGATCCTTTTTGACCCACCTCCTAGAGAAATGGAAATAAAGACAAAAATAAACACATGGGACCTAATGAAACTTAAAAGCTTTTGCACAGCAAAGGAAACCATAAACAAGACCAAAAGACAACCCTCAGAATGGGAGAAAATATTTGCAAATGGAGCAACTGACAAAGGATTAATCTCCAAAATTTATAAGCAGCTCATGCAGCTCAATAACAAAAAAACAAACAACCCAACCCAAAAATGGGCAGAAGACCTAAATAGACATTTCTCCACAGAAGATATACAGACTGCCAACAAACACATGAAAGGATGCTCGGGCCTCCCTGGTGGCGCAGTGGTTGAGAGTCCGCCTGCCGATGCAGGGGATACGGGTTCGTGCCCCGGTCTGGGAGGATCCCATATGCCGCGGAGTGGCTGGGCCCGTGAGCCATGGCTGCTGAGCCTGCGCATCCGGAGCCTGTGCTCCGCAACGGGAGAGGCCACAGCAGTGAGAGGCCCGCGTACCACAAAAAAAAAAAAAAAAAAAAAAAAAAGGATGCTCAACATCTTTACTCATTAGAGAAATGCAAATCAAAACTACAATGAGATATCATCTTACACCAGTCAGAATGGCCATCATCAAAAAATCTAGAAACAATAAATGCTGGAGAGGGTGTGGAAAAAAGGGAACCCTCTTGCACTGCTGGTGGGAATGTGAATTGGTACAGCCACTATGGAGAACGGTATGGAGGTTCCTTAAAAAACTACAAATAGAACTACCATATGACCCAGCAATCCCACTACTGGGCATATACCCTGAGAAAACCATAATTCAAAAAGAGATATGTACCAAAATGTTCATAGCAGCCCTATTTACAATAGCCCGGAGATGGAAACAACCTAAGTGTCCATCATCGGATGAATGGGTAAAGAAGATGTGGCACATATATACAATGGAATATTACTCAGCCATAAAAAGAAATGAAATTGAGCTATTTGTAATGAGGTGGATGGACCTAGAGTCTGTCATACAGAGTGAAGTAAGTCAGAAAGAGAAAGACAAATACTGTATGCTGACACATATATATGGAATTTAAGGAAAAAAATGTCATGAAGAACCTAGGGGTAAGACAGGAATAAAGACACAGACCTACTTGAGAATGGACTTGAGGATATGGGGAGGGGGAAGGGTAAGCTGTGACAAAGCGAAAGAGAGGCATGGACATATATACACTACCAAACGTAAGGTAGATATATAGTGGGAAGCAGCCACAGAGCACAGGGAGATCAGCTGGGTGCTTTGTGACTGCCTGGAGGGGTGGGATGGGGAGGGTGGGAGGGAGGGAGATGCATGAGGGAAGGGATGTGGGAACAGATGTATATGTATGACTGATTCACTTTGTTATAAAGCAGAAACTAATTTAAAAAAAAAAATAAATAAAGAAAGAAAGAAAGAAAGAAAGAAAGAATCAAGACAAAAGAGAACCTCAAAAATATCTCAAGTTTAAGATCATTGGTTAAAAAAAATTTTTTTTAAGTAGGGCTGTTAATCTCTAAGAAATAGTAGTTACTTTGATCTGCATATTTAGTTTGAAACAACTAAATATTATTCTGATTTATTTTCACTCAGTTACTTTTTCTTCTTCAAGTTTCACATGTAATAGAGAAAATACTACATATGAAGTATTGTATTTAGTGTACTTCATACACTGCAACATAGTAGTGTATTGTACTACTATATACTAGAGGTACAAAGAAAGTGAGAGACACCAATCTTTTTAAACACAAACTTGAGATTTTTAAACCAGTTGACATTCAATCCAAATTATTCTTATCTACCAGTGACAGTGAGTTTGCCACTTATTGGCAGCCTAAGGAAAAAAATTGAATATCATTTCTTACCTATCTTTTAAATTTTCTGTTATTATTTGTTTGTGCATGTATACATTTATCTCTATAATCACTTTCGTGTTTGTTTCCCTCTTAGTGTAAACTTTCCAAGAGGGCAGAGACCCATCACTACAATCAGAGGGCATTATAAGTTCTACTTCTTACCTTTACACTAACATAGTTTCCATTAATCACTAAGTCCCCAAACAATCTAACCAGACTTGAATTTCATCTATATTAAGTTCAGGTAACTAAAAGAGGATACATGGGTATTACTGTATGTGTGAAATGACTGACTCTAGTCAGAAAGAAAAGACAAGTTCTCGATTTAGAGAACAGGGACAGAATTAAGTAGGTATTACACACTTCATGGAATTTATTTGGTTTCATTATGCAGTATCTACAGTTGGTCACACAGGGGGAAAGGAATAAAAGAGGAGTGTGAGTTAGGTGTTTAAATTTGTTCAAGTATTACCATAATGAGTTCCACAATTTACCAAAAAAAAAAAAAAAAAAAGATACAGTAAAACACGCTGCTCTAACAGCATAGCAAGCCCCATTAGTCACTGTGGAGAAGGCAAAGTGTTTTAATTCCTTCCGAACTGTCAAGAAGACAGTGAGAGATGGAGTGCTTAAAAGTGCCTTTGTCGGGCTTCCCTGGTGGTGCAGTGGTTGAGAGTCCGCCTGCCGATGCAGGGGACACGGGTTCATGCCCCGGTCTGGGAAGATCCCACATGCCGCGGAGCGGCTGGGCCCGTCAGCCATGGCCGCTGAGCCTGCGCGTCCGGAGCCTGTGCTCCGCAACGGGAGAGGCCACGACAGTGAGAGGCCTGCGTACCACAAAAAAAAAAAAAAAAAAAAGTGCCTTTGTCAAGGATGTTATTGTTAACCCATCTAGAAATAAAGGTGGTGCTGGGCTGGGGGGACATAAAAAAGAATCCTTTCTTTGTACGTCGTGTTATCCCTTCCCAGCTGGGACACTCTGTTAGTTTCCTGGGGCTGCTATAACAACTGACCACAAACTTAGGGGCTTAAAACAACATACATTTATTTTCTCACAGTTCTGGAGGTCCTAAGTCATTTTCACAGGGCTAAAATCAAGGGGTCAGCAGAGCCGTGCCCCTTCCAGAGGCTTTAAGGGAGAATCTGTTTCTTGCTTCTTGGTTTCTGGGCACTGTGGGCATTCCCTGGCTGGGACCACATGACTCCAATCTCTGCCTCCATGTTCACATTGCTGCCTCTTTTATTCTGTGTGTGAGTGTGTGTGTGTTAGATCACCCTTGGTCTCTCTCTTATTTGAACACACATGTGATTGCATGTAGGGCCCACCTAGATAATATAGGATACTCTCCCATCTCAAGATCCTTAATGAATCGCATCTACAGATTTTTTCTTTTTTTGTTTGTTTTTGTGGGGTTTTGTTCAGTTGGTTGGTTTCTGGTCATGTGAAGGTCACATTTACAGGATCTAGAAATCTGGAAATTAGGACGTGGCTATTTTTAGGGAGCCATTTTTTAGCCTATACAGACACTGCTGGAATGAGTGGTAATATCTCGTGTCCTTGAGGGTGGTTTCTATCAGCCATCATCAAAATATTACAGATGACAAAGATCAATCCCCTTATGTCTGCCCCACCGTAATTCTAATGAAAGGAAAACATGGGACAGGGTACAAACACAGGTTCCTACACCCAGAGCTACCTCACGTGGCCCAAAGCGGCATCTACTTCCTTAAGCATGTCTCTAAAGGGCTTTCCAACAAGCACAGGTTTTCCTTATCTTGACAAAACATCTCTTGTGATGATGCCCCTTCATATCGCCATTTTATTTAAATCTGCATTTTCAGGGTCTACATTTTATCACCACCCACTCGCTCCTAATTCTCTAAATGTGTCTTCCATTTGTCTTCATCCCTCAGCTGAAATAGTTCCTTCTATGTCCTCAAAGTCAAGTGATAGTGCTAGTCCCTTTCTTCCTTACCCAATCCTCATCCCTCCCATCTCTAAAGTCTGTCTTCCATTCTCTCCCACTTCTCCCCTCTGGCCTTCCTCTTGAGCGCAAGTCTGGATCTCACACTGCTCTCGGTATCCTCTGGCCTCTCTCAGAACTCTTAAGCTTCTGTGGCTCTTGCATTGACATCACCAACTGCTGCCCCTCAAGTTCTCATCCAGTGACCCACAAGTACCTCCTAGAAAGCCTGATAAAATGCAGATTCCTGGGTCCCGTCAAAGTTTCTAGCTTAGTAGATCTGGAGAGGAACCTAGAAATTCCGTTTTACAAGCACTCAAGCAATTCTGATGCATGTGATCTGTAAGCCAGGGATCAAGAAACACTGTTCTGGAACCATATTACCATTGCCTCATGAAGCCACTGAGGTGTTTCTCCACCACCAAACACTAAACTTACATAAAAAGCAAACACGCCCTTGCCAGACTGACTTTCCTGTTTCCCTTAGCGGCATTACCGTACTTCCAGGCATCCAAGAGGACACCTTTGACTCTCTCCCTCTCTCCCTTGCCCCACTGTACCCAGACTCCAATCCACATCTAGGATATTCCATTGAACACTCTCTAGAACACCTTTCACAGACTACAGAATCATAGGATTCTGGAGAGGGAAGGCTCTAAGAGGTAATCTAGCCATCCCAGTCCTTCCAGCTCTCAGGACCTTGAAGCCCAGAGAGGTTCTATTAGAAGATGCAAAGCACCTGAAGCTACCTCTGGGGGCAGGGGTTCATAAAACAGATATTACTGTTCAGTTTTTCTGAACGAGCATGGTCTCTGGAGCCAGACTGGGTTTAAATCTCCAGCTCTGCCACCTACCAGCTGCATGACACATGACATAGAAAAGTAACCAACTTCTCTGTGCCACCATTGAAAAATGGGGATAATAATATTTCCTACTTCAATGGTTTGCTTAAGGATTAATGGGTCAACATATAGAAAATGCATAGAACAGTATATATAGGTAATGCTAATTAAGTGTTAGCTATAATTATTATAATCATAAAGCCACCAGGAGTATCCCCTAAATTAAAGCTTTTGACTTCTGTTTCCAATACCTGTCTGCTAACTCTACAGTTCTGCATCACACATGTACTGATTAGTCTGAAGGACAAGATTTGACTCAGAAAAAGGTTGCAGATGCCCAAGTGTCACAATTTTTACAGAAATGAAGAACATGCAAGCCACAGGTGTCAAAAAACTAAGGCGTAGATCCACCATTTGCCTGAAAATAAAAGGTTATCTATGACACACACTATATAGCCGGCATGCAGCTATTATTATAAAATATTTATTGGCACTACAAAATACTGCAGGCACTGCACAAAATATAAAATAACAAGTCTCTCCAGGCCCTAACTGATTATGAGCCATATATTTTTAAGGGAAGATGCTACTGAGTTACAATACTTAACAGAGAATGAAAGATTCCAGGCTTTTAGGCAAAGGAAAAATCGTATAGTCTTAAGGGACAGTGATGATTTATGGTATGTTTAGGGGTATGTCTGTGTTTCTTCTTCAGCAGCACCATATCTGAATTGTCCACAGCCTTTATACACAGCAAGTGGGGTGCAGCTCCCTGCACTGACCCAAGCACATCTTCCAATTATAGGAATACTGCATAGACTAAGGCTCTCTCCTATTTGAGGTCAGGCACTGGGTATGACATGACATTGTATGTTACAAATATCAGATCACAGCCACAGGACCATAAAATTTTTTTTTTTTTTTTTTGGTGGTACGCGGGCCTCTCACTGTTGTGGTCTCTCTTGCTGCAGAGCACAGGCTCCGGACGCGCAGACTCAGCGGACATGGCTCACGGGCCCAGCCGCCCCGCGGCATGTGGGATCTTCCCGGACCGGGGCACGAACCCGTGTCCCCTGCATCGGCAGGCGGACTCTCAACCACTGCGCCACCAGGGAAGCCCCATAAAATTTTTAATTATGTTAGCATGGGATGTATTTGAGGGAAAGAAAACTGTAACTAAAATGAAATGAAATAAAATATTTGAAAATGAGCTTTCATTTGGGGAATTTTAAAGTCAAAATATTTTTACTCATTGTATCATTACTACTCTGTTCTTCAACTGTACTTTTCATTACTATCCTTTTTCTTTCCTCTAAAAGGGGAAAATGTCTTTAAGATGAAATTTTGTATAAATAATACAATAAGACTCAGAACAAGCCATTCAAGCCTTAATTATTTAAAAAATGAAATCTCATGTCTTTTTCTACTAGGCTCCTGAACATGTGTGCAAAAAGAGCTCTTTTTAGTTATCCTAAAGAGACAATAATCCCCAAAGTCAGAGAAAATGCTTAATTGATAACCTAGTCATTCAAAAATGTGTATATGCATGTGTTCCATAGTCTTAAAAGTAGCCAGTGTTGGGGCTTCCCTGGTGGTGCAGGAGTTGAGAGTCCGCCTGCCAATGCAGGGGACACGGGTTCATGCCCCGGTCCGGGAAGATCCCACATGCAGCGGAGCGGCTGGGCCCGTGAGCCATGGCCGCTGAGCCTGCGCGTCCAGAGCCTGTGCTCCGCAATGGGAGAGGCCACTGCAGTGAGAGGCCCGCGTACTGCAAAAAAAAAAAAAAAAAAAGCTAGTGTTAAGAAGAAATAAATGGGGAGAGGAATGCTGAATATATAACAGTGTCACCAGATTAAAATATTCTCACCTTTCTTCTCTTTTCCTTTTCTATTTTATCTTTCATTCAGTAGAAGTTCAAACAGTGACACCTAGTGCAACTGGTGAGGCTATGACAGCCTAGAAGAGTGAGTAAGGTAATCTGGCTGGCAAACTCCAGGTTTAATTTCAGCTAAAATAATTTCAGCTAATTCAGTAAAGCTGAAAGGCTTGCCTTTCGTCTCAGACCCCAATGTACATGCATACCCTAATTATCATTTGAATCTACTTAAAAATGTATCACGCTTATGGACTGTAATTCCAGCTCAGTTCGTTTCCTAACAGTTAGAAATGCTGGATCATTAATATCCATCATGAAGTAGAACTGCAATTAAGGGACTCAGCAAAAAAAAAAAAAAAAAAAGCCCCCCTCTTTCTAAGAGGCTTGCCAAGATGAGCTCGGCAGTTTTTGAGCTACTCTTCCTAAGCATTCCACTGGTGTTTTTACCTTAACGATCTCCTACCCTCACTTCCTCTGAGTCTAAGAAACCCACAAGAGACCTGCAGAAACTGTGTGCCACTTTTTGCAAAGCAGCCTTCTTAAGATGTTCTAGTCAACTGATCTCCAACTCAGATGACCTTCTATAACAAAACAATCCAGAAATTCCTTCAGCAGGGTTGAACACTCTTCAAAAGTCAAGATCATGCTGCCCAACCTTGGCATTCCCCAAACGGCTACTACGACAGCCCACAGCCTTACATACAGTAAGTGCTCAATGACTTCTTGCTGAATGGATTTTCTTTTGTTCTCTTTCTACTAATAGCTGCCTCTTTAAATCTCTCCCATTCCTATAATTCAGGGTCACCTGTGTGCGTTATTTTCTACCAATACTGTTTGGAGACTGGATGAGAACTAAGAGAGAATCCAATGGTGAGAAATATATTCCACACACAGTAGCTTTAACTTCCGCAGTTGGGCAGGGGCGTTTGTCAAAGCTGCATTACCTACTCTGACAGAAGGTATATGGGTGCAAGATGAGGCAGTTTTCCAAATACCTGCTTAGAGCACAGAGAGTTGGATTGCCTGAGGAATATTTATCAAAAACATTTTGCACTTACTAACATTAAGTTTGAGTCTGTAAGCTAAGTTGCCCCAAGACATATCAATAAACTCAAAATGTCATGCCTTTCGACAAAGTAATTCAACATTTAAGAATGTATTCTAAATAAAGATGTACATCAAAATATGTCTGCTCATTACAGCATGATTCATAATAGCAAAATTAAAAGGGTACAACTTAAATGTCCAATATTAGGGGAATGATCCATTTAATTCGTGTAGCTGACTATCTATCCTAGCATCTTGCTCAAAGTCCCCTGCCCGCCCTTCCCACTGAGTTCACCAGTTGTTGCTACAAAATTTTCAGCAGGCTGGCAGCTTCCTATATTGGGTGCCTCTGTCTCTCTTCCTTTTTGTCTGAGGGCTCTCTCTGGTACCACAGAAGGGCCAGTGAGTCAACACTCCCGGGGGTCACTTCAAGGAATGCGGGATGAGAGACCACAGACGTTCCACATGGTGTCTCAGTAGGTCTCCAGACCCCCGATGACCCTGTGGTAAACCTCTCATCAATGTGTTCCCTTCCCTGCCTCACCTTCCCCATTTATCAATTGTGGTTTCTGAGATCAGCTCCAAATACACTACCTGCACCCAAGTCCTTGTCTCAGGTCTGGAGAGCCCAAAGTAAGTCAATTAGGCGATATGCATAAATGAATAGGCAGTAATAAAAACTAATATCTACGTGCCAAGTTCATCATGCTGGTTCCAGTGCTCGAGTTGGTGACTGTGCCCACAGCTGAAAACCAAGGTACAATGAACCCTGATCTTCTAAAGGGACCACAGAGCAGCTACATGAAGGCAGAGGCCAGACATTGCCTCATTTGGTTTATTCAGAGGCAGCAGAACCTGCCCTTCTCCTCCCCACCTTTCCCTTCCCAATGTCTCTATGAAGACAGCTGGCGAGGTTGGGACCATCCTGAGCCTTTGGGGAGGTACTGAGTTCATGTTGAGATGCTATCTCCTCCCCTCCTGTGGGATGCTTCTTCCTTTCCAAAGCCAAGAGAGGAAGCTCCAAAGGAAAACTTGTAAGGGTTGCAGGATATACTGAAGAAGGAGGGATGAGAATCTTCCTTCCCTGCAGGAAGCTTGCTGAGATGCAGCAGCCTGCTGCCCAATCCGATGCTAGAGAGAATTTGTGGGAGGGGTTGACGTGTTCCTGCTGAAGCTCCAGACACAGCGGGCACGGGAAGTGGTGCCAAGTCTGATGGGGAGACTTCTGAGGGGAGAGGTGCCTATTGGAGTAGCCAGTGCAGTAAGACTCGAAGGGCCTAAAGTGCAACTTTCTAAGGAAGCCAGCAGAGCAGGTCCACCACATACAGTTCTCTGTGGCCCTGGAGAATGCAAAAGTCACCCTCAGCAATTCCCATGGCTCCTCATGAAGGGTCAAGATTTGGGGAGGGACTGGGCTCTTGGGGAAAAAGAGGCTTATCCAAGAGAAGGCATCCAAGGCCTGAAAGGCTTACAGGCCCATGAAGAAGCTAAACACAGATGTCCCTCAGAGGAGGGCCCCAGTGATGGAGGAGGTCAGAATGAAGCTGAAAACCACCCCAAGGAAACCATGCATAGCTCCCAACTCAGGAAAAACACACCCATCAACATCAGATGGAACCAGAAGGCAGTGGACACCATCTCCTCACCAAGTACCTGAGGGCAGTTACTCCCTGCCCCCCATACCTGAGGTGACAGACTGAGATTGGGGAGGGAACAAGCATCAGAGCCTGATCATTCTCCACACACAGCCCCGCCAGCTCCCCAGCACCAGGGTCAAAGAGCTAGCCTGTTCTGGAGATGAAATGAGCCAAGCTCTGAAACTTGGAGTGTTGAAACAAACAGGACTCATCCAGCCTTAAGGAACCGAACACAGGACTGTCACAGTAAGAGGAAGCAATGGGAGAGCTGGAGAATCTGAGCAGGGTGTCATTAAGAACCAACAACCCAGGAGGAAAGGAGTGTAGGTTGAAAACAGTGACTGAGAAGTAAAACCATGTCACCCAGAACACTGACTCTTCAATAAACCGGTTACATTTATGAAAAATTCTCAATGGATCACAAAATACTTGTATATAGCAAAATATAAAATATTAAGTGAAAAAGGATACAATATGACATGAGAGATGATGGAAAGGAAGGAAAGGAGGGAGGGAGGAAGAAAGAAAGGAGATAGATGGATTGGTAATTGTGAGGAAATATACTCACAACTTTAACCAAAGTTATCTCTGAGAGGTAGAATTACAGGGGATTTTATTTTCTTTATAATACTCTATTGTCTATAAATTTCTTAAGGCAAGAACTTCTGAAATTATAACTTGTGAAATTTAAAAAAACAAAAAGCATTTTTTCCAGAAGGATACAAAAACAAAGAAAATAAATGCCAATATATTGTCTTCTTTTAAAAATAGAAACTTCAGCCTCTGCTTCTCACCCTACTTGCAGACTGGTACCTGCCCAGGACTAATGACGGACCACAAGCAGCCAACACCCCTGAGCAATGCTCCTGTCCTCTGCTCACCTTTCTAAGTAGTAAAATAAAATTCTCACAGGGACCACAATTCTATTACCCAATATGCATTCAATAAAAGGTTAAAAACAATAAATGAGTGGGAAAAGAGCATTAAAGGAAAATTCCTTAAACTTACACTACATTCTATTAATCATGTTTTGTTATTCTGCACAGTGTTGAGAGGGAGGGAGGAATCAGGTAACAGGCCATCTGGGGAAGACCTCCATCGGATAATATGTTTCAAACCATTACGTTCCAAAGCCAATTTTCCTTTGTGTTTTAGAGAAAAACTGGGGACCTTGAGTTCTTCAATCCTGGACAAGACACTGAGGCAGAACAGCACACTGGCTATGGACACTGCTCTGGAGCCAGGTCAGCCTGGGTTCTGATTCATGCTCTGCCACTTCTTGGCTGTGTGACTTTAGGCAACTTACTTAACCTCTCTGTGCCTCAGTTGCCTTGTTTATAAGGTGGGGCTAATAATGGTATCCTCTGAGGTTTGTCCTAAGGTTTAAATAAGTCAAAACATGTACAGTTCTTGGAAGACTGCCTGATGCTCAGTCACTGCTCCAGTGAGCCTCATGAGTGTAATTGAACCACAGACTCCTACCAATAAATGACAGTTTTCATTCATTTAGGAGTGTATCAACCAAACAATGAACTTTCCAGGTTCTTCTCTTTTACCCATCTTTAGGAAGTTCCACGACTTCAGCAACTTTACCCAGAGAAGAAAGGTCACAAGTCATGGTCGCAGGTCCACTGTCACGTAAATGGTCACTGTCATTGTCATACAAGTGGTGAAGTCACCATTTAACTGTGCCTCGGTTTCCTCATCTCAAAAGAGTAAAATGACTATCACCATCTGCCCCACCAATTTCACAAGGCTGTCAAGAGCAGCAAATGCGGCAATGTATGTGAAAATACTTTGAAAAAGTAAAAAGCACTAAACAAGTAATTTTAAATAGACCAATAATTAAAATATGAAGATAAGACTCAAGTTGGTCCTTCCTAGTTCTCGGGAAGAACCCTTACAAAGGTTAAAATCTAAATAACATCTGGATTTCATCACTCCATGCTCTTCTAGGTTATTATTGCTAGTTATTGATTTTTATTTTTTTACTGAGTATAGTTGATTTACAATATTTTAGTAGTTGCAGGTGTGCAGCATAGTGATTCAGTATTTTTATATATTATGGGATTATATATGTATAAAATAAATAAGCAACAAGGATATATTGTACAGCCACTATTTTGTAATAACTTTAAATGGAGTATAACATTTTACTTTTTATATGTGGCTACTAGAAAATTTTTAATTACATATATGGCTCACATTATGTTTCTATTGGGAAGTGCGGCCTTAGACAATAATGGATCCCTCTGTAAGAAAGACTTGGAAACACAATCTCAGTAAATGAAGTACCTTGGAGGCATGTGAGATGGGAAACAGTAGGATGCTGGCACTTACATTTTTGTACCATATCTTCCCTTTGTTACAAGTTGCCTGAACATTAAAGCATACTAGTAAGGTAAATAAAAATTCTAGTAGGCCAAAAAGAAACATTAAATTATATGACCTTTTTTCAGACAAAGAGTTGTTGTGAAAGAATCACAACCAAAATCATGAACGTGTTCTTGACTGGTTCTGTATGAGTGCCTGCCGTGAGCCTAAGTAAGACCACAGAGCTCCCAGGCTAGCCCAATGTTTGCCTCGATTGCTGCAAAGCATACTTGAACAGACATGGGAGAACATTTGAGCCAGACATTTGGGGGCTACAAAAATCACAGGCCCCTGTGATGCCTTTTAAAGACTGAGAGATGTCAACTTCATAGAACAGAATGTGGAGATGCATGACACATGTTGAGTTCTAAAAGAACGTTTTGGAAGGACAAGACAAAGCGGCAGGAAAGGCCCTTTCTTACCTGTTCAGTTCAGTTGGTGCAAACATATACCAACATTTCTGGAGTTTCTGGGCCATGGGTAAACAAAACATTAAAATATTGATAGTTGGGCTTTAGCCAACAAAGACCCTGGGGCAAAATAGCTAGCTGCATCTCCATTTCGGGTACAGTTTATGTTTGGTACCGGCCACCTGAGTTCAAGGCGTGGCCAATAACTAGGCTGTAGAGGGCTTGGCTGCTTGCAATGGATGCATCTGAGGCCAAGTGCGTGATGCATCAAAGAGAAAAAGATAAAATGTTTCATTACAATATGAATCAATTTAAAGTATATTTGATGCTCCACTGGCTTCCATAAGGGCAGGAGGACCTGCATTAGTAATGAATATTGATTTTCAAATATTGGGAGATGGAAGGGAAGAATTCAACAATTAAATGAGAAGGAAATAATAGTCCCACATAGACCTATTCTGAGCAGAAAAAAAAAAAAGTTCACAGAGCAATTGCAAACATAAATTCAGAACAATGTGTTTGCAATGTTCAGTCTCAATAACCAATTCTTAAAAATTTATCAAGGCTATATCCTTCTTGATTAGAAGGAAACAGACAATAAAATTTGAAACAAATTTATACCTACAAGTATTGGGGATTCAAACAAAAAATGACTGTTAAGAGATATATCTCACCCTCAAAACACTGAAAATAAAAGTTTTATGAAAATCTTTTAAAGAAATTCCAGGTGAAGTACCTTTAGTGCTCTTGTATCTTAAATTCTTAGATTTACATGAAAAGCAGATAAAAGTAAACTGCAAATACTAGAGTACACAGCATGTCAATGCTGTAGAACTTGTAAGGAGACCACTAATAAGGAGAAAGGCTATGGGAAATTCATTTGAATTCAGTTTTTTCTGATAAGCTATTCAGCAGCTGAGCCAGCCAGTTTGTCAGTTTGCCACAATTTTTTTCAGTTTGTCTGTTCAGGATATTGGCAGGAATAGTAAAGAGATTTCATCATAAAGTCTACCCAAACTCTGTGTTGAGAAGGACTCTGAGGTCATGTCTGTGCTCAGGCTTAGCGGGAAGGAATGCTGCCATTGATTAGTGATGTCTGACTAGCAGAGACAGTGGCTACCCTTGTGCCATGTCTTTGCTTTCCCTACAGCGGAAAATGCAGCTGTGGAAACACCTTTCCTACTTACCATTCTCTTCTGTGCCAGTTCATTTAGAAGAGATCATTTCACAAGCTACTGATTACAGAATCAGAGTGCTGTACCCAAAAAGCAGGGTGTAGGAGATATTAATTCCTGAGCTCACCTCTCTCTACTCCTCTGACCCTCTCTTCTTTACAAAAGGTACTATTGATACTTGTTCATTATTGCTCTTGTAAGGGCACGTTAACCTCTTCCACCTCCAAAACAAAAAGTTCTTCTCCAACACATGAAAATTTCTTTGCTGTGTATAAACTATGGGATGACAGAAATTCTGCAAAGGCAAAGATCTTCTGTACCAAAAAAAAAAAAAAAAATCCATTTACCACCAAAAAGAACACTATAATGTTCTCTTCTCAAATTATTCAGACCTAATTTTTTGACTTAATTAACACCAACCCTGCCCTTTTGTTCACTGCCATCTGCCAGGAGTCATTTCCCAGGCAGAAAGGTCACAGTGCTGAGCATGACACACCAGGGAACAGGCAGGATCCAGGTTCCCTCCACCATGTCATTCACCTCTCCTGCACCAACACCAGCCAGCATCAACTATTACTGTCAATGTCAGACAGTCACGTACCATCAATTAGGGGTTGCAAAAGCTCAACAACTCCTGAGCTTGCCTTAAAAAGAAAAGCATACAGATGCTCGTACCCATTTGGCAAAACCTAAATAAAATCCATATGAAGGAAAGACCATCTTTTCCGATCAGAATGGTATCTGTTAATGCAGAGAGCAGAGTCATAGGTTGAACCACATGGAACTGCCATTTTTCTAAGCCAATGACAGTCAATTACTAGCAATTCCAGATGATTCAAACTAACAAAGTACAGACATTTGTCTGAACCAGTATTGGCACATACTTAACTAGGACTTGAACTGTTAGTATGTCACCTGAGACATGTAACACGATAACCAAATATCTTATTTCAGAAACATTTCAGACTGTGGCAGTTACCTAATGAAAGGAAATGTCCTTCTATGAATTGAATACCTATGTCAAGTTCTGTCCAGTGATACCCCTGTTCTAGTGGAAGAGACAGATGTGTGAGGAGGGACCTGCAAGAGGAAAGCCAGGGTTCACAGGGAATATATGAGGTCCACCCAGCCTCCACTGGAGTGGTCCAGGCAGACTCGTGGAGGAGACAGCATCTTGGCTGGGTTTTCAAGGATGAGTTGGGAGAGCCAAGCTGAAGTCTAAGAGTCGGTGGAGTGAGAGAAGGGGGTGGTGAGGACAGGATCAACTTCTAGGCAGTCCTGCTTCCAAAAAAGTTTGGCAAAAGAATGTTTCCATTCACAGCATCTCTGGTATGTTCCTGCTATTCTGATTCATTATAACCCTGTCTTTTCCAGCATTAATTCAGGCCAGTGGTTGCAATGAATAAATAGCAGCATTAAAATATCATCAGGAAAGATACATCATCCTCAGCTTCTAACTGGGGAGGAAAAAAGTCTTAAAGCTTCATAGGTGTTTCTATTTAGTCTGGGGACCCATGTCATATTCATTGACTAGATAAATACTTGGGGTACTCCATCTTGCTACTAACATTTCAATCCCTTCCAGTTCCATGCAAATTGTGCCTAATACCTGGTCACTAAGAATAATATAAAACAGGACTTCCCTGGTGTCTCAGTGGTTAGGAGTCTGCCTGCCAATGCAGTCCTGGTCCAGGAAGATCCCACACACCGCAGAGCAACTAAGCCCGTACACCGTAACTACTGAACCTGAGCTCTAGAGCCTCTGAGTCACAACTACTGAAGCCTGCACGCCTACAGCTCGTACTCCGCAACAAGAGAAGCCACCGCAATGAGAAGCCTGCGCACCGCAACGAAGAGTAGCCCCTGCTCTCCGCAGCTAGAGAAAGCCCGCGAGCAGCAACAAAGACCCAGCACAGCCAAAAATAGATAAATTAATTAATTAATTTAAAAAAATATATAAAACAGATCTAAAATTCACTTTCAGGGGAAAAAAATGTGCAAGGCGTGGAGTCCACTCCTGCAATAGCCTTCTCGTGCGGGATTGCCATTTGAGATTACCCCACTGGCATTTGACTCCTGCAGCATGTGGAGCCCACTCTCTTGCTAATTTAGCTGCAGGTCAGCCCTCTCTCTGCTTCAGAACAGCATTAAGGGAATTGTCTTCTCTGGCTGGGAAAGACCATTGGAATCCAGAGAAGGAAAACAAAGGGTGCCCTCCTCAGAGAAGCTGCCAAGTGCTCAGACCCTTCAATGTTGAATTACACTTGTCACCCTTGAGACCTGTGTTGCTGGCCTCTCCTGCCCCATCTGCAGCGGTCAAACCCTCCCCATTCAGAATCTACAGTGAGATTCAACTGCTGCAACCCAAGGAGAAAATCCAATACTTTTTCTACATCTCCTTATTAAAGCAAAAATGGAACAGTAACTGCCCAACTCAGCTTATATAAGAAACTCAGTGAATTACATTGCCATGAACTAAAAAAAAAAAAATCCGGATGTTAGCATCTCTGGGACTGAGACAGCGACAAGAGACTTTCCTTGGGCAGAATGGCAGACCTCTGCACCTGGAGCCCAGGCTGGAGTCTGAGTGGTCTTGGGGAAGATCTTCTCTGCCCCTCCTTTCTCTCTCACATGGTTCCTTTTGCCACTTTTTCAGTCTTTGGGACCTTGATCAAGGAGTAGGCAGTTCTACTTTGTCAGCAAAACTGAGCTAGAATACTTCAAGCTAAGATGTAGATGCACTCCTCCTTTTAGCTAAAGATCTTATTTGGGTAAGGAGTATGCAAGTTGACGGAATAATGGGTGAGGAGTGTGGAAGTTGAGGGAATAATGGGCAGAGCATTAGGGCATTTCCCAACTGAGACACTTAGAAAACAATCTTTTGATTGAAGCATAACACACATACAGAGAAGGGCACAAGTCCTATGTGCAGAGTGACTACCCCTATGGTACCTGCACCCAGATTAAAATCAGAATGTTACCCCAGGAGCCCCTCCCTGGGACCCGCCCCTGCTCCTTCCCACAGCCAGGATGACCACTCTCCTGACTGCTAACGCCACTGACTCATTTGACCTGAAACTAGGATACTTTTAAGAGCCCCAGTAATTATGCTGGGACAACAAGCATAAACCAGGCTCTCTGTGAGAAACCCAGATGTATGTTACTGTAAATATTGGTCACATTTGGTCTGTTTCCCAAGGCACTTTGGACTGACCCCAGTTTCAACACTTGTCACATTCTGCATATTTGCTAAATATGCAACAAACTCTTCACTACTGGAGGTCAGTGTGGAGTCTGATTCTTCATTTGTTTTCTCCCAGTACCATTCAGTGACTGTCTTATGCCACCAGATGAAGGACCCAACAAGCACCTAGGTTTCCAAATTCCCCATCCCTCATTATCAGGCTGGGCAGAGAACATACCGTTTTATCTCCATCCCGGCCTGATGAGGAGATTTTCTGGAGGAAGCTTTTGCCTGAGGAAAGTTTCCTGTCAGCCAAGAGTCTGCTTGGCCCCTTCCTGCAATCAAACATCATATGACCTGTGGCTTTCAGCCTACCCATTCTCTGTGCATGCCTTTCCCACCCTCCTGGCTGTGTATGTGTGTCTGGCGGCAGGGGAAGGCGGGGTAGGGATGGGGACAGAGACTCTCTTCTTGACTGTCAGGCTCCTTGAAGCCCTCCAGGCTTCAAACTTCAGTGTCCATCTTCATAGGACCCACACCACCCAGTTTTAGCAAGAATCTTGTTAAGTCAGTCGAGAAAGAACTCCCACCTTCAATATCTGACAACCCTAAGTATCTGATCAAATTCTTCATCCGCCACCCTTGGTACCTGACCACCCTGGCCAGTCTTCAGCAAGAATCCTGTCCAGTCCATTTAGCCACAATGCTCCCTTACTCCTGATGTTTCTTCTTAGCAATTTTCCATCCATCACCCTCGACCCTGCTCCTCAGCTATAAATCCCCACTTGTCTGTGCTGTACTTGGAATTGAGCCCAGCTCTAAACTGAGGTCTCTTTTCCCTGATTGCAATAATTCCTGAGTAAAATCTGTTTTTGTGCTTTAACTATTGTCAGACTCTGATTTTCCTTGGGAGGGAGGGCACACGCCGTGTACACATGTGTGTGTTTCTTCTTGGTTCTGCTGCCACTGGTCTATGTTAAAACCAAAAGATTCCGTTCCAGCCTCCACCCGCCCCCGCTCCTTGCACCCACCATTTGACCTGCAGGCAAATGAAGCCATTCAAATATTTGCTCATCATGTCATCTGTTCCCATCCGACCTTGCAATTCCTGTCATGCCCCACATGTCAGTTTGAAGCATAACGTCATTAATACCTCCAGTGCACTAATGGATGCTTCACACATGAACGCATTAATGAAATGTGTTATTGTTTTCCCTCACAGGACATTAACAATCTACCTCACGCTGCGTCCCGAAGCCCCTCGGAGCTGCTGAAAACCACTAGCTATCAAATGAACCCTCAGTTCCGCCTCAGTAACTTTAAGTTCAAGTTTATCACTGAAGCGTCACTCATGTGAGAAGAAAATACAAGCCTCTGAGGGCTTTGGGGCCCAGCTTCAATTACCATAAAGAGTAACAGGCAGCGATAGCTGGGGGGTGGGGGGGGGGATGGGGGCAGCCAGAGCCGCATGGAAACACACGCTGTCAAAATGAAATAGGAAAGATCTGGGTGTCACTGGGATGATTTGTTTCTTGTTTCTCCCCTTTGTCTATGGGCTGATGGTTTGAATAATGAAGATGGTATTGGTTTTCTTCTTGAGCTCGCCAGCACAGGAGGTCTGCTTTTCTGATGGCACAGCTGACATATTAAAAGGGATTAAAGTTTCTGTACACAGGCAATGTTTAAATTAGCTTCCTTAAGCCCCAAAGAAATCTTTCCAGCAGATTTGCAAAACGAACCCCAGCACGGCCTGCAGCCACCCTGCACTGGTTGCCTAGACAGAGCCTCAGGGTTCTGTTTGGCCAGCTGTTTTGCAAAATCAGAAGAAAAGGAAAGGTAATTCCTTTTCACCATTGCCTCAGCCAGTATTTCTTCTGTAATTAAAATTGAAAGCTTTCCCCAACAGGTTCTCAGAGGCTCTCCCAGAGAAACAGATTTCTCTTTTCCTGTAAAATTAAGCACAAATTGTAAGGTGCAGGGCTTTGCCATAGAGGGATGGATGGTCAGAGGTGTTCCATGCAAGGCTGGGGGACGCTTTTGTGTTTGGTTAGCTGTTAGGAAGTGCTAATTTCCTTTTCTCTTGCCATTAGGCACTAATTCCCTTCTGTGACAGAAATTTTTTGCAGGCTGGGGCCAGAAAGGTGAAGGGAGCTGTACAGCACAAATGCCACAGAATCACCTGCACCAGGAAACTGCTGCTGGGCCAGGAAGGTGATTGTTCACCCAGCGTTTGTGCCAACAATGTACCTCACAACTCCTTTTCTTCTTGTCCTTGGGAGCAGGCCTAAGAGTAGGTACTAAATTCGGTCTCTGACTGTCTCAGGTCGCTAAGCGTGTACCCTACACACGAGGTTCCAATAGCAATTAAGCATCTAATCAAAATCTCCTAGCTCAGGAACAAAAGCCAAGGCTTAACTCTTTCCTGGGCTGCTGACTGCAAGGAGATCCGTGTTGCCTGCCCGTCAGAGCCACGTGTCTGCGTCCCCACATCTACTGCTCTGAAGGGGAGACAGCCCACAGCAAGCTCCCAAGCCCTACAGCACAGATACCCTGAAAGCTCGGGGAGGCCAATGTGTGTTCCTTCTGCTTCTCACAAACACAAGGCAAAAAGGGCTGGACCCACACCACCCTAACACCTCTGCCTCTGCAGGTCTCATCCCAGAAACGCCCTTTCCTTTTAAAGAACCAGGTGGCCAGAACTGTGACCACAGATGACAATTTTTCTGCCATTTTATTTTAGCCCTATGCAAAGAGCCTCTAGCGTGGCCCTATGACTCTGTTCGCCTGGTGTTGACACCTTGTATGATCACCACCTGCCTCTGAGCATAGACAGGATCTGTGACTTTTTTCTAAACAATTGAGTATGGCAAAGGTGAAGGGGTTTGGCAGATGTTATAAAGGTCCCAAGTCAAAAGGGTAAATCAAAAAGGAGATTATCCTGTGTGGCCTTAATCAGGTGAAAGCTCATAAAAGAGGCACCGGGCCTTCTACAGGCCAGAGACCCTCCTTGCTGGCTGAAGCAAGCAGCCACACTGAAGAAGCCCACAGGGAGGAACTGCATTGCCTCTAGGATCTGGGGTGGCCTTCAGTGACAATCAGCCAAAAGCTGGGGACCCCAGTCTTGAAGCAACCAGGATATGAATTCTGCCAACAACCTGAATGAGCATGGCAGTGCATTCCCGCCCCAGGCTGATGTCCACATGAAAATGTGGTCCACCCAACACGTTTATCAGAGCCTGGTGAGACCCCAAGCAGAGGACCCAGTGCCTGGACTCCTGACCCATAAAACCTGGGTTGTTTTAAGCCACTAATTTGTTACTCAGCAAATAGATAACTAATACAATTCCCAAGCATTCAGATCCTACATTTTTAAATGACTGGTGACTCAGCTGTATTGCAGCCATGGTCTTCATCATTAATATCTTCAAATCACCAGCCAATTAATATATTCCTTCTGTGCATTGCCCCTTGGGTCCATGGTGCATATTTTTTGAGACCATTGAGCTCTTGAGATATTCTGTCAATCATTTCTCATTTCTTCTCAACCTTGCCTTTTTAGTCACTGAGAGCCCATATTGCAAAGAAAGATCTTAAAGTGAGTAGAAAACTACATTAAACAAAAAGATATGGATCCTATGCTTGACACACAAATATTACAAAGATATATTCTTTTTCTTTTAATCAAGCTTTCACATGCACAAAGAGAAAACCATATTTTATTCCTGCTTGTCTTAAGCCTCATGAAGCCTTCAGTTCATAAACTTCTAGAAAACTTTCAAAGTTCTCAACAAATATGTTTTGTAGTTCAGATCAGTTTAGAAATCAACTGCCATATACCAATAGGATTTTTTCCCCATGGAGTTTGACAAGCTGAACCTATTTATATGGAAGAGCAGGCCAAGAAAGGCTAGGATACTTCTGAAGACTCCAAATGCCAGATATGAAGAATTATTATAAAGTGATACTTTATAGTATATTATAAAGTATGATGTTGGCACAATGATTTAAAAAATAATAAACTAACAGAATAAAAAGAGGTGCCCAACACAGGCCCATGCATGTATTGAAATCTGATATATGGAAGATGGGACATTACAAATCAGAGGGGAACAATGTTCTATATACTGAATGGTACCCCATGTTAGGTTCCCAATATAGGGGTGGGGGATAAATAAGATGGAAGAAATCTTCATTTAGGAATTTAGTTAACTACCAACAATGAAAAGAAAAAGAGGTAAAAAAAGGTATAAGCCAGTATTTTTAAACTATAACACAGTAAACAGTTATATAAATCATGTTATTCATTGTGTTTTGCAATCATTTATCATTTTAAAACAGTCTAGGGTTAAGAGAGGCTGACTGACCTTTTTAAATATATTAATTACTGCCTATGATTCAGCTCTTAAAAATATATGCTTAATTTGTGATTGAGAAAGGGGATTCATTTTAAAAAATAGCTTTAACATGCCTTTGGCCTAACAAAAGCCAAACATGGGATGTATTTCAAAATCGTAGGATTGGTCTTGAATTGATAAGTACTGAAGCAAAATAATGGGCATCTAGGGATTTATTATGTATGTGTATGTTTGAAATTTTCCATAACTAAGAAAGTATTTTTAAAAAGGAAAGAAAAAGAGTGTTTGGTAAAGCATCTCAAGTAAGAAAGTTAAACAGTAAGTCCCCTACATACAAACGAGTTCCATTCCGAGAACGTGTTCCTTAAGTCCAAATTGTTTGTAAATCCAACAAAGTTAGCCTAGGTACCCAACTAACAAATCGGCTATATAGTACTGTACTGAAATAGGTTTATAATACTTTTCACACAAATAATACATACAAAACAAACAGAAAAAATAAAGAAAACATTTTTAATCTTACAGTACAGTACTCTGAAAAGTACAGCAGTACCAGCTACATTACCTGTGCTTTTACGCTTGCTTCTGGACATCCTGGGCTTGAAATAAAGATACTGTACTACTGTCCTCTATACAGTTCTATAAAGTACACAGAAGCACAACCACTTGTAGAAGATGCACGCATGTGACAATTTATGCCAGACACTTGAACTTACGTGATTGGACGTGTGAATGCATGTTTGCATCTTTGAAAGTTCACAACTTGAAGGTTTGTATGTAGGGGACATACTGTACAGAACTTGTGTGCTATTATTTTAAGAAAACACACATGTATATATTTGCATATATATGTGTATATATATAGGCATAATAAAATATATGTGCATAAAAAGTTATGTCATACACACACACACACACACACACACACATATATACGCATATATACATAATTAACATAACTTTTGGGAGCGGGCAAGTCTGCATTCTTACACGGTCATGTTACAGGTGAGGATCCTGATCTCTCCTGGGTGGTTATCTTCTGTTTGCCCTCCCAGGTCCCCTCTCCACCCTTCTCTGGTGAACTGGAAGGGTGAGGTTGACAGGATCCCAGCCCCTGAGACTTCTAACTGGGTCTGGGCCATGGAGAGCATCAGAGAGATGTGAGGGAGGGAGGAGGAAAGTGAAGGCACGAGACTTGTTTCCCTGGCTTTCTCCCTGCTAGATAGCCTCCAAGTGGGCTAACTATGACCTTTTACTGAAGGTTACCGTACCTCTCAAGAAGACCAATTCTACAGGGGTCCTTTTTCTGCTGGGGTCCTAAAACTGATCCCTCTCTTCTTCCCTTTGGACATAGAGATTGTCTCAGGTCAGCTGCTCCTAGCCCCAGATTCCTGCACAATCCCTCCTATGGGGCTGTACTCACACCCTTGTAACAGTTTTGTGTGCCATCTGTTATCTATTAGGACCCTAATTACCACCCTCTTCATTAAACAATAGATGGCACACAGTTATTATAAATAGAGATGGGGAGATTATTATTCTCTACATTTGCAAATATTTCCAGTATCGCAGTTATGTCCTAGGTGATTCCCAAGCTGGACACAGCAGATATAGGAATAAAGGAAAAGAGAGATGTGCAATTGGGGGGTATCAACTAGATACTTACTGGTCCACAAACCAGTTCCTTTTGCTAATAGACATGGAGGGAACTGAGAAGACAGTCCTTTCTCTGAAAAGCCCCAATTGTGAGAGCAATTCAGCTCTTCTAACTTTCCCCATATCTGAACCTAGACTCAGTGCTATAGCACTATTAGAGCACATCAAATATTGCACTATAGTTACCTGGATACACGTATTTATCTCCTCCAGTAGGCTGTGAGCAATTCAAGGAAAAGAGTCCGTCTCATTCAACTTTATATCCTTGCCATCTAGCACAGTGTCTGGCACATAACAGACACAGTAAATGTTAATTGAATGAATAAATGCCTGCTTGAATAAATGAATGCCAGTGGGGCCAGTGTGTTCCATAGCAGGGCTCTAAACAGAGGCTCTTCTCACCTTCCAGTCGCCATCTGGCTTCCAAAAGCAGCACCAAATCCAAATGTGACCTTGGTACCATGGAATAAAGAATCTTTCTCATCTGAATCACTCGCGTCTGCCTGGCTACAGTCAACATAAGGTCTTGAGGCTGAGACACACCTTCATTTGTTAAAAGGGGGAGGGGAGCAGATGGCAAATGAAGGAACTAAAGCTCATTGATTCCTAATGGAGTTGTCCTCCTGGATGTAATTAGAACAAAAAGAAGAGCCAAAGGAGGAGGGTTTGGGAAATAAAGTAGGCAGCTGGAAGAGGTTTATGAATGGTATAAACCCTCAGGGAGCTTTCCATTAGAGAGAATAATAATGTCCACACTTCACAATGGCATAGTTCTCCTCAACCAGCAAAACACATCTGCATACATTATTTCAATAGCGTCTCAGGAAATGATTGTAAGACACAGAGGAGAGTTTTATTTTTCCAATTGTGTAAATTAAAAAAGTTAAACTTCTCCTCAGAGAAGTTAAGCCACCTGCCCTGAGTAACATGGCTAGAAAGTTATAGAATAAGGATGGATTTCAAACATTCTGACACTGAATTTGGTCTCCATCCATTCCATGGCTATAAATGGAGAGAGGGACCTTCAGACCAATTCTAAAAAGCATGTGACACTCCACCCAGCCCAGCTATTCCACAGCATGCTCTTTTCTTCCATGCCCACTACCAATCACTTAAAGACAACCAGTTGCCTTCTATTTTTGATTGGCAAGTGGGACACAGAAGTTCTTATGAGCCTAGAGTTTTTATTTCTTTATGTCCCCATGGAAGACCTCAAGCCAAGAGAGAAGGGAACTCTTCCTATTAGACCTGGTTAACTGACTCCATTTCTTCCCACTGTTCCCAACACAAAATAAATTTATTCAAATATGTAGTTGCATTGAAATTGAGAATTACATATTGTACTTTGACCTTATAGGAAGTGTGCAGCATAAATCTGAGATATCAGCATTAAATGCAGAGACTTTATAACTAAGGGCTTGCTAGTAAGCCTGGGTTTTCATACTCAGGTCAGTCTACCCAAAAAGAAGTACGTTACTTGAAAATTGACTCTTTGCATTAAAGTAAACTTGCCCCTTAAAGTCTTCTTCCTCTCTCAAAGACACACAGCTGACTTAGTTCAGAAGCAAGCTGAAAAGAGTAAGGAAGATGTTCTATTTAACCAGCATCAATTGCTTATAACTATCCTGTTCTCAGTATCATTTCCCCCCAAGGAAGCATTCAGCCAACATTTTTATTGGACTGATGCCCAGATTGCTCCATTAATTCATGCAACTACCTTTGTTGGAGTGCTCCAGGCATTATTACTCATGAATCCTACAGAGCACAAATATATCTCTAGAAATACTGTCATTTGTATTACATATGACCTTAAAGCATCTTCATAAATTATACCTTCAAAGCAAACTAGAGAGCACTGAAGTCTTTTGCTATGTTAGTCATCTTAGTTTCACTAAACCCATTGTCTTTTCTTTACATACGCAAAGGAACTAAATTGGTTTTAGTCATCTGGGTCCTTCAGATTCATCAACTTTATCTTAAAGTATATAAGATATATGATCTTTAAATCTGTAATGGTATCTTTCTGCTCTGTGGGTTTCATTGGTTCAAACTTATCTTCCAATTATGTCTTCCTGAGATGTATTCTAGCTATGATGGGGGCTTCTAGGCTGTGGTTTATTTCTGGTACTGTATCTATTAAGTAATCAAACAAGAAAAACAACAAAAATTGTGCTTTGGCTTCATATACATTAGACCATTTAACATGAAACCTGTCCATTTTCAGAGATTTTGGCAACAACTATAGTCACTTAATTATTAAATTAGTTACCTTATCCTAAACAATTGTCAGTAGCCCACCATGGTAATAAGAAAGTTCTTTCTCAAAATAATTACCATTTGATTTCCAATTGCTTATAAAACGAGCACTGTTTTCTACCCAAAATTTCCATGAAATATTTTAATAAATATTCTTGTTTCATATTAGGAGTTTAAATGAATAAAGCATTATTCACATAAAGGAAATAAGTACTTTGATCTACTACATTATTTTCAAAAGGAAAGTAGAACCACAATGTATGATGATATCCTGAACATGATCTGGGACACAAAAAAAATCAGTATTATCTGTGAAACCCTGAGCAAAATTTCTCTCCTTTGCGGACAGAAAGCAACAACATCATTCAGCTACTTACATATGGCCCAGATACTAATGAGGAACTGTTTCCTGCTTTCTGTGAAGGAAAAGTGAACTATAAATAAATATCACTGGGGTCATTATCACCTGCACACACAGGTAACTGGTGGCTTGCAACAAAATAGTGTCAGAAGCAAAGTGGATCTGTAGCAGGAAAATCTGTCTTAAGGCATGATTGGGGGTAAAAGACTAACTGTGGATAAATATTTGTGGTGCCTGGCAAAGCTCTCCAAGTTCCAAGATGAGGAAAGACCTTTCACACATATATGGAACTTTCCATGAGAGTTCTAGAGCCTTTCAACCTCAGAATATATCTGGCCTATCCTCTTTTCAAAAGGTAAACTGACAGGATCTTGGAGAATTGGGAGTTGAACCTGCTCTTAGAGATCTTCAGAGAAGAGGAATTTCAGCTTCCTGGCTTAACTATGTTGCTCCTATCTAGTTTATTTTACATGGCCACACTTATCATGCTTAAAAATCAGCCCAAGTCCACCTGCTATTTTTTTTTTTTAGCAGCATTCACTCATTTATTCAATAATTATATATTGAGCGCCTCTTATAGTCCAGGCACAACTTTAGTAGCTGGGATTCAAGAGAGAACAAAAGAGACCATAATTCTTCCTCTTGTCGTCTTTATTATTCTAGCAATAAACTGTTCAATTCCCAGTAACATCCTTATTTCTTGTATGAAATTGTGTCAACTTCTTTGACCAAAGCTAGTTTTGTTAGAATTTAATTCCTTTAACAAAAAATTCAGCTACATGAAAACCAACATTAGTTTTGTACTCACAATTTGACAGCATTTGGGGCTGGTTCTTTTTTATTATTTGTCATTCTCATGTTTCCTAGAGGTGTACCCTGAACTGAAGAACAGTTTCCCTCCATCCTGGAAGGATACCAGTTCAACCGCATACGCATCCCTGAGGGACACAGGCGGAATGTGAAGAAAGAGGGGGCCTAGCCAGCCATATGGCCCATTCAACATTGGGGAAAAATGGAATTGCCTTTACATCAAGTTTCCTAGGGAGGATATAGGGAATGCCTGTACAGAATTACTACTCCAGCTAATCTGTAACTATTGCTACTACTACCATTGTCCTTTGACCTCATATACATTAGAATACTTGGTCCTCACAGCAACTCCATGAGGAACAGATAAGAAAACAGGTTGGAAAAGGTAAGTGACTTGTCTACAATTAACAGCTCTGGTAAATGGTGGTGCTGAGATTCAAACTTATTTCAGGGGTCCGTCTCAGGAAAAACCTATGATGTTAGTTATCTAATAAAACCATAGAAAGGGAGGAAAACCTAGGCAGAACACTCTATGACATAAATCACAGCAAGATCCTTTTTGACCCACCTCCTAGACAAATGGAAATAAAAACAAAAATAAACAAATGGGACCTAATGAAACTTAAAAGCTTTTGCACAGCAAAGGAAACCATAAACAAGATGAAAAAACAACCCTCAGAATGGGAGAAAATATTTGCAAAATATTTGCAAATATTTGAAGCAACTGACAAAGGATTAATCTTCAAAGTTTACAAGCAGCTCATGCAGCTCAATATCAAAAAACCAACCCCATCCAAAAATGAGCAGAAGACCTAATAGACATTTCTCCAAAGAAGATATACAGATTGCCAACAAACACATGAAAGAATGCTCAACATCACTAATCATTAGAGAAATGCAAATCAAAACTACAATGATGTATCATCTCACACCAGTCAGAGTGGCCATCATCAAAAAATCTAGAAACAGTAAATGCTGGAGAGGGTGTGGAGAAAAGGGAACCTTCTTGCACTGTTGGTGGGAATGTAACTTGATACAGCCACTATGGAGAACAGTATGGAGGTTCCTTAAAAACCTAAAAAGAGAACTACCATATGGCCCAGCAATCCCACTACTGGGCATATACCCTGAGAAAACCATAATTCAAAAAGAGTCATGTACCACAATGTTCATTGCAGCTCTATTTACAATAGCCAGGACATGGAAGCAACCTAAGTGTCCATCAACAGATGAATGGAAAAAGAAGATGTGGCACATATATACAATGGAATATTAATCAGCCATAAAAAGAAACGAAATTGAGTTATTTGTAGTGAGGTGGATGGACCTAGAGTCTGTCATACAGAGTGAAGTAAGTCAGAAAGAGAAAAACAAATACCATATGCTAACACATATATATGGAATCTTAAAAAAAAAAAAGGGCTTCTGAAGAACCTAGAAGCAGGACAGGAATAAAGACACAGATGTAGAGAATGGACTTGAGGACACAGGGAGTGGGAAGGGTAAGCTGGGACGAAGTGAGAGAGTGGCATGGACATATATACACTACCAAATGTAAAATAGATAGCTAGTGGGAAGCAGCCGCATAGCACAGGGAGATCAGCTTGGTGCTTTGTGACCACCTAGAGGGGTGGGGAAGGGAGGGTGGGAGGGAGACGCAAGAGGGAGGAGATATGGGGATATATGTGTATGTATAGCTGATTCACTTTGTTATAGAGCAGAAACTAGCACACCATTGTGAAGCAATTATACTCCAATGAAGTTGTTAAAAAAAAAAGAACATAGAAAGGAACTATTAAACTTTAACCATCATTATTTCATCCTATAGAATGACATAACCTAAGAGAAAAAGATTCAGGTGTTGAATATCACTCATGCATTTTCAGTTCCTTCTGTGAACCTTAGCTACTGTAATAAAATCATTGTTTTGAGCATTATTTTATATGCATCCTCATATAATAAGACCACTCATGCCTGTATCGATTAAAATTTAAAAGAAACAAATATTCACTGCAGATATCTAGTTCACTTACCTTGAACAAAGTAGCTTCAGGTGCTTCCACTTTTGAAGCTGGAGAAATATCAGACAGGAACGAAGTTCACTTTAGTTTGGTCCAGGAAGAAAAAAGATTCACAGCTCTGAGAATAAAGAAAGAATCAGACCTTCTCAGGGCATTTGGTTCTAATTAACTAGTGACAAAATGGTTCTACACTGCAACTATGTAAAAGTAGCTGAGTTATTTGAGCTAGGAAAGGTCAAAAACAATGATTATGATCAAGATATTATTATTATTGCATACACTTTTGATTATTGGGAGTGAATCTTCCTCTCTCTTTTCCTCATTAAAATTAAAATTTTATGGTTTATCAATTTAAAGTTGATAAGTGAACAAGATAATTTAACATTATTTTGATAATGGAGCATATTCCTTGTAAAACATAAATCCCTGGAGGCTTTCTCAATTCCCCTTCTTCTATGCCCACAAAGCTGCCTCTGTCTAGTATTGAGCCATGGCTTTGCTCAAGAAAGAAAAACAAAACACAAATCATCTAGTGGTAGCAATCTGAATGAAGACCTGGCCCAGAGGACAAAAAATGCGATTTAACATAAAATAGGATGTCATGATCTAAACTACTTATTTGGCATTTACCATAAATCCCTGAGTACCATTAGTTGTCTTTTCAGATAAATTCAATAAAAATTTATTGACTATTTTCCATGTACAAGCACTTTGCTAGATATTAAGAAAAAGGAGGTGAATAGAAGACCAGGCTCTCTTCTCTGCAATCTATCTTTGAAGAAAGGAATATATGCAAACAATCCTGACATAATTTCAGGGATAGAGAGAAAAAATAGCATACTTTTGAAGGGTAATGCTAACTTGATATGATTATATTTTATTCTTTCTGATCTATTGTAAACCCGTGGAAACCAGAAATTTGTATTTTTCAGAATCTTTGCACATGTGAGTATTTTAGTCAGTAGTCCTTTTTAGTGAAGGACAGAAATTGTGTATATTCTAAGGTACACATGTAGCCTGATATCAGCTTCAGGCACAGTTGGATCAGGCTTGTTTGTTTTTTGTTTTTGGGGGGTTTTTCTGCGGTACGCGGGCCTCTCGCTGTTGCAGCCTCTCCTGTTTTGGAGCACAGGCTCTGGATGCGCAGGCTCAGCGGCCATGGCTCACGGGCCCAGCCGCTCCGTGGCATGTGGAATCCTCCCGGACCGGGGCACGAACCCATGTCCCCTGCATCGGCAGGCAGACTCTCAACCACTGCGCCACCAGGGAAGCCCGGATCAGGCTTTTTAAGGAGCACATAAGAATTTCTTCCTCCATTCCTTGGGTCTGGTTTTCTCTATATTGGCTTCATTCTTCAAAGATCCTCTAATAGTGGGATTAAAGATAGCCCCAGAAATACTGCACCTGGTTAGTAACCCTGGGAGAGAGAGAGCTTCTCTTCCCAACAGTTTTAGTCGAAAGTCGTGGAATTCATTCCTAATGGACTGTATTATGTCGTGTGCCCATCACCACACAAGTCACTGGGGCCAGAGAAATGGACTACACTGATTGGCCAGTCTGAGTCATGTGCCCACTGCTGGAGCTCGTGCTGCTTCCAAAGCACATGACTGAGAGCTGTAGGGAGAGACGCCCCAAAGGGAAACCTAAGTGTAGTTACCATAGGAAAGGCAATGTCTCCTGGGCAAGATAAATATCATGTGCCACCACAAAAAGAACTCAGCAAATATTTGTTAATTGATGTATTGATTAGTAAGTCTGGGATAAGTGAAATGATGATAAATACGATGTGTGAAGGGAAACACAGCCAAGATAAATTGTGAAATGGAGCTACAGAGGTGGGCAGTATCCTACGAGGCCTCTTGGAAACAAATCAACAAAAAGGAGCTGACCTTGACTGTTTGCACTGTTTGAGAAGAATTAACTGAGTCTATAATCAGTAAACAATCCTGAGGGCTTGGTAAGGTGAGTTCTGCCTTCTGTGATATGAAAATTGTGTCATAGGTATCAGAAGGTGAACATGGCTAACTGTCTGTGATTGCCACAAAACAGGAAAAATAAAATGAAATAGAAGTCTTAAATCAGTCCTTGAATCACAACAGATACAATTATGAAAACTAGACTATATATTAATCAGATTTTCATGCATTACTTTAAAAGACTTCCCTAAAAAACCATGAGGAAAAGGGACTTCTTATTTGAACTATGGAATGATCTGAATTGGCAACAATATACCAGTGCTTCAAAAGAAAGTCAATTAGTCCTATAAAAAAAGTGTCTATAAAATATGTGCAACCTTTGATAATTCATTATATTTGCAAGGCAGAGGAACCTCTAAAAATGCATCGGGCTTCCCTGGTGGCGCAGTGGTTGAGAGTCCGCCTGCCGATGCAGGGGACACGGGTTCGTGCCCCGGTCCGGGAAGATCCCACATGCCACAGAGCGGCTAGGCCCGTGAGCCATGGCCGCTGAGCCCGCGTGTCAGGAGCTTGTGCTCCGCAATGGGAGAGGCCACAACAGTGAGAGGCCCGTGTACCGCAACAAAAAAATAAAAAATAATAAAAATGCATCAGTTTTTTTTCTTAAATGACTTAATTTTCATTATTATACTACTTTAAACAAATTTTAATTAATGCATTAAAAGCTTTGAGTAGTTCTTACTTTAACCAACCAGCAACTAGAACAAGTTTCAAGAAGACTTCAAGTCCAGCCACATGCCTCCAAGAAAAGCTACACCTACAGTATCAGAGACAAATGGCCTCACGTGTCCATCTTGGCATGTCAGAATTCATGCCACTTGCCCAACTCCTTGCAAAAGTCCATTTTTACATGGAAATGATTCATTTACGATAATTAGAAAGCCATAAGTTTTCACTTATTCATTCAGAAGCAATTTTTAGTTCCTACAAGCACTGTGCTAGGAAATAGGATACAAGAATGAATAAGGAACTCACAGACTGAAGACACCCAGGTGAGCCAAAATTTTCCATACAATCTCATGAGCATGGGGACAGGGGGACATGCAAGGTAAGAGGGGCTACAAACCTTATCTGTACCTGATCACACTATTTTAAAAGTTGGCCATTCCAAACTAATTCGGAGTACGTTATCTCCAAAAGTTTATATGTTCCTAATTTCTCCATCATTTCCACTCTTAGGCATTCCCTAATTGTACCAAAGGTAGAGTGTGTTTTATATGAAAAAAACTGCTACAGGGCAATCATTAATAGCGATGTACTAATATAATACCCGACCAGAGAAAGCACGCTTTGCCATGATAAATTGTTCAAACTATGAGGAGCAGTAGGGCTGAAATGAATCTAGTCGCGAACAAAAAAAAAGAGTGAATGGAAACAGTTTGTATAAAAGGATACACTTGATATTTTCACTCTAGACATACAGATTAAGAGGCTGTCTATCAAGGTAAATCAATTTGAAAGTTGAGACTGACTTTCTCCACCCTCAAGAAATGATTTGCAGGTATTTGTGGCTTTTCGTTTTGGTTTGACTATTATTTCATATTTTACTTGTAATTCTTCTTATGGAACACTAAGAACATTTATTTGTTCTTCGGTCAGGTTTATTGAGGTATAATTTACAGCCAGTAAAATTCACCCTTTCTAGCATACAGTTCTAAGAGTTTGGACAAATGGATATAGTCTTACAACCTCCACCATAATGAAGATAGAGAATAGTTCCAGCATCCTGAAAATTTTTCCCTGCCCCTTGGAAGTCAACATCTAGCCCCCTGACAATCACTAATAAGTTTTCTGTCCCCATAGTTTTACTTTGTCCAGAAAGTCATATAAATGTAATCAACAAATACGTAACATTTTGAGTTTGGCTTCTTTCACTTAGCGCAAGGTAAGTGAGATTATCTGTGTTGTGTGTGTTAGGAAATGTGGACTGGGATATTGTCCTTTAGAGTTTCCCTTATTTTTCCAAAGGCACAGTCAATATGCAAAGCCTGGATCTCTTGCCATTTAGTTTGTCCATGGTTAGGAAGAAACAGATTTTTTATCATGGCTGTTTGTTTTCAGCATAGCAGGGAAAGAATAAACACTCTCAGGGAATAATCATAATCTGTGATTATTACAGGCACTAAGTCATATGTTTGTAAGACCCAAACTGTTGTTAGTCAAATGACTGGGCACTAAAATTAATTCGGAGACTCAAGGCAGAGTTTGAGTGTGGTTTTCCTTATTTTTCCATTATTGCAATAGCAACGGAATACATATTTGTGACTTAATGGTACAAAACATTAGCTTTCTTACCTGACCCACCTTTAACAAAATGGAATTACTGTTGAGGCAAAGGAATCAAGAAGGTAAATCTCTTACCAGGAGTAGAAGAGAATGGATAGAGGCCCCTGTGACCTAAACCTTAGTCATTCGAGTGCCACCTTCATAATTGTGCCTCTACCCACACATTACCCATATCATTATTTATTTAACAATTATACAGGTCACAGTTTTACTTAGATAAATTTATTTTCAAAAGGAAACTTTTATTCCTTACTCTTTTAAATGGAAATCCCTTGCCATAAATAAAACTATGAAAAATACCCAACAATATAAAACTCTACCTATATGAGTCAATATACCTCCCCAAATCATCCTGAGTTCTTGAGTATCACTGGTGGAGCCCATATACACACCCACATATACTTTTGCAAACACAGCAACGAGAGTAGCTGTCCCATGCTTTAAATGCTTTCTCCTTGACCATGTATTCTGTGCACACCAAGGCAAAGAGTCTGCTCAGAAATCTAGTAAAGCATTAAAACCTATTTAAAATAACAAAGTACGATATGTCTTTCTACCTATGTCAGGCATTGGAAGCCTGCAACTTATTTGCCAAACAGGTTACCAGGGCTGATTTTTATGGAAATACGGACCAGGTGTACCTTCTTCCTCATCTCTTCAAAGTGGCCCTTCTGAGCAAGGCCAAGGCCAGTGTGATTCAGCAACACCCACGTTTGTTAGGGTATCTCCTTACCCTAGACTAAAAAATGGAACAGAACCTTGGTCCCAAAAGACTTAAAGAATTTTTTCACCAATTCATATCTTTATGCTAGTATAATCATGTATTTGATGGTTGCTATAGAAATCTATGTAGACAACCATCACATTTTTAAAGGAAATACATTACTGAAATTTCTTCTGACCCGTGGTCACTATGCTCTTTGACAAGACAGTTGACCTTCACGATGTTAATCATCTCATCTGTTTGAAAGGGACTAAAATGTTTGCTTTGCTTCCTGTTTAATAAAGCTATCAAAAGGATTAATGAGAGAAAACCTCTAGAATACTCCAAGCTCTTTCCAAAAAGGCAGCAGTAAAACAGCAGGTGCCTCTTGTGAACATACATTTGTCTTCTTCATGTAAACTCATCCTGAAGGACATCGGGCTTCCAGCTTATATTTAATTGGCTGATTATGTTGTCACTCTTGAGCTCCTTGCCAAGTTACAGGGAAGAGTTTTCTTGGAAACCATAGTTCCCCAACTTTCTCCAGCTATGCAGTTTAATTACATCTAGCAAAATGACAACAGAGCTCATAATTAGCCTGGAGATTAATTACTGCTAAATCAGTCCAAACACCACAGCTACCAAATTCAACACAGGTGCTTAGACGAAGAGAAAAGAGTTTTCTCAATACCCAACAGAAGGTGGATATGGAAGATGTGCTTTATGACTCTCTTCCCATGAGCTTAAACATACAACCTGTGCAAAATGCCTTGTGTCTTTACAGCCAGGATGCCCCTAAGTATTTTAAAAAGAACCAGACTCAAAAACATTTCAAATACTGATATCACATATTTTGAAATGTGCAGTGACTGGGGCATACTTTCTTTCTATGCAAATTTCTTCAACCTAGAGCTCCCTTTCCCCTTCTCCTTTTATTGAGGAGTCTAAAAATCCTACATAATTCATCTACTGTTTCTAAACTATGAGTGAAAGAGTGATATAGAGAAAATTAAAAAGCAAGCGAAAAATCATGCTGTACCTCGTGTTCATCCTGTGACCTCTAAGAGTGACTATAAGCCCGTAGGGTGGGTACCACACTCCTAGAGAGTTATGAATGCATTGTCAGATCAAAGGCTTGAAAGCCAACAACCGCCCAAGGGAAGCTCCTATTTTCTGAGAATCACCAAAAGAGGAAGAAGCTAGATTAGGTAGGTAGAAAAAGGAAGGAGTTGATCCCATTTAACAAATGTTATCCATTTCTTACCCCCTCTATGTACAAGTCACTTAAGGTATGTTTAAATATATGCACACCTAGAATCCAACACAGACAAATTCAATCCCCAAGTGATTCTAACGTGCAGCCAGAGTTGAGAACAGCTGGTCTGGAGTAACCAAGAGGTCGGCCAGATGGTATAATTGCATGAGACTCAGGGAATGGACAGAAGCAGGTGATGGAGAAGGAAGAAGGAGGCAAGAATGAAGTTACAGATCAGAACTCCAGAAGCTCATGTTCCAAAGAAGCTAAAGGTGTGTGGCAATAGACGAACACTCAATTCTTAAACCGTGTAAGAAACAAGTACACCATCCCCTAACTAGAGGCTGATGAGATTGTGTTGAAGAAGCACTTTTAATGGATTTGTAGGATGCATCTGTTTGCTGGTTTGATTTTCTGTTGGCTTGTTTGTTTGTGTGTTTAGAGGAGTTGGGGGTTTTGCTGCAAATTTTAAAAAATAATCCTAATATTGACTAAAAAGAAAAACCGTGTTCATACAACCCAAAGGGAAATCCATGGAAAGGAAGGAGGAAATTGACATCTAGGGAAGGCCTTGTGGAAAGATGCAAATAAGGGAAATGTATACAAATGCACAGCCCTGACGCTTGTACCTTGCTTACACCAGGACTGAGGGGAGCCGCTGCAAAGCCATTTGCTTGCACAAGGCTGGAGGAGAGATTACATGGCTGCCAGGAGAGGAATGTTGTCAGAGCGAGTTCGGAACGAGCTCAGCCATGCTCTCCAGTGCTGGGAGGCCCGACCACTGTGCACGCAGCCGCACCACCATCTGTACAGGGCTGCTTCTCAGTGCTGGGCCAAAGCCGAGCTACACCCCCGCCCCTGCCCCGTGAGAGGAGGAGCAGGCAACGTTCTAGAACACAGCTCTGTCCACTGGAGGGCAGGCATATAAGGGCCACAGGGCGACCTCCTGGGACAGCCTCTGTGTGTGGGCACACGTGCCCACGTCCACACATGGTAGGAAATGACTCTCAGAGAGATGTGCCCCCTTCACTCTCAGCTCTTGAGGGGGCATTGCTCAGGGTGGTTTGGTGCAGCTGTGATTTGAAATCTGAAGACACATGTTCAAGACTCAAGTCTACATCTCACTTCCTGGATAACCACTGGCAAATCACTTCTGTGAGCCTTAGTGTCACCATTTTGTAAACGGAGGTAACAGAACTTTAGTGTTCATCTAGTCTAAGCATATCATTTTACAGTTGAAACTGAGAACCAGAGAATGCGAAGTGAATGCCCACCTTCAGCCAGCTAATGGATGGCTAAGCAGAATTCACACTCAAATTTCCCAGCTTAAGTTCAGTTTTCTTCCCTAAGCACTGCAATCTTCTGCCTCAATACTTCCCCTGACTCATAGGATGGGTTTAAGAAAGGATGTTAGGAGGGTAAGAGCTTCTGATTCAAGATGATGTACTGAAGACACACATCACTTCCAATGCCTCCCGAAAAGCCCACGGAACTTATGGAAAAGATTTTTAAAAGGAGAAAGGGGAAGAAGAGGATGAGAAGGGAGAAAAGGGTACCAGCAGTGAACTATGAACTGTGAACAAATCCTGGAAGATTGCGAGCACATTGGGATCTGATTGGTAGAGAAAATTTTTCAAAAATAAAAAACCAGTTTAAGTTAAAAAGGGTGCCTTCATCAATAAGAACATTATTAAATATATTATATTATAAATAGGATATATAATATTAAATCTAATATGAATGTATTAAATATATATTTATAAATAATATGTAATATTAAATATATTTTAATTCATATATATATAATAGACTACTACTATGCAGCCTTTGGAATTCATAGAAGTAGGGAAGATCTTTATATACTGACATGGAAAGATATTAATTATGTAATGTCAAATGAACAAAAGATGTCAAAACGATACAAATACAAACCTATCTTACGTGTGCATGTCGTATGTTCCTATAGTACAAATGACAAATGCTTACAGTGCTTGTTATGTAAATAACAAGCTATAAGCACCATTTTGTACATAAGAAAGAGAAACATGAGAAACAGAGAGGTTAAGTAACTTGCCCAAAGTCACAAAGCTACAATTAAGTGGAGGGGCTGGGACAAATCAAGGCCATGTGGCTCCTGAGTTGATGTCTTTCCCAGCAACTCTCAGCCTGTCAGAACAGCATAGAGAGCTCTGAAAGGATACACATCCTGGTATGAGTTAGGGAGGTGAGGAGTGAAGACTCCATTTTACTTTTACGCTTCCTAGTGTTTAATAGTCTTCAATAAGAATGTATATTTTTTTCACTTTGTTTTAAAACTTATTATACCGGGGCTTCCCTGGTGGCGCAGTGGTTGAGAATCTGCCTGCTAATGCAGGGGACATGGGTTCGAGCCCTGGTCTGGGAGGATCCCACATGCCACGGAGCTACTAGGCCCGTGAGCCACAACTACTGAGGCTGCGCGTCTGGAGCCTGTGCTCCCCAACAAGAGAGGCCGCGATAGTGAGAGGCCTGCTCACCGTGATGAAGAGTAGCCCCCGCTTGCCACAACTAGAGAAAGCCCTTGCACAGAAACAAAGACCCAACACAGCAAAAATAAATAAATAAATTAATTAAAAATTTTGTTAAAAAAATTATACCATAAAATTGGCTCATTTTTGAGGTACACTTTTATAAATTATAGCACATGTATGGGTTCATGTAACCATCAGCACAGTCAGGATACAGAACAGTTTCATTACACCCAAAAAACTCCCCATTGCTCTCACTTTATAGTCACACACTCTCCTGGCCTCAAACCCCTAGCAACCACTGACCTACTCCCCATCACTATACAGATGACCCTTGAACAACATGGGTTTGAATTGTGCAGGTCCACTTATATAGGATTTTTTTTTTCAATGGTAAATTCTACAGTACTACACGATCCAAGGTTGGTTGAATCTGCCAATGCAAAACCGTGGATGAGGAAGGCTAACTCTAAAGTCATATTCTGATTTTTGACTTGTGGGGGGTTGGCACTCCTAATTCCCATATTATTCAAGGGTCAACTGTAGTTCTGATTCCTTGAGAAAATCATGCTCTATGTAGTCTTTTGAGGTTAGCTTCTTTCACTCAGCATAGTGCCTTTGAGATTATCCAAGTTGTTATGTGCATCAAAAATTTGTTCTTTATACTGCTGTGTAGAATTCCATCACATGAATGCAGCAGTCTGTTTATTCACTTGCCCACTGAAGCCCACATTTAGGCTGTTTCTAGTTTAGGGTGATTATGAATAGAGCTACTCTAAGCATTTGTGTAGAGTTTTTATATGAACACGAATCTTCATTCCTCTTGGGCAAATACCTAGGAGTGTGCTTGCAGAGTCTTATGATAAGTATATGTTTACCTTTATATGAAACTGTCAAGCCGTTGTCTAGTGTTGCTGTACAATTTTGCATTCTCACCAGCAATGGATGACAGTTCCTGTTGCTCTACATTCTCACCAGCATTTAGTATTTTTAATATTTTAATTTTAGCCATTCTCATAGGTGTGTAGTAAGAATATATCACTTAAATTGTTAAAAAATGGAAAAGAATTGAACAACATTGGCAAGTATAAAACAAATAGGTTATCTCCTAAGCTGACGGTGGGAAGAAATACAAATAACTGTTTTGGAAAATTCCATTCATCCATTAAATATTTCTTGAGCACCCAATATATGTGTCTGCTGGTCTCCTCACATGCATGTTTCAAAGCCTTAGGAATGTTCATGTACTTTATGATTTTACTTTTCATTTTGTCATCCCTATTTTCTATTTACTTATAATACCCACAGTTTCTGTCACACAACACAAATGTAGTTTTAAAAAAGTAGAGTTAAAAAAAGATAACATATTTAAATTATTATTTATATTAATAATATGGTATTTGGGAAAACATTGTCCTCTACAGTTACACAAGATAAAAGGAAGTCCAGATAGAGTGTACTCAGCTATAGAACTTTACCTGTTTGTTCCACCCTGAATCTATCTATGTCTTGTCATCTATCAAAAGCACCATAACAGGTAGAAGAGTTAGTTTGTTCCCTACAAATGCCTTGCGAATGCTTGGCAATGAGAAATTAGAGAAGATATAAGGGCCAATTGATTTTCTGGCCGCCAACTGTCCACTTTGCGGATTATTTATGGAAGCCAGAAAATAGAAAAAAGGCAAAGACATGTGCCTGGGCTGGAAGGCAGCAAGGGGCCGCCCAGGAATTCAATTACAGTAATCCCTGCTGGCTCAGGACTTCCTTGCATCTTTGCCATGTCCTCCTCACCAAACCTGGGCCACCTGGGCCAAGAGACTGAGTGTAATGCATTAGCGTCCCAAAGACCTCTTTCTCCTGATTTTGTATAGATTGTCAACATCTTCAGTAGTACAGAGAGAGATGTGAGAAAGTCCATTTTGAAAATAAAAATTCATATTACAAAAAGGCTGACCGGGCTTCCCTAGTGGCACAGTCCGCCTGCCAATGCAGGGGACACGGGTTCATGCCCTGGTCCAGGAAGATCCCACATGCCGCGGAGCGGCTAGGCCCGTGAGCCATGGTCGCTGAGCCTGTGCGTCCGGAGCCTGTGCTCTGCAACGGGAGAGGCCACAACAGTTAGAGGCCCGCGTACTGCAAAAAAAAAAAAAAAAAAAAAGGCTGACCAACGTGGCCCCAGACTGAAGGAAAAAAATCAAGAAAAGAAATTATTCTCAGAAATTACATTTACCCAAGTAAAGTATATTCAGGAAAAGACCTGCATTTCTCCCCAGGGTAGTCTCGTGTTGGTCCCTGACCCCAATTCTCCTAAACCAGGTGAAATTTAACTAATCGGTTAGAAATGCTTTTCATAATTCCTTTGTGTAGGGTCCTAATCATAGACGCCTAGAATTTTAAGTTGGTTGAATATGTGATTTTATATTTTAGTTGAGATTTCATAGATGGGACACAGAGGCTTCGAGAAGGGAGATGACAGCAATGTCAGAGCAGAACCATGACCAGAAGGAAAAGTTTTCAGATATCCAGTCTATAACATGGGTCAAACTTATTTACTTTACATCACTGTCCTGCCTCTTCAAGGAGAGCTATTCAAATGCATTGCTTTTGGAGATTATTGCCATCACCTATGACAAATGGTGTTTATAATGACATTTCCTTGCAGAAATGCCCCTCAAGAAAGCAGAAGGAACAGGAAGAGGAAGAGGAAAATCTTCAAAATGCACATGAAAAACTACTGCAAAGTAGTTGAGAAAAACATTTTTTCACTAAAGTAGGTTTTAAGCATAAATAGCTCATTCTTAATGAGATCCAGCTGATCCTAAACATTTTATAATTTCACTACATCATTTTCTAGTATTCCTGTCACATGGATCAAGATGCATAATACAGCTACAAATTAAGTTCAATTCCTCAGTCAATTTTTAAAGGAGTGAAATTCAGCCACAATACTTCAGCTATCACTATTTATCCAAGAACTACTGGTATGGACTTGGCCTTCCATATACTTTCTATGAGTAAGGATAGAAAGGACCCAAGAAAATGAAAGAGATTTCTGGAAGCAAAGGTAAGTAATGGATTTTCCATTTCCAGGGAGTTCATTCCTTAGGTATATAAGAATACATTTAAGTTATGACTACTCAAAATCCTCTCTGATTTTTATGTTATTATCCATATTTAAGGTCTGGAGCATCTAAAAATAATATGTCTAACTGATGTGATCTGTCCTAGCAGAGTGATTGCCAGTGCTGGTTAAATCCTCCTGGTTCAGCTGCCTCTCCTTAAGTATCTGAATGGATACTTTTATTTCAAGACTTTATAATAATCATAACTAATAATTATTAAGCCCTAACTAGATGTCAGGTGCTCTTTTAAGCAAATAACATGTACTAATTCATTTAATTCTCAAACAAACCTCTGAGGTAAGTACTACTGTTATCCCCATTTTAAAGCTGAAGAAACAGGCAAGTGAGGCTAAGACACAGGTGGTCAAAGTCACACGGCATATAAAAGCTGGGAAATGAACCCACGCTTGTGAAGAAACAAAACCTATTTACGAACAAGTTATGTAGAGTTTATTCAAGAGTTAATTTAACTGCACATGGGAATAGATAAGGATATGCAGTAAATTACTAAGAATTAACGTGGATAACCATGGTCTGGGTTTATTGTTAACTCCACCTCACTACAAAAGCTATGAGCAAAAATTGATTAGAAGCAGATCTTTATCCTGGACCACACCCCTGTCTTGCTGCCTGGTGCTGAGTGTCCCTTCTGCTTCCAGTAGCTCCACGTCTCACACTCAGCCATGCTGCCCTTGTTTGGATCATTCGGTGCCTTTTTTCATAACAAGTAAATATACTGCAAAGAGTTTTAACTCCTTTCTACTACTGCACCATTTCAGTCCTTAAAGCAGAGAGCCTTCCTGCCTTAACTATAAAAATTTCTTGTCCATGACACAAATGAACATATCTACGAAACAGAGACTCACAGACAGAGAACAGACTTGTGGTTGCCAAAGGGGAGTGGAGGTAGGGGAAGGAAGTATTGAGAGTTTAGGATTAGCAGGTACAAACTAGTATATACAGAATGGATAAACAACAAGGTCCTACTGTATAGCACAGGGAACTATATTCTATATTCTGTGATAGGGACTTCCCCGGTGGCACAGTGGTTAAGAATCCGCCTGCCAATGCAGGGGACATGGGTTCGAGCCCTGGTCCAGGAAGATCCCACATGCCGCGGGGCAACTAAGCCCGTGCACCACAACTTCTGAGCCTGTGCTCTAGAGCCCGCGAGCCAGAACTACTGAGCCCGCGTGCCTAGAGCCTGTGCTCCGCAACAAGCCACCGCAATCAGAAGCCCATGCACCGCAACAAAGAGTAGCCCCTGCTCACCACAACTAGAGAAAGCCCGCACACAGCAACGAAGACTCAATGCAGCCAAAAATTAAAAAAACTAAATAAAATAAAATTTATTTTAAAAAATCATGTGATAAACCATAATGGAAAAGAATAGATATATGTATAACTGAGTCACTGCTGTACAGCAGAAATTAACACAACATTGTAAGTCAACTACACTTAAATAAAATTTTAAAAATTAAAGATTTCCTGTGAATTTCTATTTCTCTAGCTATTTGTTGCTATCTTCACCAGCACTGAATGTGTAATTCCTTCCACTGGCATGCCCTCTGCAAATGTCTTCTGAGAAGCTGTGGATATCCTCTGAATTGTATAGGTCTCCCTGGCTTTGATAGCACTTAGATGGGCATCTATAGGGCTGCCCATAGATCAGAGTTTTTTAAACCCGAATGTTCATATGAATCACCTGCAGATCACATTAAAATGCAGACTCTGGCTCAGTATTCTGGGGTAAGGCCTGAGATTCTGCATTTCTAACAGGTGATTTCTTCCAGGTGACATTTATGCTGCTTCAAAGACCACACTACAAGCAAGGACCTCACAGACTTTTCTCTTCTTTGTCAGTTTCTTTTATCCCACTATTACTGCCCCAGTATCCTTCTTCCATCTCCTGCTTTAGCCGCAACAGCTGGGTTATAGTATTTTCACATGCAACAAATGTTGTCTCAGAGTTTTTTTTCCTGTTTCTATGGTCACCAACATGTATGTTTCTCTGTTCCCCTAAGAATATAATTGACCAAATAATCTAGAAATTTTCTCAAGGTAGTAATTCAGGGCAACTGAAAGAGTGAGGGAAAACATCACCAGTATTACCCTTAGAAATATTTAATTCATAAATGGATAGGCTTTGAAGTTACCCTCTTCTTAGCTCATATTTATTCTCTTCTAGCAGCTGAAAGTCTAACTTAGGAGGAAATGGAAAATAGATGAGGAGGGCTTTGCCCAAGAGAGCTTTCATCAGTAAAGTACCAAAGTAATTACTGCACCTGACAAATTTCTACTCCTTGTTTTAACCCAGTTTTAATAAAAGAAAGATTCAACAGTGGTTTATATTACCTGGCATTGCCTTTAATTTCATCAAGCTCCAATATGAAGACTTGCCACGTTTACACTAAACTGCTTTTTCTCCTGAAGTTCATTTGTGAAGGCAGCTGCTGGGGCTTTAATCATCTTTTCTTCAATCTTTCATTTCTAACACACTGTGAGTGATAATGGCTCTCCCAGGCACCCCCCTGCAAACTAGGCAAATTCCCCTTCACGTCACTCCCAGGTAGTCAGTGGTAGAGAAAGCATCTACTAATTAAGAACTGAAAGGCCATTTCAAATCATCTGGCTATGAAGACTTAGCATTTCACATTCACGGTGGGCCACATCCAAAGGTAAGGTCCTCCGACCTGCTGGACCAGATTATATTTCTCCGAGCTTAGGAACAGCAGGCAAACTCTTGGCATTTCACAAGTTCCGTTGAAATCTAGGGTAATAAAATGCTGCTCATGTTTGAGAGCACAAAGCCCTTAGAATAACCTTGTCAGTATTAAGCAGATCACAGGAGTTCACATCTCAATCATTGAGGCCCTACTGTCTCAAGGAGCACTTTGGAAAACCTTCACAATGTTTTACGCCGCCAGGATAATTCTTTTAGCATTGATACTACTTAAAAAGTTCCTTTCATGGGCTTCCCTGGTGGCGCAGTGGTTGGGAGTTCGCCTGCCGATGCAGAGGACGTGGGTTTGTGCCCCGGTCCGGGAGGATCCCACATGTCGCGGAGCAGCTGGGCCTGTGAGCCATGGCGGCTGAGCCTGCGCGTCCGGAGCCTGTGCTCCGCAACGGGAGAGGCCACAGCAGTGAGAGGCCCGCGTACTGCAAAATAAATAAATAAATAAAGAAAACCTAAAGTCCAAGTCCGGCTGAATGACCACTACACATCTGGCAAACAAGAAGGAAACCACATGGAAACGGGCATACAATCTCGATATAAACGCCACCCCCAGCTCACCCCAGTGAGCCACAACCAGGAGAAAACTCAAAACCCGGAGCTTCTCCCCAAGAAGGAAAGAGTTTGAACCCCACATTGGACACCTTACCTTTTAGGACCTGCACCTGAGAGACAAGCCTCCACAAGCCCTAACTTTGAAAACCAACAGGGCTCACATCTTGAGACGCAGAGCTGTAGCTATCTGAGAGCCAGCTCTTAAAGCGGCCCCGTGCTCAGATGTACCCGCCCCCGGGCCCAGCTCAGAGGCAGCCAATCAAGCCCTGATTTAACGTGAAGGAGGCTCACCTGCTTATATTAGTGTTGACCTGATTATATTAGTGTTGACCTGAGGGGCAGGCATCTAATTTAACACACACCTCTAGAAGCCTGCTGGAACATTCTCCAGGGATGGAGACTGGTGGGGCCATCTTCGCACTCTCCCTTTGCTGTGCTCCAGAGCACCAGTATCTCCCAGAAGGAGCTCTTTCCATGTGCCTGGTGCCCAGATCTCTGTGGCTGCCACCTGGGGCGGGGGATATCTCTTGACCACCTGGCTCCCAGAAAGGAGCTCATACCCCAATTTTTGCAGCTGATGCCAGAGTACACATCTCCATCACCTGGCTCTGGCAGGCAGTGGCGCTTACACTTGTGGGTCTCACACAACCAAAGGAGAAAGAATTCTTAAGCAGCTACCACCCCCGGGGCACAGCAAGAGGAAACAGACCCAGAAGCCTATCTTTCTGTGAAGAAGACCTATTTATTAGCTTATCATCATGGCTGTGGCCTGAGGGGCAAGCTTCTAATTAAACACACATCTAGGGGTTGACTGTAATCCTTTTCAGAGGCCTTGGAGGGCAGGCACCGTCTTCATGCTCTCCCTCTGCTGCCCTCCAGAGAGCCGGTGTCTCCTGGAAGGAAGCTTTACACTTGGCTACTGCCTTGGTTTTTGTATCTGGCGCCCCAGTTTTTGCAGTTGCTGCCTAGGGGATGCCCCTTGATTGCCTGGCTCTGGTGGACAGGGGGACTTGCATTTGTGGATCCTACGGGATTGTAGCAAATCAGAGAGATGGTTCTTGGCAGGCTGCCAGCCCAGGGACTGAGCCGGAGGCAGACTGATGCACATGCCCCAGTCATCTGTGAAGGAGGCTTCTTGGCTTATCCTGGAGCTCCAGCCTGAGGGGCAGGTTTCAGGTTCAGCACACATGTAGTGGATTACGGAGCTGCTCTCCGTAATTACGGAATGAGGAATGCAGGCTGTGGATGCCATCTTGGCACTCTCCCTCTGCCTCGTTCCAGTTCACCAGTATCTCCCAGAAAGAGCTTATATACTTGTTTGGAGCCCTGATTTTTGTGACTGCCAGGTCACCTGGCCAGCAGAGCTTACACTTATGGTCCTACAAAAAATGTATCTGTGTACGTTTTCATACTTTAAAAAGCCACTGCCTGAGGGTCTGGCTTCTAAACAGCCTGAATCTAGGGGCTGAGATCCTCCCATTAGGGATGCTGACAGGTCTTGGCACATTCTCAATTACTGGGAGTTATTAAAAATATAATGGGCTGCTTGCATAAGCACAAAGGTTTGAGAGACAAAAAAGCATTGGGGCAGGGTTGACCAACAAGCTTCATCTCCTACACAAGGCCACTCCTTCAAGGCTGAGAGAGGCGATTGTTTCATCTACTGTACAGAAACCAAAACAGAGAGTCAAGAAAATGAAGAAACAGAGGTGTATGTTCCAAATGAAAGAACAAGATAAAACCTCAGGAAAAAAAAAAGCCTTAATGAAATGGAGGTAATAGGAGAAGAACAACAGGATAAGCATCTCCAAATAAGGGGTGAAAGTGACAGTGGCCAGCTGATAAGAACCATCCTTCCTGACAATTTCCTCTTTATCCCCATCTGGAATGTGGGTAGTCAATGTCCTGGGAGAGAACTGGACCTGGGACAGGATTATAAGGGAGGATCCTGGGACAATGAAAAACCCCGATCAAACTTCTACTTCTTTGAGACCAGCTTGAGGTATCATCTGGTCTACTTTCCTGGGGGCTCTCTGGCTTCCACAAAGGAGAGCCAGGTGTGTCATAAGACGGAGTGGAGGGGAGTTTTATAATGATAAAGGAGTCACTCCAACAAGAGGATATAACATATGTAAATATATATGCACCCAACACAGAAGCACTTAAATATATAAAGCAAACATTAACAGACCTAAAGAGAGAAACAGACAGCAATACCATAGTAGGGAATTTTAAAACCCCACTTACATCAATGGATAGATCATTCATACAGAAAATCGATAAGGGAACATCAGCCTTAAATGACACATTAGACCAAATGAACTTAACAGGTATATATAGAAAATTACATACAAAAGCAACACAATACACACTCTTCTCAAGTACACATGAAACATTTTCCAGGATAGATAATATGTTAGGCCAAAAAACAAGTCTTTTTAAATTTATTTATTTTATTTATTTATTTATTTATTTTTGGCTGTGTTGGGTCTTCGTTTCTGTGCGAGGGCTTTCTCTAGTTGCGGCGAGCAGGGCCCACTCTTCATCACGGTGCACAGACCTCTCACTGTCGCGGCCCCTCTTGTTGCAGAGCACAGGCTCCAGACACGCAGGCTCAGTAGTTGTGGCTCACGGGCCTAGTTGCTCCGCGGCATGTGGGATCTTCCCAGACCAGGGCTCGAACCCGTGTCCCCTGCATTGGCAGGCAGATTCTCAACCACTGTGCCACCAGGGAAGCCCCCAAAAAACAAGTCTTAATAAATTTAAGAGGACTGGAATCAAATCAAGTACCTTTTTTCCAGGTACAATGGTATGAAACCAAAATTAATTACATGAAGAAAGCTGGAAAAGTCAAAACTATGTGGCGATTAAACAACATGCTACTAAAACACCAAGGGGTCGGGGCTCCGGCTCCGCCTCCCGCTTCAGCTCCAGCTCCTGCTCAGCCCAAAGAGCCTCCACTGGCCTCTGCTTTACGAAAATCAGCCCCTCCCTATGCTTCAGCCTGCAAGGGACCAGAAGACCATAAAGGTTTAGGAATAAAAATGAAACCCAACACCCACAGGAATAAAAGTCTCAATGTCCATCCAGTCATAAAACCCAGTGGAGGTGCTGGGGAAACTGCCCAAAGGAGACGGCATTACAGACAGAAAAGAGAAGGACAACTAAACAATCCACCTACTGGGAAACGCTTGTAAAAATCGGCTATTTTTAGAGTTGCGAAAACTAGCCTAGTGCTAGTGAGAGAGGAGGCCAGCAGCTGAGATGTTGGGCAAGTGCTACCAGACTCCATCAGTCCACAGGTCTCTCCCCCAACACCCGCAGCAGGCAAGGTGCTTCTCCTCCCTCCTGCTTGGCCTGACTGAACCCCGTTTCTCTCAACGGTCATTTTGGGGGGTTGATTACAAAGCACACGTCATGGATTCTAGATTTTTAAACGTTAAAAACTTTCCCCTAACAGAGAACAACAGACCTTAAAGATGATCTCTTTTCACTCTTTCGATTAAATAATATATACCTTTTGACATTTCTCAAGAAAGAGCCTATAGACCAGATATTGTGTCAGGCCTATCTTTCCACGTAGCATCTAATTGAATTCAATCAGCAGCCGAGTTTGTAATCCTAACAACATCCTATGTAGTTAGAACCTCACAATTACAAAGTGCTTCCACATCAATGATATCATTTGCTTCTCACAGTAAACCTTAAGGAAGGAAAGGGAGGTAATGTTACCCCCACCTTACAGATCAGTAAATTGAGACATACTGCCACTTTGTCTGGCTTATTGGATTAGACAGCAGCTTCCTTGGAAGGCACAGAGGGACTGACTCTGAGGGGGGGCGCATAGTAAAGTTTCAGATCGTGGCAGCAACGTGTCTCTGCAAAACAGGATCCTGAAAAGGGGGTTTTCGGGTAAGGATGTGGTAATGAAATACTAGAGCGGGAAGACAAACACTACTTAGGTCACGCTGTTGCCTATGGAGAGCTCTGGGTGAATGGCTTCCTTCCCTAACTCTCTGCTTTCTCAGTCCTATCCATTCTTCAAAGCCAAACCCAAATCCCACAGATCCAGGAGCCGTTCTTGAGTATCTAGCACAGAGAAACCATAATAACGACACCTTAAGATTTCCATGTGCCTTAGCTCATTACATCATGATAAGCTTTCGAGGTAGGCTTCGTAGTCCGTTTTACAAATGAGGGAAGTGAAGCTCAGAGGGGTTCAGTAACTTTTCAAGCTGACACAGCTAATAAGCAGCAAAGTCTGGATTTCAAACTCCATCACATCACAGCGGCCTCACCTTCCTGTACATGTATCACATCTTGTATATTGCCTGCCCACGTGTCCCTTAGTTCATCAGCCTTTTGTTGTAAGTTCTTTGAGGGCAGAGAGCAAGCCTTATACTTCTTTGTAACCACCCCCTCCCGTACTTAGCAGAGCCCCATGTACACAGTAGGTTCTCAATCAGCATCATATGTTAAATATCTATTTGGTAGGAACAGTAGTTACGGGATTTTTTTGGTACTCTGAATGTCAGGGTCTCGGCTGTATATAATTAAAACAAGAGTGAACATGGGAAAAAAGAACAAAACAACCAATGGGTCAAAGAAGAAATCAAGAGAGAAATTTAAAAATACCTTGAGACAAACAAAAATGGAAATATACCAAAATTTGGGGGATGCAGTAAAAGCAGTTCTAAGAGAGAAGTTCATAACAATAAATACCTACCTCAAGAAACAAGAAGTCTCAAACAACCGAACTTTACACTTCAAGGAAGTAGAAAAAGAAGAACAAATGAAGCTCAAAGTTAGTAGAAGTAAGGAAATCACAAAGATTACAGCAGAAACAGAGACCAAAAAGACAATACAGAAGTTCAGTGAAACTTAGAGCTGGTTCTTTGAAAAGATAAACAAAATTGACAAGTCTTTAGCTAGAGTTACCAAGAAAAAAAGGGAGGACTCAAATAAATAAAACAGAAGTAAAAGAGGAAATATCACAAATGGTACAACATAAATACAAAGGATCATAAGAGACTACTATGAAAAATTATACACCAAGAAATTGGACAACCTAGAAGAAATAAAAATTCCCAGAAATATACAACTATGAAGAGAGAATCATGATTAAGTAGAAAATAGGAACAGACCAATTACTAGTAAGAAGACTGAATCAGTAATCTAAAAGGAGGTCAACATCATTAGTCATCAGGGAAATGCAAATCAAAACCACAATGTGATATCACTTCACACCTGTTAGGATGGCTATTATCAACAAGACAAGAAATAACAAGTATTGGTGAGGATGTGGAGAAAAGGGAACCCTTGTGCACTGTTGGTAAGAATATAAACTGGTGCAGCCACTGTGGAAAACATTATGGAGGTTCTGCAAAAAATTAAAACTATAACTACCATATGACCCAGTAATTCTACTTCTGGGTATTTATCCAAAGAAAACAAAAACACTAACTCAAAAATATATATGCACCCCCATATTCACTACAGCATTGTTTTACAATAGCCAAGATATGGAAACAACAGAAGTGTCTATCAATGGATGAATGAATAAAGAATTTTATATACATTATATATACACACACACACATACACACACGATGGAATATTACTCAGCCATAAAAAGAATGAAATCTTGGGCTTCCCTGGTGGCGCAGTGGTTGAGAGTCCGCCTGCTGATGCAGGGGACACGGGTTCGTGCCCCGGTCCGGGAAGATCCCACGTGCCGCAGAGCGGCTGGGCCCGTGAGCCACGGCTGCTGGGCCTGCACATCCGGAGCCTGTGGTCTGCAACGGGAGAGGCCACAACAGTGAGAGGCCCTCGTACTGCAAAAAAAAAAAAAAAAGAGAGAAATCTTGCCATTTGCAACAACATGGGTGGACAGCATGATGCTAAGTGAAACAAGTCAGACAGAGAATGACAAATACCATTTGACCTCTCTTATATGTGGACCCTAAAACAAACAAACAAAACACAAAACAAGCTCAGATACAGGAAACAGATTAGTGATTGCCAGAGGCAGGGGGTGGGGTGGTAGGAGAAATGAGTGAAGGGGGTACACATTTATTTTTAAATGTTTTTAAATTTAAACAAAGAATCTGTGTTACAGATCTATGACATAACTTCATTAAAGGAAAGGGGGGAAATTTATCTGAAAATGAGTAGACATTATAAGACTGAGGACTAAAGGAACTATATGCATAAGCACTCTTCTCTCGTTAATAAAGTGGTTTCCCTCAGTTCTCAATTCTGATACCCCTATACACGTGTACTGGCTTTGAGCAAGTAATCAAAGAGATGATGAATAATGGTTAAAAAAAAAAGAAGAGACAAATTTTTAAAAAATAAAATACTGTTAATTCTGTGGAGGTTTATTAATAAAAAATAATGTTTAAAGGGGGCAATGTTGCTCATTCTGGTTCTGAATGAGTCCTTCCTCTCTATAAAAAGCAACAAACTTTGTGATTATATAGTGATTGCTCCCTGCCCCCAGGTGCCAGGGCTGGGGGCTGCAGGATTCAGGGCACTGCAGGCCTTTTCTTCTTTGTCACACAGCCTCTCTTGCATCTTCTCTTCCCTCAGTTTCCATTACCTCTTTCTTTCCTGGTTATCTTCACTTTTCTCTAACTGCTCTTTCTCAGGTCCTCTGCCGGCCCCTGGTCTGTTTCCCCAGAGCTTTGTCCTTCACTCTCCCATTGTGCAGATTCCCCAAGGGACATCTTCTAAACCCAAGACGCCCATGTCGTCCACCCTGTATGTTGAAGACCCCTACTTACATCTTCAGGCTGCCCTCTCTGCTGAGCTCCAGAACTGGACCCCAAATATATTTAATCACAGGTGTTTATAAAGTTTCTACTATGTATGACATAACTGGGTAGAGGATATCTCTACCTGTTTAGATAATTCAAATTTGACATATTAGAAACTGAATAGATCATCTTCTCTGTTTCTGAATGGCATCATCAATCACCCAAGCCAGAGAGGGAAAGAGAGAGAGAGAGAGAGAGAGAGAGAGAGAAGGAAGGAGAAGGAGGGAGATGGAGGGAGGGAGGGAGGGAGGAAGGAGGAAGGAGAGGAGGGAGTGAAGAAGGGAGGGGAAAGGGGGAGGGAGGGAGGGAGGGAGGGAAAGAAAGGAAGCAAGCTCAGTGCTCAGCCTAGTTTGTGGTCAAGAAGTTACAAAATTTATACTGCGGAAGTATAAGCCAGTAATTGAAATGCAATTGAGATATGGCATCCATGATGTCTATGGAATAAAAACACTCAAAAGTACCTAATTCCAAAAAATGCTAGGACATTTCTAACATAGAAGTGTATTTTATACGTTCTCATAGGACTGCTTTAAGGATTGTGGCTAACTTAAGTCTTCTATACCAGGAAGCTGACCAGATTCCCCAAGGAAATGCCTCGGACCTCCACACCCAAAGCACTGGGTTCAGAGCACTGCACACTAAAGAAATGACTCCTACCAAATGCTCATTCCTGACCAGGCAAAAAATAACTCTCCCTATTCCTGAGGTCTGATAGCAGGTGTTTCAGTGAAATGCCAAAGAATGAGCCAGGAAAGAGACACATCATATCCAAAAAAGCCTGTGCCAGCAAGGAGAGCGGGGGCAGGAGATGGCAATAAACTGGGGACTTACAGGAACAAAGAACACAGAGACAGAGCAGGTGTGGTAGGGAGATGCTTTCCTGGGATCCATGACCTTCCTTTGACCATACACATCAGAGAACTGTTCAGGTGAGGTCAAGAAACTCAACAGTTGGTATTCAACATACCAACTTGGCCGAATGCATCTGTCAGTGTGACCTGAATTGCCTTGGGTTTCACCTATTTGTGGGCGTAAATAGAGTTCGAGAAATGGTATCCAGCAAAAATTTCCTGGTTTATAGTTCTGTCTTGTTGTAGCATTTTGGTCCCTAAGTACACACACACTGAGCATCCTCAGAGATGTTTGCATGGGTTTCAAAAACATGTTCCATTTGTTCTTCCACTTTGGCAGCCACTGGAATGTCAGGTGTCAGCTAAGGTATCCGAGGATGGCTCTGTCACACTGACACTGCTGTGTGCCCTCCATGAAAGAGCCATATTCTCTAGTCTGCCAGGAAACCTGGAAGAGTGGTTCACACCCTGAAGATGGCAGGACAGCCCTGTGTGCCTTTCACTCTCCTTAGGGCCGTGCTCCATGTAGAAACACAGAGATGCTCCTCTTTCCTTGGGACACAAACCTAGTGCAAGGGGCTGAACAGAGGAATAATACCTTCTTGCCTCCTTCATTTCTCCATCTCTGCATCCAAGTATTTGAATCAAAATTATTCCAAAATTCAAACTATTTTGTGAAATGCTTATATGTCATGTTGGGCCTGATACTTATAAAGTGGATAAAAGGTCTCTTCTAAGAGCTTCAGTGTTGAGAGGGAGCACCAGAATGGTAAGTCAGCTATAGACTCAGCGACTACGTTTTCAAGGCTTAGTGGACAGTTCCTATTTCAAGTAGTCTGCTCCATAAATACACTTGTCTTCAGACAATGTGAAAATAAAATGACTGGAATACTGTGGAGCAAGGAGTACAGTAAGGCGCAGCAGGGTTTCATGAATTAACTATGCAGTAAGGACCTAGAGGTTTTTTTAACCATTTTTCTTTTCCTTTCCATATATGAAAATAAATTGCTAAAGAAGATGAACTTCTGGGACTTCCCTGGTGGCACAGTGTTTAAGAATCCACCTGCCAATGCAGGGTGCATGGGCTCGAGCCCTGGTCCAGGAAGATCCCACATGCCACGGAGCAACTAAGCCCGTGTGTCATAACTGCTGAGCTTGTACTCTAGAGCCCGCGAGCCACAACTACTGAAGCCTGTACGCCCTAGAGCCCATGCTCCGCAACAAGAGAAGCCACTGCAATGAGAAGCCCATGCACCACAACGAAGAGTAGCCCCCACTCGCCGCAACTACAGAAAGCCTATGCGCAGCAACGAAGACCCCATGCAGCCAAAACAAATAAAATATAAATTAAAAAAAAAGAATATGAACTTCTAAGTGCCCTTTCAGGCAAAGGCACTATACATTCTCATGTGTGCATCTGATAGTAAATGCATCCTATACTTAAATTCTTTCCTGGAGAACGGAACACAACTCTATACCCATACAAATCTAAGGTTGAGAGCAGTTCGGACATAACCTGGGCTAAGCGGGTGTAGCCTTTCTTCCCATGCGCGGACTGGCCAGACATCCAGGAGGAGAAGGGGGTATAGGATGCTGGTGGAGGAGGTGGCAGCTCTCTTTCCTCCCCAAGACAGAGGGGGTTTACTGATGACAGGGACTCTTCTACGACAGAGTTCTCCACATTTTCTAAAAGGTACTTAGCGATTAAATGAGACAAAATTCAAACATTTCTTTGGCCCTAATTATATGTATCCTTAAACAAATCCCCAAGAAACAAACAAGACCCTTCAGGGAGCAAATACTCCCCTCACAGCACACTTTGTGATCCTCATACGGAGTGAATTCAGTATTAATGTTTGACATTTATTGCTGATTAGAGAAACTGTGAGTAAGGAGACTACAAAAATAAACAAAATATATCCAATAGTTCTCAAGGATGGGGGGCATAAGAACCAGCTGGGGAATTTGTAGGAATGGAGATTATTGGCCTTGCTGTGGCTTCAATCACTATTTGCAATTATTATATATATTATAATTATATATATATTATAATTATAATTCTGTGCATCCATGCCTTTGCCACGTGACCTAGAACCCTGCCCTCTGTGTTCATGTTGAGCTTGGCCCTGCAACTTGCCAATGAACCATAGGTGTAAGAAACAGTGTGAGATTTCAGGGCTGAGAACTCCAGCCGGGTCACGGGTTTCAATTTGCTCTCTTGCAGTCCTGCCATTTGCTATATGAAGAGCAGACTCTGGATGGCTACTGGTCCAAGCAGATGAGAAACTCGTGGAGCAAACCCAAACGCAACCCAAACTACAGCCCATAGCCTGGAACCCAGAGTCCAGCCTCGCCAAAGTGCATCAGACCCACAGACCCCTGAGCAAGTTTGGTGGGACGCTTGGAATGCAACACTGTCAGAGAAATAGTTGAGCAATACACTCCACAACCCAACCCCACATAAGACATATATGGTTCTCCACCCCGAATGGCTGAATCCATGGAATATGATTGGAATTCATTTATGGTCTACCTAAAATAGCCTAGAAGCATTTTTTTAAATTTATGCAGCAGTGGGTAATACCTACTTTAATTCTACCGCACAAACTTACAGATTGGTACAGAAATTTACTGTACGACTAGTTATTTCCACTTTGTGCCAGTATATAAATTCTCTTCATCTCTCCATTGCTAGCTCATTATGAGATTACATGATCATTTCACACATCAATTCTTCAAAGGGGGCAATTTCAATTACATGGAAGCCTCCCAACATTGTCATTAACAAGGAAACATAGTAGGTGGCAAAATCTTGGGCTAGATGTTCGTACAGAAGAACTAATGATTACCTCCACAGTCCACATTTCCTTAATTATAGCATCACATTCAGTAAAGTTAAAGCTTTGTCAGCCATCTCGGAGCTTGATAGGTTTATGTGTTTATGGGGAGAAGGAATCCGTATCATTCAAAATTGATATGTTGTACAAGGGAAAGTTACCATCAGAGCAGAATGAAACAGATTGCACTGCAGTCTTCCTTTTTTTTTTTTTTTTTTTTTTTTTTTTTTTGCGGTACACGGGCCTCCCACCGTTGTGGCCTCTCCCGTTGTGGAGCACAGGCTCAGGACGCACAGACCCAGCGGCCATGGCTCACGGGCCCAGCCGCTCCGCGGCATGTGGGATCTTCCCGGACTGGGGCACGAACCCGTGTCCCCTGCATCAGCAGGCAGACTCTCAACCACTGCGCCACCAGGGAAGCCCCAGTCTTCCTTTTTAAAATAACAAATTCTCCCAAAAGAGAGAAAATAAATAGAAGGGCAAATCATCTCTGTTGCTACATTGTTTCTAAATTCTGCACTCTTGTGATGCCCAGAAAAGAATTCACTCTACAGAGTGTATACTCAAACATGAAGCAGCTTGACAATTGCATAAATTAATGAAAACTCTCCACCAAGAAGAGATCTAACTCGATGATGTTTCAAAACAATGTCTAACTTTTTTGCAGCACCCAGATGAGATGTAACAAATAATTTCAGCTAGTGCTTCTTGGGCTAGATGTGACAAGTTATGACCTAAATGAAAGAAATACTCTTGTTTTCTGTGATTATTTCTCCTCTGAAGGATAAAATAAATCTAATCTAGATATTTTGCAAGATACACTATTAAGCTGGCCTCAATACAGCCCTATAAAATGGAGAGGGTTGGCCTGTGGGGCTGGAACGTGTGGAGGAGGTGGGAGTGAGTGAAAAAGAGAGAGAGGAAATACATCCTACTGAGAATGATGCAGGCAAAGAAATTATCCTGTCTTTTCATGTTAGTTCCAGGTGACCCTGTCACTCAACCGACCTATATTTCCTTTCCAGGTTTGTAAAGGGAGTGGGGAAGGAGAGAAATATTTGCCAGGGAAAGTATTCTAGCTAAAGTAGTACTAGATAGTACAGTTCAATGGAAAATGATATCAGCCTGGGTCTGAGGAGTCTTGATTCCTGTCGTAGCTTCACCACTGATTTTCTCTGTAGCATTGGAAATGCCCCAGCCCCTCTGGCTCTCCATTTTATCACCTGTAAAATGGATCATCTCTAAACTACTGCCCTCCAGTGAATGTAGATAACTAGCACAAAAACATTTACAGACAATGCTATGCAAAGAATATTATTCTAGCTAAGTGATGCTCACCAAAAGAAAACTGTGTCCACCTCTCTATTTATGATTTGATCATATATTTTTAGGAATAAGGTCATAAGTAATACTGGCCAAAAGGCAGATGAGTCACTCTAAATGTTTCTAGCTAACGCTTATTACAATCAATTTTTCAGGAAGGAAAAATCAAACAAGTTTCACCATCTGTCTCAATTCCCCTTTCTAGAGCCATTAGCCCACACTTTCCACCATCTTTCTAGTTACAACATGCCACTGTCACACCTCAACTAGTATGTTTCATGCTAGTTTCTCTGCCTAGAGCCCTTCTCCATAATAGCCCTTGACAAAAGATCTATGGAGGGGATGCCTCATTCTCCAACCGCACACAATCCTAGAATGTGGTTCTTATGTCTGACTTTCCCCGTCTCCCCAGATTCTTTCCCAGCTTCTCCTGCACTATCCTCTTTTAGCCTTCCTCGAGGTGTCACCAGCCCTCCCCCAGGACACACCAAACTAGCCCCTTGCTGTCCACCCCCGGAATGACAGAGCCCATTCCATGTCCTCTGTATAGAACTGTCTTTGGATTCAGCTGGTACTCATGGAGGTTTCTGCAGACTTTGTCTGGAAGGAAGAACGTATACTTCGTGGGAGGAAGGGTGCAATTAGCTCTGCTCATCTCTCTACACCAGCATTACCGGGTTGGGGGCAGTGCTTCCTCTAACTGTAAATGCAGATGGTCTCCATTATAAGTCATCACGTTCTGGAGGTCACCTGGGCCTGTGTATCTGAAGACTGCCCTCTCTACCCGCACTCAACCTAGGAAGCAACTCATAATACTGCTTTTGTAAGGCCAACTCTAACCCAAAGCCCAGATAACTCCCCCAGCCACGTTATCCTGAAAGTGCTCTTGCTGCTTTCCTGGGTCAGTTGTCACTTGACAGAAACCCATATTTACTCCTGGAGGCAACTAAGATGCTGACTGGTGCCCTCTCTGATCACCAAATTTCTGCCCTTGTCGTGGGAGGCAGGAGCTTCAGTGCTTTCCACGAATGAACAATGTGTGTGTTTCATAAGGAAGCTTATGACTAAAGTTACTTGCATGTATAAACAAATTCCCCCCAAAGAACTAAAATGGAAAAAAAAAACTGTTTGTGAATTCTCACAAGTGTACTTGATGAATTGAGAGTCCCAGTGGGTTCAGCAAGGGTGTGAGGGTCTCAGGAGAGTCTGAATAATGTGTTTCACCTTATTTGACTCTCTCCCATCAAATTAATAGAGGATTAATTTAGATTTCAAAAAACATAATTGAAATATTCTTATGCATAGAATGATCTACTAAAAACAAATTCATTGCTACATCATGCAAGTCTGAGATAGGCAAATTTAAAACCTTTCTATAGGACCTGTGCACATTTTTATGAAAGACAAAGCAGATGAAGAGTATTTTTCTCATAGAAGGGAAATAGATTGTTTAAACACTGACATTTGTAAGCACTCCGTACTTCACAGATATGCAAATCCAGGCTCAATGGTGAAGAGTTAATTATTCTATTAATATCCCTGTTATATTTACTTTTCTAACTTTATAATTTTGTTTCTTTTTTTTTTGACTACAAAATATCGAACCCTTGAAATCCCAAAATACTAGAATCTGTAAGTGTCCTGGATCTTGCTGAACTTGTTTTTAATGCAGAGGAACAGAACAAATCTGAGATAAAACCCTCCAACCTAGGCTTGACTGTTACCAACTTTGCCACTGACCCAACGTGTGACCTGGGGCACATCACTTATCCTCTTGGTGCCGTGTTCCTTCACCTGGAAAATGAAGGTACCATAATAAGGGCTCACCGCCTCACAGGGCTGCAAGGAAGAGTCATGATTAATTCATTTCCCACACTCCAAACGAGAATCATACAGCACAGTAATAAAATACAGGCAGTGAAGACACAGGTGTTTTAGGATTCTTAAGTTAATGAGATAAAGTATTACTTAGCTTTCAGATGCAATGGCAGACATATTTCAAATCTTGGGTATTATTTACCTTTAAACTGGAAAGAATATTCTCATGGAGAGAGTGGTGGGTGGGGCCTCTGGGGAAACTTGGGACCTCGGGTCCATGGCCATCTCATCATGCACCGACTGCCTGAGCTCAAGAAACTCTCTTGCTAATCTTTCGTTTTCCCCATCACCAAAACGAGGAATCAGATTCCCTGTCCCTAAGTTCCCTGCCAAGCCAGACATTCAAGGATGTCTATCATATTCTTTTTTTCTATAAACAGAAATATAAATTGTTTCATTTTAAAGAATGTCTACATGCGTATAATGGAGTCACTTTGCTGCACAGCAGAGATTGGAACAGTGCTGTAAATCAACTACACTTCAATTAAAAAAAGAGAGAAATTGCTTCCTTTTACCTTACAGATCACTTTTTGCTGGTCAGATTTCCAATGGTAGCCCAGAATTATTTCTATATACACTAAGCTGGGAAACAAAACATTTACTTTGTTTTTCTCATTATAAAATAAATTCCACAATAAAAATATATGGAAATGTATTTAGAAAGAGATAGTAACACATTATCTTACTTCTCTTGTGAAAACAATTTGGTTACAGTTTCCTTCATAGTTTTATAAGGAGGAGTTATTATAAGGATTTTCCTTCATAGTTTTATAAGTATTATTTTTACTATTAATATTGGAATAAAAACAGGTTTACATGAAATACACTTACTACAAAATTGTCTTTGTGTTTAAAAATTCTTCCCAGTCAGCAGGTATAAACCTATTGCATTCTTTCTTCTCAACTGCATTAGATTCCTCTATGAGTCTGTACCATAATATGGGCATCCTTTTCATAAATATTTTTGTCTAATTTCCCCAGTCACAAATGTCCTGTTCAGAAAACACATAGTATCTCTGTACATGTAAATGACTATTGTAGAATAATTAAACCAAGATAGCAACTTAACAATCATATTTTAGGTTGTGTTTTGGTTTATTAATAAACCAACATGTCAGTATCCACCATTTAGTCAAAGATGGCTCAACACACTGTCCTGAAAGGCAAGTGAGGGGTACACAGAATGTAAGTTTTATATATGATAAAAACTTAATTAGCCATTTGCCTCAAAATGATTATATCTCTATTAAAATATCTGCCTCCTTTGTTTGCTATAAGTATTCATTTAGATATATAAAATATACTAAGCAGCATGTTGTCTGCATCCCATCAAGCAAATTCATTGAGGTGTGAGGGCTATATAAGCAGTGGAGCGGAAGACCATGCTATTACATGGATAAATGCTCCCGAGTTACTGAAGCAAGACAAAAACAATCTTGGGAACATGGATTTTGGAATATGCTGAAGCAGCCATGTTTGGGGGGATGGGGAAAAAAAGGGGATTGCTCATAAATAGGAAAAATACCGATGTCATGATATTCCATAAAATTGAGTGTGCTTAGTCTGATTCAGACAAATTGTTACTGTTATGCTATCT